>NW_016803381.1:328737-334710 GCF_001698545.2 Rhinopithecus bieti
GGTCTTTTTCTGTCACTCAGGCTGGAGTGCAGTTCAGTGGCACAAGCATAGATAAATGCAGCCTCGACCTCTGGGGCTCAAGCTATCCTCCTGCCTCAGCCTCTCAAAGTGCTGGGAATACAGGCATGAATCACCATTCCCTGCTTCAGTATTTACTTTTTTAAAGTTTTGTTTGTTTTCCCCCAGGCGAGGGTCCCCATTTACTTCTACACTAGAGCTTATGTCATCCTGAAGACACTTTATGATAATAAAAATGTTTTATACTTAAAATGTATTATTTTAAAAATCAAAATATTTTGATATAATTTATGCTGCCATAAAGAGACTTATCCACATCAAAAGCATGTGGTTGTAAATCTTTCTTCAAAAAGTTAAGAAGCTTATAATAGTTTGAACAGTTCAGAAGACTTTGTTAAATTCTAAAACATGGTGTTTTCCTGTTCCCTCAGCATGCTGCATCAGGCAGTGCATGTACAGGCTCAAACCTGCCTTTGGCGTCTCTTTAATGAGCACACTCCCACATCTTTCCTATATCCTAGCTATGCTAAAGCATGAGCTTTTCTCTGTACATGGTACACACCTATGGGACTCCGTGCCTGTGCCTATGCCTGTGTTTGTATCTGGGCCATTGCATTTGCTTTGATGCCCTTTTGTTAAGTTGATAAAATCCTTATTTAAGGCCTGGCTTAAATGGTCTCTTCACTCTCTACTCTAATTCCCTGGGCTACACCGTTGTTTTTTTGTTTGTTGGTTGGTTTGTTTTTTGAGCCAGAGCCTCAGTCAGTTGCCCAAGCTGAAGTGCAGTGGTGCGATCTTGGCTCACTGCAACCTTCGCCTCGTGAGTTCCAGTGATTTTCCTGCCTCAGCCTCCGGAGTAGCTGTGATGATGGGTGCTCACCATCACGCCTGGCTAATTTTTGTATTTGTAGTAGAGATGGGATTTCACCATATTGGCCAGGCACTTTTTGAACTTCTGACCTCAAGTGATCTGCCTGCCTCGGCCTCCCAAAGTGCTGGGATTATAGGCATGAGCCACTGCACCTGGCCCTTGGCTACACTTGATTGTTCTTGCTTCTAGGCTCCCAGGACCTCTGGGTAGTGCCCAGCACATTGTCTTACAGTTAAGTGGTTACATTTTGTCCCCCCGTCTCCAACTAAGTTATAATTCCTTAAAGATGAAATCTATCTAATAATCATCCTTGCATCTCTGGATGCCTAACATAGTAGTCAGTGCTCAAGTAGTGTTTACATTAATTCAGCTGTGTATCTTTAAATTTCAATGGTGGATTATATTGTTTTTGGCCAGGATCAACTGCCTGTAGTCACCAGTAAAGTGTACAATGCAGTAGCAAACCTCTGGGAACCATGGCTAAATGAAGAAGCTATTAGTACTTTAAGGAAAGGTAAGTGAAAGACTTACTTATTCCTATTTTGCCTCAATTTTTATTCATATTATTTAGACTTAAATTGTTAATGTTTGCTTGAGTGTGCCAATTCTGGAGCACCAGCCCCCAGTTTTTGTGGAGGACAGTGAGTAGTAATGCTGCCTGTGACACAGTTCACGAACCTGTTTATTTTGCAGGGAGCTCTTCCTGTTCTTCTTCTACTCTTTTTTCTTCTTCTACTTTTAATTAGGTAGGTACGTTCCCCGTGGAGCAAAAGCTGAACTTGGGATTTCAATGTAAATAAAAGTATATGTTTCTAATTGGAAAATTGATTGAGAAGGAAGAATGAACACTAACTTCTAACAAAGCAGCACTGTTATATAAAACAAACAGCTGGTAAAGTGAGGATAATTAAGCTTTTAACATGGACTTTGAGGTGCTTGGTAAAGCAATGCATAATTAGTGCATAGTAAGGCCTTCCGTGGGTCATGTCTAAAGGCCCTCTGCTTCAGTGGCTCTTGACACGTCGTTATGTAAATCCCTGACATTTTGTGAGCTTAACTGAGGTGCCCAGCTGTTAAACTAAGACTTTGGTGTTTTTAGAATGTTGAGACAATGTTAAGTTAATGGCTAGACTTCTCTCAGTTAAAACACTTCTTTCGGTATTTTTGTTAACCCTTTGGCTTTTGCCACTATTTTGTTATTGTTTTGGCTAGTATGCAGCAAATCATAGTATTTATGAATTTGAGACATGATAGATTAGAATTAGACTATGGTTCTGATTAATCTAGGGAACTATATCTAGTTTTTTTTTTTTTTTTTTTTTTTTTTTTTAGATGGAGTTTCACTCGTTGCCCAGGCTAGAGTGCAATGGTGCGGTCTTGGCTCACTGCAACCTCTGCCTCCTGAGTTCAAGTGATTCTCCTGCCGCAGCCTCCTGAGTAGCTGGGATTACAGGCACCAGCCACCACACCTGGCTAATTTTTGTATTTTTAGTAGAGATAGGGTTTCACTATGTTGGTCAGGCTGGTCTCAAACTTCTGACCTCAGGAGATCCACCTGCCTTTGCCTCCCAAAGTGCTGGGATTATAGGCATGAGCCACCATGCCCGGCCTATGTCTACTCTTATACTTCACATCCTACAAGACACATGGAGAGCTTGTGCAGGTTGAAGGGAGAGCCATAAAGAATGATCAAGATTCCTAAAGAAATGCTCTGCCTTCTAAGAAGACTCAGCATAAAGCAGGGGAGGCAGAAAAAAGCTGAGAAGTGGAATGCAGTCCCTAAGAAAAAACCATATGAGTTTCATAATAATATCCATTCCAATGATAGCCCTCAAAGCTCCAGTTAAACACTGGAGTGTAATATTAAGTTAAAAGTCATAGAAGGCATCCTGAGAAAGTCTTAAAGGCAAAAGTGATTTGGAGCAGAGATGCCCTGCATGAGGGGCCTCAAACTTTGTCATCCCCAAGGCCCTAGTGAGACCTGTTGTCATTTTCTCCTCCTAGGACATGAAAGGCAGCTTCTCAAAAATAACTTCTGACAAATTCAAACCCAACTGCCCTGCTAGTACCATAGTAAAAATAATAAGGTGTTATGACTACAAGAAAGAGTAGAGAAAATTAAAGGGGCAGTGACCAATCATGATTGAAAGCTAGGGAAAGCCGTGCGTAGTGAGTAGGCTCAGGGCAAAGAAAGCTGAGCCAGATCTTAGTGCCTAGCTCTGAAAGTGCCATTGCAGCAGACCCTTGGGTGTCCCATCACCAGTGGTTCAGAGGCATGGGTGGAGTGACGCCTTTAAACCTCTTCTCCCCTGAGATTGTAGCAGCTGTGATTTGTCTGACTTTTTTCCAAGTAGTCTCTAGCAAGATCCATATGTGTTACCATTTTTTGGATTTTATATTTCACAATGTCTCTCATCTTAAATCCCTAATCACAAAAGTAGAAGTTGATGTGTAAATCTTTCTTTCATAAAATTCAATCGCATTGCTTACTGCCCAAATACTTATTTATCTTTTCATGTGAATATTGGATACAACTGTTGTTATCTCAATATGTTAGAAGTGACAGCACGGGGCCTGGCACCATAGCAGGTTTTCAGTAAATGCTTGTTAAATCTGATTGTTATCTAATGACAGCCTATCTATGTGCAAACTAAACAATGAGAAATAAGCACCAACCCCCTGACTGGATTGTAAACCTCAGGAATTTGCTTTCACAATGTTTGTGTGTATGTGTATGTCTTCCTAAATGTGTTTTAAAATTGTTTTTATAGGCGGTTTTTATTCACAGAAAGTTACAACTAATCCAAACCTTAGGATCATCAGTCTAAACACAAACTTGTACTACGGCCCAAATGTAATGACACTGAACAAGACCGACCCAGCCAACCAGTTTGAATGGCTAGAAAGTACACTGAACAGCTCTCAGTGGAATAAGGAGAAGGTAGATCCCATAGACCAAAACCATCTGGGAATAAACGGAAGGCAAAATTTGTATGTTTATTAAACTTGGGGTGGACTCCAGTATCAATAAAAGTATTAGGATTTGAAGATTTTTTTTGCATAAACACTTTATAACTCACGGATTTTCTTTCTTTCTTTCTTTTATTTTTTATTTTATTTTATTTTTTTTTCTGAGACGGAGTCTCGCTCTGTCGCCCGGGCTGGAGTGCAGTGGTCGGATCTCTGCTCACTGCAAGCTCCGCCTCCCGGGTTTACGCCATTCTCCTGCCTCAGCCTCCGAGTAGCTGGGACTACAGGCGTCCGCCACCTCGCCCGGCTAGTTTTTTTGTATTTTTTTTAGTAGAGACGGGGTTTCACCGTGTTAGCCAAGATGGTCTCGATCTCCTGACCTCGTGATCCGCCCGTCTCGGCCTCCCAAAGTGCTGGGATTACAGGCTTGAGCCACCGCGCCCGGCCTTTTTTTTTTTATTTTGAGACGGAATCTCACTCTGTCGCCCAGGCTGGAGTATAATGGCTTTATGTTGGCTCACTGCAACCTCTGCCTCCCAGGTGCAAGCGATTCTGCTGCCTCAGCCTTCCCAGTAGCTGGGATTACAGGCACCCACCACCACGTCTGGCTAATTTTTGTATTTTTAGTAGAGATGGGGTTTTACCATGTTGGCCAGGTTGGTCTCTCGAACTACTGACCTAGGTGATCCACCCATCTTGGCCTTCCAAAGTGCTGGGATTACAGGTATGAGCCACTATGCCTAGCCAACTCATTGTAGTTTTATTTTATTTTATTTTATTTTTTTTAAGAGACAGGGGTCTCACTCTGTTGCCCAGGCTAGAGTGCAGTGGTGCGATCATGGCTCACTGCAGCTTCAGCCTCCTGGTCTCCAGTGTTTCTCCCACCTCAGCATCCTGAGTAGGTGGGACTACAGGTGCATGCCACCACACCAAGCTAATTTTTTTTTTTCTGTTATTTTTTGTAGAGACAAGGTTTCACCATACTGCTCAGGCTGGTCTCAAACTCTGGGTGGCTCGAACTCTGCTTTGGCATCCCAAAGTGCTGGGATTACAGGCCTGAGTCACCTTGCATTGCAAGTTTTATTTTGTCTTGCTTTTACTGCTTTTAGGATTAGTGGACATCTACTGGTATAAAAAGAGGCCAGTTCAAAAAATTGTGACTGAAGTCACAGTTACCTTATATCATCAACAGTGTGCAGATATAGTGACCTTAATAGTTTTATAATTTTGTCTCTATAATTTATAAATAGAAGAGACGACATATTTGCTTTCTAAATTTTAATTAATATACTTTCAATCTTGGGTATCCAAATGTCATTTGGTTGTGACGAATGTGTAGAAAGATTCTCATGAGGCCTCCTTGTGTTTCTTTTTCCAGGTGTACATCATAGCACATGTTCCAGTGGGGTATCTGCCGTATTCACAGAACATCACAGCAATCAGAGAATACTACAATGAGAAATTGATAGATATTTTTCGAAAATACAGTGATGTCATTGCAGGACAATTTTATGGACACACTCACCGAGACAGCATTATGGTTCTTTCAGATAAAAAAGGTAATGTAATGCTGTGTTTGCATCTCCCTAGTCTAAGAGTCTAGAGCAAAGCGGTGAATATCCAGTCAATTTCCTGATTTAACATTAAACATTTTATTTAAAAATCTGCCAGCACTAGCCTTTTCTGAATTATCCTCAATGGTTGTATGATGAGTGTCCAAATCGTAACATTAGGCCTGCAGCTGGATTTCTTCAACATAAGCTCCTGTTAGCTCCACAGGGCCAGCGTTATTTATTTGCTGTCAACACAAAAGCCACAGAAACCCTCAGCTCACTCAAATTTTCTTTTGAATCTTCGAGTTTAAAGAAATATCACTCTATTTTAACTGCTACACTCAAGTTTCTTTTGATGTTACTTGTTTTATTTCTCAGAATTTAGAAAGCAAAGCACAATTTACACAACAGCTTAAAATAAAATACATTAAGCTCTTACTTGTAAGTTCTTATTGATACATATATAAGCAGAGAGAATGATACAAACAAACCCCCATGTACTCATCACTCATATTCAATATCTATCAAGATTTTTCACTTTTTTTTTTTTTTTTTTTTTTT
>NW_016803381.1:336209-353880 GCF_001698545.2 Rhinopithecus bieti
AGCCACCGCGCCCGGCCTTTTTTTTTTTTATTTTGAGACGGAATCTCACTCTGTCGCCCAGGCTGGAGTATAATGGCGTGATGTTGGCTCACTGCAACCTCTGCCTCCCAGGTGCAAGCGATTCTGCTGCCTCAGCCTTCCCAGTAGCTGGGATTACAGGCACCCACCACCACGTCTGGCTAATTTTGTATTTTAGTAGAGATGGGGTTTTACCATGTTGGCCAGGTTGGTCTCTCGAACTACTGACCTAGGTGATCCACCCATCTTGGCCTTCCAAAGTGCTGGGATTACAGGTATGAGCCACTATGCCTAGCCAACTCATTGTAGTTTTATTTTATTTTATTTTATTTTTTTTAAGAGACAGGGGTCTCACTCTGTTGCCCAGGCTAGAGTGCAGTGGTGCGATCATGGCTCACTGCAGCTTCAGCCTCCTGGTCTCCAGTGTTTCTCCCACCTCAGCATCCTGAGTAGGTGGGACTACAGGTGCATGCCACCACACCAAGCTAATTTTTTTTTTTCTGTTATTTTTTGTAGAGACAAGGTTTCACCATACTGCTCAGGCTGGTCTCAAACTCTGGGTGGCTCGAACTCTGCTTTGGCATCCCAAAGTGCTGGGATTACAGGCCTGAGTCACCTTGCATTGCAAGTTTTATTTTGTCTTGCTTTTACTGCTTTTAGGATTAGTGGACATCTACTGGTATAAAAGAGGCCAGTTCAAAAAATTGTGACTGAAGTCACAGTTACCTTATATCATCAACAGTGTGCAGATATAGTGACCTTAATAGTTTTATAATTTTGTCTCTATAATTTATAAATAGAAGAGACGACATATTTGCTTTCTAAATTTTAATTAATATACTTTCAATCTTGGGTATCCAAATGTCATTTGGTTGTGACGAATGTGTAGAAAGATTCTCATGAGGCCTCCTTGTGTTTCTTTTCCAGGTGTACATCATAGCACATGTTCCAGTGGGGTATCTGCCGTATTCACAGAACATCACAGCAATCAGAGAATACTACAATGAGAAATTGATAGATATTTTCGAAAATACAGTGATGTCATTGTAGGACAATTTTATGGACACACTCACCGAGACAGCATTATGGTTCTTTCAGATAAAAAAGGTAATGTAATGCTGTGTTTGCATCTCCCTAGTCTAAGAGTCTAGAGCAAAGCGGTGAATATCCAGTCAATTTCCTGATTTAACATTAAACATTTTATTTAAAATCTGCCAGCACTAGCCTTTTCTGAATTATCCTCAATGGTTGTATGATGAGTGTCCAAATCGTAACATTAGGCCTGCAGCTGGATTTCTTCAACATAAGCTCCTGTTAGCTCCACAGGGCCAGCGTTATTTATTTGCTGTCAACACAAAAGCCACAGAAACCCTCAGCTCACTCAAATTTTCTTTTGAATCTTCGAGTTTAAAGAAATATCACTCTATTTTAACTGCTACACTCAAGTTTCTTTTGATGTTACTTGTTTTATTTCTCAGAATTTAGAAAGCAAAGCACAATTTACACAACAGCTTAAAATAAAATACATTAAGCTCTTACTTGTAAGTTCTTATTGATACATATATAAGCAGAGAGAATGATACAAACAAACCCCATGTACTCATCACTCATATTCAATATCTATCAAGATTTTCACTTTTTTTTTTTTTTTTTTTTTGAGACGGAGTCTCGCTCTATTGCCAGGCTGGAATGCACCCTGCGATCTCGGCTCATTGCAACCTCCGCCTCCCTGGTTCAAGCGATTATCCTGCCTCAGCCTCCTGAGTAGCTGGGACTACATGTGTGTCACCATGCCTAGCTAATTTCATCGTGTTGGCCAGGAAGATCTCGATCTCTTGACCTAGTGATCTGCCCACCTCAGCCTCCCAAAGTGCTGGGATTACAGGCCTGAGCCACCGCACCTGGCCTTATATTCTTTTAATTTTTTTGCTGGAGTATTTGAAAGTGAATCTCAAACACTGGATCTATTTCAGCACTACATATTCTATATTCATTGCTAAAATATATGGATAATTTACATAACCACAAACTTACTTAACAAAATCAACAATAATTATCCAGTATCAATAACAAAAATGCCCCTATTTTCTCAAAATTGTCTCTTTAGAGTTGTTTCAAGTCAGTATCCATCAATGATCACATATCACTTGGCTATGTCTGTTGATCTCTTAATCTGGAACCTGTTTATATTTTTAACATAGTTAAACTCTATTATTTAAAAATGTTTGTTTATGTGCATATGTTTTGTTCAGGAAGTCCAGTAAATTCTTTGTTTGTGGCTCCTGCTGTTACACCAGTGAAGAGTGTTTTAGAAAAACAGACCAACAATCCTGGTATCAGACTATTTCAGTATGATCCTCATGATTACAAATTATTGGTAAGTTGGCAGATTTCAGAGCTGACCCCATATTTATGCATATCCTTGTAGTTTTCATTAGTTTAGTTGAATTTTTCTCAGGACAGTCATGTGAGATGTATTTTATGTTGAAATCTCCTGGCATCCTTCTTCTTTTTTATACTTGCAATGTTACCAGGACTTACTAAGTGCGAGCTGACGAAGTTAGTCTTTGGAAGGCTGTTTCTATTCTTCTAAATACTTCACATTTATTTAGATGCTTTCATTGGTTAGTGCCATGTTTGTGGACTTGTATACATACTGTTTCACTAAACCATGTTCATTCTTCTTCTCCCGAATATAAGTATCAAGAAGAGTGTAGGCTCTGTTACCATTCCCTCTCATGAACCATTATTTCTAAACTTCTCTGTGTCCCAGTGTATTTATCCATGAAATGGGAATTAAAATATTATTTAATTCACTGAGTTGCTATGAGGATTGCATGAACAAATCTATGTAAAGCACTTAGAAAAATGCTTGGCTCATACTAAATGCTTAATAAATGTTAAACAAGATTTTATTTTCTTGTTCTTGTTTTGTAACCCAGGTTTGGCTCATACTAAATGCTTAATAAATGTTAACAAACAAGATTTTATTTTCAAGTTCTTGTTCTGTTACCCAGGTTGAAGTGTAGTAGTGTGATCATAGCTTACAGCAGCCTCAAACTCCTGGGCTCAAGTGATCCTGCCAGCTCAGCTTCCCATGTAGGCAGGACTACAGGCATGCACCACCATGTCCAGCTAATTTTTATACTCCTATTGTAGATATGGGGGTCTCCCTGTGTTGCCCAGGCTGGTCTCGAACTCTTGGGCTCAAGTGATCTTCCCACACTGGCCTTCCAAATTGCTGGTATTACAGATGTGACCCACTGGGCCCACCCAAAAAATTATTTTAAAGGAAAAAAAATTGAATTGGATATTTAGGACAAAAGCTCTTTGGAGCAGCTTCATGGCTCCCTGCTTTAGAACAATTTAGCACAAAAGACTGGCCATTTAGCTTATGGGTACTTCAGTTTGGATAACTTCCCCTTTCTAGAAACATAATTTCAAAATAATTCACGTCAATTAAAGCCATTATTGGTATAACTGCTTTTTTTTTTCTAGATGAATTTAAGTAGGAGATGGTTCTGTTATTCCCCAGAATAACGGAGGGAGGAGGTACAGTGGCAGAAATCTGGTCTGGGGAAATGAAACAATTGTGTGATAAATTAGTCCAAAAGAATTTTTTCTATAAATTTCAGTTGCCTAATTTTGGATCTGAACCTCAGATCCAAAACACACACACATGTATATATCTATCTATATATGTGTTTATGTATCTAATACACAGCATCTGAGGTTCAGACCCCGATGTATATATACATGTGTACATATGTACCGATGTGGGAAGATTCTCCTGATATAGCACTAAATAATTTCTAAAATATAAAATAATTTCTTGTATAATTTCTAAATAATTTCTTAAAATACAACAATATATGTAATAAGACTTCATTTTTTTGAAAAAGCCAAAAATGTAAGTATGCACATTCCAAATATTTATCTTTGTTTAGATATAAAGCCTAGATTACCACACATACACTGGAGTACTGACAAGTGTTTAACAACTAGTTCACTGAGGGGAAAAGTGCCTTAATTTGTAGTGTTTGCCAATATCCATGACAGAAATACTCACATCATGGACAATTTCAAGCTACCAAAGTGCCACAGATTTCCTTTCCTTTTTCCTTTCCTTTTTCCTTTCCTTTCCTTTCCTTTTCTTTCTTCGAAGTCTTGTTCTCTCACCCAGGGTGGAGTGCAGTGGCGCAATCTCACAATCTCGGTTTACCGCCACTTCTTCCTCCCGGATTCCAGCAATTCTTCTGCCCCAGCCTCCTGAGTAATTGGGATTACAGGCACCCACCACCATGCCCGGCTAATTTGTGTGTGTGTGTGTATTTTTAGTAGAGATGGGGTTTCACCATGTTGGTCAGGTTGGTCTCAAACTCCTGACCTCAGGTAACCCACCCGCCGCAGCCCCTCAAAGTGCTGGAATTATAGGCATGAGCCACAGCGCCCAGCCTAAAATGTCACAGAAATGTAAACATGAACGCTTCTTGTTGTACAGTGCCTTATGTGCCAAAAAGTGAACCAGGTTTCGTTACTGTTCTTAACTGCAGGATATGTTGCAGTATTACCTGAATCTGACAGAGGCGAATCTAAAGGGAGAGTCCATCTGGAAGCTGGAGTATATCCTGACCCAGACCTATGACATTGAAGATTTGCAGCCGGAAAGTTTATATGGATTAGCTAAACAATTTGCAATCATAGACAGTAAGCAGTTTATAAAATACTACAATTACTTCTTTGTGAGTTATGACAGCAGCGTAATATGTGATAAGACATGTAAGACCTTTCAGATTTGTGCAATTATGAATCTTGATAATATTTCCTATGTAGATTGCCTCAAACAGCTTTATATAAAGCACAGTTACTAGTATTTCACAGTTTTTGTTAATAGAAAATGCTGCTGTGATTCTGAGATCAATTTGTGGGAATTTTACATAAATCTTTGTTAATTACTGAGTGGGCAAGTAGACTTCCTGTCTTGGCTTTCTTTCTTTCTTTCTTTTCTTTTCTTTTTTTTTTTTTTTTTTTGATGCCTAAATGTAGATATCTTTATCATTCTGAATTGTATTATATATTAAAACTGCTCATTAATAGAACAATGGATGTAAATTGGATGTAAATATTCAGTTTATATAATTATACCTAATTTATACCCTTGTTGAAATTGTCATTTATACAATAAAGCAAATTCTTTATCTCTAAATATGATGAAGTTTTCTTAACATGATAATTTTAGTTAAAATCTGTGTGTTAACTGAGGTCCAAGTTGTTTACCTCTCATATGTAAACAAAGGTTACCACTGTTTACATGCATTATCTACGCTTGGGAAAATACCATGATCATTAGGACCATGCTGAAACATCACAGGGCATGTATTGCCTAGCTTTCTTCATTCTGTGAGTCTTTGGCATTGCTACCTTTTAAGGATGAGAATGTCACACATATTTACTGCAACTGTAGTACTAACATAAGGCCTGGGTCCTAGTCTAGTGCCTGGTACCTAGTAAATAATTGTTGAAATGAATTGAAAGCTATGAATATTTTTCAAAGAAACATCTTAGATTGCAGTGGTGGCATTTTCTTTGTCACAGTATTCCAAGATAGGACCAAAATGAGCCTTTTATTTAATGGGATTGTTTTTAGGACTCTCCAATGGCTCAAGCTGTTTTCTGCTTTCAGGTTAAGAAGGAGAATTAAAGTAGAAATGGAGGGGAGAGTGGGAGAGACTGGGGGATTTAAAGGAAGAGAAGATTGTATATCCCAAGTTTTTGGCATACTGGAGAAGACTGTTAAAGAAAAAAAACTCATCATGACACTTGTTAAAGATGTTAAGGCAAACGTTATCCAAGGTAGACCCCAGTGATAGGTATAGGGACCACTGCAGTGGAATCCCACAGTGAGGGAGAGACAATAGACTCAGTTCTGACTTCAACAAGGCTGAGTGGGGATTTATAACCAAGGAGCAGGGCGGGGATCAGCAAATGGAAAATTACCAGGAGGAAAAAACATCAAAGGTAAGAGCTTTCTGGCTATACCAACTTGATAGGATTATTGCTGAAGGCAGGCCAGTGTGATAGGATATCAAGGGTGGTCAGATACCAAGGGTGGGACATTCTCCCTAAGCCAACTTAACAGGATTCTTGCTCAAACTGGATCCTGCAAGAACAAAGAAGGAAGCCCAGTGTTGGCCTAGTCAAGCAGAGGAATTGGAGAAGCCTGACTAAAGTTTTGGTCAAAAGAGAGAGTCTTTGTCAAGACATAAAATGAGCAACCTTAGATTGAGGAGAATGGAACTCATCATCCTTATGACTAGCTTGATTTTGTATATTAAAATGTCTTTTAGATGTAACATTGCATAATAATGAAACCAAATTATCCTAATTTCCAGAGAGCTAATAAAATAAGTATTATAAAACAAAGATATCATATCTAAGAAACAATCATGATTCATTAGGTAAACTTTCTTTTAAAATTTTTACTTTTTAGGTTTCAACACATAAATTAGTATGTTTTAAAAGTGAGAATGCTGAAACAAAGCAAAAATGTATTATAAAATAGTCACATCATTTAGAAAACTTCCTGCCTGCAATTATATCTAAAATTGGTATATTCAAATGACTAGATTGTGTATTCATACTTTTTTTAATTTTTAATTTTTTTGAGTACATAGTAGGTGTATATATCTTTGGGGTACATGAGATATTTTGATACAGGCATGCAATGAGTAATAATCACATCATAGAAAATGGGGTATCTATACCCTCAAGCATTTATCCTTTGTGTTACAAACAATCCAATTATACTATTTTAGTTATTTAGAAATATAAAATATTCACGTATTCTCATACTTATGGACAGAGGTTCTAAGAAAACAAGTTTGCAACATGTAGGAAAATTTAGAAACAGTGAAAAGCAAATATGGTTTTAGCTGACTTGGAAAATGAGTCCCAGCACCGGAAATGTTTGCAGGGTTATTGTGGAGAAAATTTCTGCATCTGTTGAGGGTTTGGTGCAGTGAATACTTAGGGTCTATCCTCCTTTATTCTAGAGTTTTTACATTTTAATTACACATTTTGTATTCAGTTTACTTTCCTCTTGAAATAGAACTAAGTGATTTTAAAATCTGAGTGACATTTAGGGACATTATCAACAGTTAAATTGATCTTTCCATTGTAAAACCAGAACATGTTATAATTATTTATTGTGGTTTATTTCAGATTATGTTCAGATAAATTATGAATTTTATTATGTCCACAGTAAAACTTACCTTAATTTGCCTCTGTTTATTGGTGGTGCTTTGGCAAATTCATAAACTGTATCCTATTTAGATATAGACACTGCTACTTTGAAAATGGTTTTGAATTAACATTAACCATATATTGGTAGGAAAAAAGGGGACCGGGAGCGATGCCTCACGCCCAGCGCAGTGGCTCACACCTGTAATCCCAACACTTTGGGAGGCCGAGGCGGGTGGATCACCTGAGGTCAGGAGTTTGAGACTAGCCTCAACTACATGGTGAAATCCCGTCTCTACTAAAAATACAAGAATTAGCTGGGCATGGTGGCGGGTGCCTGTAATTCCAGCTACTCAGGAGGCTGAAGCAGGAGAGTCGCTTGAACCTAGAAGGCGGAGGCTGCAGTGAGCCAAGATTGCGCCACTCCACTCCAGCCTGGGCAACAAGAGAGAGACTACCTCTCAAAAAAGAAAAAAAAAAATGGTTACAGATAAACATGACTTACTTCTAGAAGTGTATTATCTGCCCCGTCCCTTCTGGTACTGCCTAAACCACGCTAGACAAATGTTGAAGAGATAAAGGAAAGGACAGATAAGATGCTTTGTGTTTTTAAAATTTGTTTTAATTTTAATTATTATGGGTACCTAATAGTTATAGAGTGCATGTGATATTGTAATACAATCAGACAATGTGTAATGATCAAATCAGGGTAATTGGGATACCCATCACCTTAAGCAGGTATTATTTCTTTGTGTTAGGAAATTCCAATTCTACTCTTTTAGTTATTTGGAAATACACAATAAACTATTATCAGCTATAGTTGTCCTATTTTGCTACCAAACACTAAATCTCATTTCTTCTATCCAACTGTATTTTTGTACCCATTAACTATCCCCTCTTCATTCTGTCCCACCCCGCCGACTACACTTCCCAGCCTCTGGTAACCATCATTCTACTCTCCATCTCTATGAATTCAGATTTGTTTACTTCCCACATATGAGTGGGAACATGCTGTATTTGTCTTTCTCTGCCTATTTCACTACACATAATGTCCTCCACATTCTTCTATGTTGTTGCAAATCACAAGATTTCATATTTTTATAGTTGAATAATATTCCATTGTTTATATGTATCACATTTTCCTTATCCATTCTTCCATGAGAAACAGTGTGATTTCCTATCTTGGCTACCATGAATGGTGCTGTAATAAACATGGGAGTACAGATATCTCTTTAATGCATCAATTTTCTTTCTTTTGGATATATACCTAGCAGTGGGATTGCTGGATCATATGGTAATTCTATTTGTAGGATTTTTTTTTTTGTTTTTATTTAGAAACCTCCATACTGTTCTCCATAGTGGCTGTACTAATTTACATTCCCATCAACAGTGTACAAGGGTTTTACATATATGAATAAAAACCTCTTTCTATGTGTGTGTGTATATATGTGTATATATATATGCAAAGGACCTGAAATTATACATAAAATATGTATTATATATTTATTATAAATATTAAATAGAATATACATTAATATATATCATTATATAGTAATTGAATATGTATATTAAATATAGATCATATATTTATATATAGATAGGCTCTCTGTAGATTTGTATAATACTTATATTTATATATAAATTTTATATGTATATATATATAGAGGCTTTCTATATAAATATATGTGTATATATCAGCAAGAGTTTTATAATATAAACATATTTTATAGCTATATTCCCTCTTCTCTCTATATGGTGTGTGGTGTGATATATATAAAACCTCTCTTCTCTCTACACATGTATAGATATATATTATATATATGGATATAATTCTGGTATTACAAAGATATACACTAATTATTATATTTCCTATAGATAAAATATATATATTTATATATGGGTAGTTCTATATATATAAAATATAATATATAGAGAGGGGTTTTATATATAACTTATAATATGTATTATATTAATAATATATAACTATGTGTTGTTAAATTTTATGTATATATAGAAAGAGATGGTGTTCTCTTGAACTCCTGGACTCCAGTGATCCTCCCACCTCAGTCTGCTGAGTAGCTGGGACTACAGGTGCATGCCACTACACCTTGCTAGAAATAGTTGTAATTAAATTATTGATGAGCTATCTAATTTTTTTGGTGGAGAATGAGTTCCCTTCCAATTTAGAATCCCCTACTTGGATTAGTTCTCCTTGGAGCAATTATATGGATTAGCATAATGTGGGTAATCACTCCATGGAACACTGGACAAAATAATAAAAAGATAAGGATCATGTCTATTCTATGACTTCAATTTTCGAAGACATACCTAAAGTTCCTATATACAAAATTATCCTTATTAAACATCAGCATGATTCAGCATCCTTACTCATTAATAGAATGAATTTCTTTCTATAATATGTATTTGTTCTTTAATTTAAAAAATTTAAAGCAGTATAAACCTTATATCTTTTATTATAAAACTCCAGATCCTTTGCATTCTGTTCTATACATAATGCATTTCCGTTGGAAAGTTTGGTGTCCTCAAACTTTTAAGAACTTATGATTTAGGAAGATGGCTGAGAATATCCCCTGACCATTGCCTTGTAGGCCTGGAGGACTCCTTTTCATACAAGACCAGGGATTGATATGGCTCTATTGGTTTCGTAGCTTTATTTTTCATTCTCAATGCAGACTCCTACATCTCCCATCACCAGCCATATTCTAATTAATTAAAACAGATTGTCAGTTTCTAAACACAAATGCAATATCCATATCTTTACCTTTTCTCATATTATTCCTTTTCCAGTCTAAACTACCCTATTTCTTCCTCTCCAAAACTATTATTTTTTCTAGAAGACCCAACATAAAATTTACCTCTGTTGTTAAGACTTATCTAATGTTTTTAGGTATGATTAATCTTTTCTTCTTGAGGCCATCGCAGCACTTTACTTACAATCAGGAGTGCCACTGATCACACCTCCTTTTCTCTATTTTCCTCATCGCCATTACTTCTGAGCAAATAAGGGCTCTGCTTTACTCTACTTTGTATCCCTACTGTCTAACACAGTGCTTGACAAATAGGTAAGGAAGTGTATTAGTCTGCCTGGTACCACAATAAAATCCATGGACTGGGTGTTTTAAACAAGACAAATTTCTCACAGTTCTGGACACGCCAAGATCAAGGCTCCAACAGGGTCAGTTTCTGGTGGGGCCTCTCTTCTTGGCCTGCAGACAGCTGCCTTCTCTTGGTGTCCCCACATGGCCTTTCCTCTGTGTGCTCTCAGAGAGACAGCACGTAAGCCCAGAAGTGAGTGAACTCTGGTCTTTTTCTCTTCTTATAAGGACACTAGTCCAATCAAATTAGGACCCCAGTGTTATAGCCTCATTTAACCTTAATTACTTCCTTGAAGACCCTATCTGTAAATGGAGTCACATTATGGGTTAGGGCCTCAGCATATGAATTTTCAAGGGGGCAAATTTCACTGCATAACAGTAAACTTTGTAATAAAAAGTATTGAATGAATGACATTATTCTTATTTTCAGAATTGTTTTTCTCAATTACTTGCAGATGTCTGAATTCCTTTAGAAATAGATAAACTTTGAGCAGCAGAGATGGATGGTTTAAGATAGAAATGTTTGGGTGAGGCAATTTATTGGAAATCATTTACTCTAAAGTGTAATGAGTTGATGAGTCACCATTCTACATGACTGAGTGCACCTTGTTCCAGTTCCGACAGGGAAGATGGATTCTGGCATTGGAGGGTTGGGGAAAGTGAACTGGAACTGAGAAAGATGGGGATATTGAGTTATTAGAAAAGAAAAGACAAAATATTCTCTCGTGTTCTGATAGTGATGAAGACTGAGTGACTAGGAGGTAATTTGGAGGTGATATAATAAAGCAATGATGGCCAGAACTTCTAGTTAGAGGCATATGAGACTGATCCCAGCTCCTCCAGTTTTTTCAATTGCAGCCAAGTTATTTACCTATCTGTAATTCAATCTGCCTCGTCAAATAAATGAAGGTTATAATATCACCTAATTTACAACTTTGTGGAGGTGGTTAAATAAAAATGTATAGTGCACATTCCAGTTTCTGGACATAGTTAGCATTATAAGAAATTAGAAATATTGATACTATTTTTAATATTATTAGATGCTCAAATGAGGTGTTAGTGATACAGTACTGAGCATAATAGACAAAGATTCCTGCTCAGGTAGAGCTTGCTCTAGTACAACATCTGTGCATGTGTGTGTGTCTGTGTGTCTGCTTGTGTACAGCTTCGGAGTAACACTGATTGTCTTTGAACACTCACACATAACAAAATTGATTTAATAATTAATGTCTTCTTACAGGTTCACTTTCAGTGTAATGGACTTCATTCCCAGAGCACTAATTTATAGAGGCTGTGATTGTCAAGGCACAAAATAAAAATGTTGGAAATACTGTCAACTATATTACAAAGATGTCCACTTGAGTTTTAAATATTTGGGAAGAACGATGAAAAGTTACTAAAATAACTACTTTGTCTAAAATCGTGTAATTATATAAACATGGAAATGATTATCAAAATATAGAAGAAAAATCTATTTTCTGATTACTTTCATTGGCAGATTTTATTATTTCGCTAATCAGTGTTGAGGTACCTTTCTGATACTTACAAAATCCCTTTTTATGGATGTTCCTTCAAAGCATTTATTCTCAAATCACTCAGACTGCAAATGAAATTGTGTTTGGAACAATGACTAGTGTTATGTGGAGCATTTTCCTACAGTGTTCATTTGTCTTCTTTCCTATTAAGCCCTTAAATTGCTGCCAAGTCCTGTCAAAGAACCATAGCAACAACAGGAGGTAGTTTCTATTCACCTGAAAATTCATTAATCACAATTTCCCTTCGAATCTAGATAGAATCTTTAGCTGAAGTGTATGTAGTTTTTTATAATCTTTTGTTAGGGAAGGGTTGGTAGTAACTATTTTAGAATATATAAATATTAAATCCCTTGAATATAAAAAAAGACTTTAAAAATTCAAAATACCATTTACTAATTATTTATATTTTAACCAATATGTTTGTTTCACCAGAAAGAACCAAAATCTTTCATTTGAAATTTTTGTGCTTTGGAAGCAAAACAATATTACTTCAATAAGTACACATTTAAGATTCTATTTATCTTCTTCAATGGGTGTCTGTAAGCCACAGATAATTAAATTTGGGGTTTCTTTGTTTAGAGGCTACAAATGTGTTTATTTAAGTCACTCCCATGTTCAACAACTATTTTCGTAAAAGGGAGGAGTGGGCTCACACATTTACTCATCAAGCATTTTCTTGGAACCTGTTATGTACAGGGCCTGAGCTAGGTATGGAGTACAAAGATAATTAAAATACGAAACAAAAGGGAAGATAAATACTTAAGTAGGGAAATAAAAAGAATATGTGGTAGAGAAATTTTGTTGATTGAGCTGGTATATTTTGCCCCAGTTCTTTGTAGTTTTGAGTTGTGGTTTTTTGTAGTTTTGATTTATAGTTTTCTGCACTCAATTGAGGCTTTTAATAAGTTTCCTTAATTTACTTTTGGTTGTCACGATGAATTATTTTAGAAATATAATACCCCCGTGAGTCTTAAGGGTAGTGTTTTCTTTCCTTTTGTTGTTAGTTTTCTATAATATTCATGGTGGACCTTTTCTGTCAGTCAGCTTCAAATGATGTACACTTATTTCTGTACTTTACCACGAGAAAGAAAAGAGTGTTTTTCATTTGTGAAGTGGAAATAGTAACAGTACTTCACATAGAGTG
Organism: Rhinopithecus bieti; assembly: GCF_001698545.2. Lineage (NCBI taxonomy): Eukaryota > Metazoa > Chordata > Mammalia > Primates > Cercopithecidae > Rhinopithecus > Rhinopithecus bieti. Next base: position 349,262 of record NW_016803381.1, read on the forward strand.
GTGTTGTGACAATTAGAGTTAATTGTTTAAAAGCATAACAATGTCTGGCACATAGTAAGTGCTGCAAAATGTAGTAAAATAAAATAAATAAAATAAAATACACCTTATTCTCCATTCCAGTCATTGTCTACTTGCTTGTTGTGGTTGACTTAAGTCAACTTACTCTTTCTTTTTGGTAGAAATGGTAGCAATCCCGAAATTCTTGAGTTTCAAGTAAAAGTGAAAGCAAACTTCAGCCAAACTATACCACTTAAACAGACATTTATTAACTAAATATTGATTAGTAAGAGAACATATAAAACAAAAATTAAAACAAATATTTTGTACAACTCATTTTATAGTTTCTGGATAGCTCCAATTCTCCAGCCATGAAGTGCTTTGATCTCTACCCTGAATGAAAGTTTTGCTAGAACCAAATGCCGAAATTCTAGAGACAAGATATTTCAGCTTTGTAGACTCTCAGATGCTCAGAATCAGGATAGTGAGGCACTTATCACAGATGCGAAATTTAAGGAGGTGCCAAAAACTCAGTAATCAGGAGCAGTAATATTTTAAAAAATAATTCTTTTAAAAAAAGAATTTATTTATTTAGAGACTGGGTTATGAGACTGGCTAAGTTTTGTATTTTTGGTAGAGACACGGCTTCACTATATTGCCAAAACTTGTTTCAAACTCCTGGCCTCAAGTGATCCACCTGCTTCAGCCTCCTAAAGTTCTGGGATTACAGGCATGAGCCACTGCACCCCACCAGGAGGGTATTTTAAGGCAAGATTGAAAAAAAAAAATTTTTTAAAAATCATAAAGAAAATATCAGAATGTTACATAATGGGAGACTGTTTGCTTTACGTCTCTGGGTTACTGTGCAACAAGAGAAGTTATATCCAAGTAACCAATGGTTCTGGGGCTGCCAAATGGCTTTATAGGGGTTGACAATGGCATGAATTGACAATGGCATCCCCTTGGCATCACAGCAGATAACGTGGAGTTTATATATAGCCACGTTCTTTTACTGTAGAGATATTATTAACTTGTTTCACTTAGTTCAAAATGTGGGAGAATATTTTTGTAAATGTATATAGGGGCACACTTCTTTTCTTTGCTGAACTCAGATTCTAGTATGCCTTGATGGGGCACTGCTCGGATCCCTCACTAGTTCACCTCTGGAGGTAGGAGGAGGTAGAGATTTAGTCCAAGGGATTATCTCTAAAGGCAAGACTTTTGGCCTTTCAGGGTTCTTCTACTTTGTCATGCATATTAGGAGGAGTCAGTGTCTCTGTAAAACAAACAACCCAAAAAACCCAAAACTACATACTTCAAGTATTTTAAATTTCATCATTGAGAGTTTCATCATACTACATGCTAATCTACTGGCCATTATATTCACCTGTAAAAACCCATTTCTGAGATCCAATATGCTAATTAGCAAAGAATAACAGTTCCTGATTAGAGCTCTCACTGACTGCCTGTGGGCCCTGCATTCTTGATGGTAAATTACGTGACCACTCCCAAATGTGAAATTTGGATTACAGTGAAACCGCCCCTAGATTTGAGTTGGTATCTTCTTTTGTCTCTACTCGTTTGTTTTCTGAGAAGCTAAAACATCAGAATTATGGGAAAATCCCTAATTTCCCACAGGCAGTAGTATTTGGGCTCATCTTGACTCCATACATACATATAATTTTATTTAAGGAGACTACATCTCCCAGAGTTCAACAAACATTTCTCCTCCATAATTCTTGCCCAGTTATTTTCTAGGGATTTTAGTCACTAATTTTACATAGAAAGAGATAGATTTACTGAGGCTTCAGGGAGACCAACACATAGGTTTCTGCACTCTGTCTGGTAAGAGGTATATTCCTTGATTTCTAGCTTGTATCGTAAATGCGTTGTACTTCTGTGCCAGTAGCAGATAGAGGGGTAAAGACAAAGCATTTTCTTTTTCTTTCAAGGCAGCAAATTTTCATTGCTTGAGCATATATTGTGCAGGGGTCAGTAATTGTCTTCCCACCCAACTGTCAGTTGTAATTCTTTTCAGATTCTGGCAACAATATGACTCTTAGTCCTGGTTAGTTAACTTACTCTTTCATCAAATGTTTATGGAATTTTTCCTACATACGAGGAGCTATTTTAGGCACTGGGAACACAGATAAAATATGCCTGCCTTTATAAAGCTTAAATTCTTGTTTTGCCTTTTCATCTTATTCTGTGAATTCATGGAGTAGCAGTAAGAAGAGCTGCTAGATAGATGTCATTTGACACTGAAGCCCAACCTAAAACACTTCGGCATATCTAGTGAATTTTAAATATTAGGGTAATCACTTTGATCTTTTCTCATATCCATAAATTACTCATTAAGGAAATTTAAATTGTTAAATAAAGCTGCACAGCATTTTATATATCTTCTACATGGACTTTTAACACAATTCGTTTAGTATTTTAATGTTTCGGAAGCATTTCAGTCCATCCACCACATTATTTATGGGCAGAGTTGGCTCAGAAAGATGAAGTAAACTGCTTAAGAGATATTCCTAATTAAGTAAAGAAGTTGAAACGCAAACCCAAGTCTTTTGACTTCAAGTTCAGTGATAATTCCATTATACTAGTCAAATATGCAGTTTCCAGCACTTTCCATGTTGATGAATAATTCATTAAATTCATAGGGCAACAGATAATAAACTCTTCTACTAAAACAATTTCAGTTGTTTTTTGTCACAATTGAATTAGGCCATGGATTTTTTCCCAGATTGCCTGTCAGTAGTTCCAAATGCTGTGTGTATTCAGTAAGCCTCTTGCTTCTTTGACCTGTTTGAGTCTGCTTATTCTGAGTGCTCAGTATCAAACACTCTTCTGATGCTACAGGCCTCCTTATAAGGACATACTCATTTCGTTGTTATCAGTGAGTTGAAAACACAACTGATACTAAGGCCACATGATATTTCTTGATCAGCTTCTATTGTGTTAAAGCTCCCATTTTATATTTTGGTTTCCTTTTCCTTCTGACCAAGATATAATTTAGGAAGCATGCAAGAAAGAGCCCATCCTTTTTCCAATACCTCAGATAAGGTAAAATCTATTTTTTCAAGTTTTAGATTTTTTTCAATCTTGATTTTCATATATTAAATGCATAATGACTCTCAAATATGTTGCTAGAAAGCTTTCTTTTATCCTCTAACAGCCCGTTACGTATTTAATGAGGCTCAGTCAGTTACACATTTAACATGGTCTAGTAAGCATCCATTTTAAGGAAGGCACATAGTTAGTTCCTACAAGCTCGACTGCTCCAGTCTATAGAATGGTTTTCAAGTTTCTGTATTGGTACTGTATTATCAAAGTCCCCAGAGCATCTGATATTAAAAGAGACCTTGGACACCCACCCACCAATCCCTTCATTAAGAAAAGAAAAAAAAAAAAACCCTACAATTGCATGTCAAGAACAATAATTATATTAGGAAAAACACACTGATATATGGTTTATATCATGCCCCAGAACTTTCTCTGAATAGAAGAAACATGAATAATAACTGCTGCATACACATACACACACACATACTTACACACACATTAAGGTACTCTTACAAGAGGAAAGACTTTTCACTCACAGGTATGTGACTGGGAAAGAAATATTTCTATATTTCTCAAAAAGTCAATTAAATTTTATGTTTGATCAAATTGCCCAAGTATCTCTCAATACATATCTAAAGGCATAAAAGTGAGAAATGACACAACCCAAAACTCTTATCTTAGTTTCTACTAATATAGTTTTTTCAAAAGATATTAAAATAATTTTTCAACCTACAGAGTAATAATTATTTCAAGCAAGTATCATCAATGTTTGCTAAAACTGTAGAGTGAAAATCTGAATAGGAACAGTATATTGTATTATCTCAAAGTCTCTTTCTACAGCTCACAAACCAATTACAAAAATTGAAACAGTGACTTTCCAGTAAAGAAACCTGGCAGATGCCACCTTAACCAAGTATTCGTAGTTAACTCACTAATAATGGGACAAATAGCTGATCCTCCTGTTGCGATGCACAAATGATATACCATTCCTGCCTAAAATACATAAAATGAACATACAGTTAAAGAAACATCAGACAAATTCACATTGAGGGACGTTCTACAAAACAACCGGCCCGTAATCTTCATAAGGGTCAATGTCATGAAAGAAAAAGAAAAAAAGACAGAAGAATCATTTCGGGTCAAGAGAGACTAAAGAGACCTGACAAGTAAATGCAAAGCATGATCTTGGATTGACACAAAAAATTTCATAAAGGATGTTATTGGGATAATTGCTGAAAATTGAAAATCAACTGTGTGTAGTATAATATTACATTAATGTTAAGTATCCTGAATTTGATAAAACTAGTTTATGAATATACAAATACATGTTTTCATATACATGTACATACACATATACAAATATATATGCATTAAAATAAAAAAATTGAAATATAAAATATGAAAAAGTTAATCCAAGAAAAACATTGTACCTAAAAAATAAAACAAAGCGGCCGGGCGTGGTGGCTCAAGCCTGTAATCCCAGCACTTTGGGAGGCCGAGACGGGCGGATCACGAGGTCAGGAGATCGAGACCATCCTGGCTAACATGGTGAAACC
>NW_016803381.1:354330-386677 GCF_001698545.2 Rhinopithecus bieti
AGGGGAACAAAAATTATTAAAACTATAATGGTTGTCATTCCTCCTGTCTGTGTCTTGGAAATAATGAAATAATTCAACCAAGTTATAAAGATGAGGAACAAAATTTGTGAGACTTATTTTATTTACAATCCTTCTGCTATGGCGAGCTCTCTGAAATACCTTTTTGTTTTTGTTTTAGTGTCATAAACTACTTCTTGTTTTAGGTAGCTTACAAAATTTCATATAGAATGCAACTTAATTATGTTTTCTTGAAGATTTTTCTCTCTCTTGCTATATTCACCATTTAAGCAAACTCTTGTTGCTGTAAAACAAGGAACCATTAGATTTTATACAGCCCTGTCCCTGGTGCCTTTATGTAATCTACATTCACACTCTGCATATTTAGCATCGCTTGTAATGAGGCCTCCTGAACCATGGTAACCCTTGTAACTCAGTAAATAATGGAAATTAGATGGATCATTCTTTCCAGTGGCATGTTGTGAGGTAATCGGCTTTCATTACAGGCTTTCTTGCAGAGGTGATTGGGATTAGATGCTGTAAACACAGAGCAGAATATATTCGTTTTCCCAAAAGCCAAGTTCAAGATTTGTATAAATCATAGTTGTTACTTTCCCACAGCCATTTTCAGCTTCTTCCTGAGCCTGTAAATGGACAACCTTGCTTAACTTGTCTGCTTTCCATTTTCAACATCTCTTTAAGGGATTCTGGTCCGTCTGTAGAAATCGTCCAGAAGAAAATATTTCTTTCTTTCATATATTAATTTTGCAATGAGTAGTCTATATAATGGTAAGCTACATTTTCCTTGCAGAAAAGGGACTGCTTCTCTTAGCTTACCTTGGAAGCTTAGAAGAGAAAACTATAAAGCTCTATTTTGTGTATGTGGTTGTAATGACCTACTGTCTTATGCAAAATCAATTAAATATATTAATTTATACTTTCAAAATTTTCAAAGTTACAAAATGGCAGGTTTTAATGAAAGAGCTTACTCAGCACTTGTACAGAGCACAGCTGCCCCTTCGTGTCTGTGAACAATATGGGTTTGAACTTTATGGGTTTGTTTGTTTGTTTATTTATTTATTTATTTATTTATTTAGAGACGGAGTTTCACTCTTGTTGCCCAGGCTGGAGGGCAGTGGCGCGATCTCAGCTCACTGCAACCCCCGCCTCCCAGGTTCAAGCGATTCTCCTGCCTCAGCCTTCTGGGTAGCTGAGACTACAGGCGCCCGCCACCACACTCGGTTAATTTTTTTTGTATTTTTAGTATAGATGGGGTTTCACCATGTTGACCAGGCTGGTCTTGAACTGCTGATCTCAGGTGATCCACCCGCCTTGGCTTCCCAAATTGCTGGAATTACAGGTGTGAGCTACCACGTCTGGACATATGGGTCCATTTATACAGAAGTTTTCTTCTGCCTCTGCCACTCCTAAGACAGCAAGACCATCCTTCCTCAGGTTACTCAGCATGAAGATGATGAGGATGAAGATCTTACGACGATCCATTTGCACTTAATGAATAGTAAATACGTTTTCTCTTCCTTACAATTTTCTTAATAACATTTTATTTTCTCTAACTTAACTTTATTGTAAAAATAGAACATACACTACATATAACCTACAAAATTTGTGTTAATCAACTGTTTATGTTATCAGTAAGGCTTCCAGTCAACAATAAGCTATTAGTACGTAAGTTTTGGGGGAGTCAAAACTTATACATAGATTTTCAACTGCGCAGGGATTGGTGATGTCTGTGTTGTTTGAGTCAACTGGATTTTCATACTATCAGTGACCTGGGATTGTCATCATTTTCTGGTGCTTCTTCCTGCTATTAAGTCGTCATTAAATGAAACATGCCTTTTAGGCATTTTGTTGTAAGGCAGATTTTGTTGTAAGGCAGACTTTGTCTTACTGTGTCTCTTTTACTATCAAAGTTACTACAAGCTCGTTTCTCTTTGGTTGTATTTCTCTTTGAAGTATTTTGAATTGATAATTAAATAATGTAGTCTTCCCTTATCCATGGGATAAGTTCCAAGACTCTTAAGTGGATACCTGAAACCACAGATACCGAACTCTATATATATTATGTTTTTCCTATGTGTGCAGACCTATAATAAAGTTTAATTTATAAATTAGAAACAGTAAGAGATTAACAACTTCTCTTTGGCATATGTTTGGGCTTCTTTTGGTGTATGCAAGTTGTCAGCATCAGTACTCTTGCACTTTATTAATTAAAATAAGGGTTACTTGAACATAGCACTGCCATAGCAAGACAATCAAGCTGATAACCAAGATGGCTATTGAGTGACTAATGGATGAATAGTGCATATCGTGTGGATCTGCTGGACAGAGGGATAATCCATCTCCCAGGCAGGACAGCATGAGATTTCTTCACTTTACTCAGAATGGTGCATAATTTAAAACTTATGAATTACTTATTTTGGAATTTTGCATTTAATATTTTGAACTGCTGTTGGGTAAGTGAAATCACAGAAAGCAAAACTGCAGATAAGTGGGGGCTACTATAGTGGTTTGCACTATTATATTTGGAAGAGGAAAGGTTTAAACATTTGGCTTTTGTTGTAAATGAAGAAATTTTTTGGGGTGGGAGTAATCACCTAAAAACCTTCATAAGTTGTGACCTTGCTCGAAAATCCAAGAAGTGTTTCTTTTTTTTGTTTTTGTTTTGTTTTGCATATGTAGTATTATTTGTGTTTGTTTGCCTGATTATAGATGAAAGTTCTTGATGAAATTCCTAATATTTATTCTATCTTTAGCATTATGTGAACATAACAATTAAAGCTTATAAACAGTAGAGTTTCATGCCCAGATAATTATGGCAAGAATTTTTCAGGTGCACACTTTCTAAAATTTATATGCCTAAGGAAGCACTTATGATTGAAAGCATAAGGATGATTCTTTTTCTCTGTCCCATTCATAAGCATTTTTTCCTCCAATTTTACATAGAAAGCCTTTCTGCTTATCTATTTAGTATCTTTATATGACTGATGATCCCACCATGTAAAAATTTCTCAGATACAAAATAAAGGGACACTAGAAATATTACAGTGTTAAGAAGGTGAATACTCTAATGACTGGTAAGCAAATCCTTTTGAAAGCCAGGTGACTTCTAATTCTTTGCTATCAATATATGCAGATAGATTATTTAAAATAATTTTGATGATTGATCACTATAGGAGTTTGCAATTAACTTGGAAACAATCCAAATAATGGATTGGCCGCATGCTCATGCCTATATCCCAACATTTTGGAGAGGCTGAGGTAGGCAGATTGCTTGAGCCCAGGAGTTTAAGACCAGCCGGGGCAATATGAGGAGACCTCATTTGGATAATTTAAAAATTAGGCAGATGTGATGCCAGGCGCCTGTAGTCCCAGCTACTCAGGAGGCTGAGATGGGAGGATTACCTGAGTTAGGGTGACAGAGCAGGATGCTGTCTCAAAAAATAAGAAAAACAAAGAATAGATTGATATTTCAATACTAATATTATATTTACCCCAACTATTATTTATGTAAATTTTTTCAACATGTATATCCACAAAAAAAAATTAAGGGAGAAAATAAATTCTCACATCTGTCTTATTCTAGAAATATGACATATCTACAATATGTAAGCTCATTGGATAGAAAAAAAATCCTACAGTACCATCAATATCCTTAACAGATGCCATGGTAAACTATGTTATTGGCCTTGATTCTTTATGTTTTCCATTCTTTGCCTTGAAACTTTGCAGTTTTCTTCACAAAAGTAACAGATTATGTTTCTGAGTAGGAAAATCTCCCTTTATTATACTCTCACAATGCTCTCAATACATCATTTCTGCCACCAGATGTGTTGCTTTTTTTCTACACAGACCAATTGTTTGATACCAGCAGAGTTTTCTTTAATTTAATTAAATGCTGACAGTGTCTACCTGGAGACAGCGTTAGATCCACAGTTTAGATCCCACAAGAAAGGCCCCTCTTCTGACGTCAATCATAAGTCCATGTTGTCACTTCTGATTGATCCACTATAAAGAGGTTCCCATTGTTCCTTCCTCGGGTCAGGTCATTTGCTGCAAGAGCTCACAGAACTCAAGAAAACAGTTTACTTGGTAGATTAGAATTTATTGTTAAAGGATGTGACTCTAGAATAGCCAGCTGGAAGAGATGGATAGGGCAAAGTCTATGGGAAGAGGCACAACTTCCATACCGTCTCCAGGTCTCCAGGCTTGCCACTCTGTTAGCATCTCAATGTGTCCACCAGCCTGAAAGCTCTCTAAACCGCATTCGTTTAGGTTTTTATGGAGGCTTCATTACATAGGCATAATTGAGTAAACCATCAGCCATTGATGATTAAGTCAATCTCTGGTCCTTTTTCCCTCTCTGAAGGAAGGAGTAGGAGGGCGGGGCTGAAATTTCTAGCCCTCTAATCACTTGGATGGTTCCTCTAGCAACCAGTCTCCATGCTTAGGGGCTTTCCAAAAGTCACTTCATTAACATAAACTCAGGTGTGGTTGAAGAGGCTCGCTATGAATAACAAAAAAAATGGTCATTTCACCTTTATCACTTGGAAAATTCCAAGGGTTTTAGAAGCCTTTGCCAGGAACTGGGAGGAAGACTAAGTATATGCCTCTTATTATAAATCACCATATCACAATTTCCTAATTCCTCACTTCTGGGTTTGACTTTGCGACTTGCTTTAGCCAATAGAATTGGCTGGAAGAGACAGTGTGCCAGTTCTGGGTATAGTGCTCAACAGAGATCACATGTTTCTGGTTTCTTCCTCATGCATCTGCCAGAGCTGTGGCAAAGAAGTGACCAGGCTAAGCAGCGTGTGGAAACAGAGGATGAGAGACAGGTGAAGTAGAGTTATCCCAGATGATCTGCCCCAGTCGAAAACAGCCAGAGGAGAGCTAACTCCCCTCTGCCCCACAGACACATAAATTAGAATAATAACTAGTAAACTGAATCTATTGAGTTTTGGGTAGCAGTAATTGCTGACCCACATAGATATTTAATAGCTAGCAATGTATTATTCTTGTAATTTTGATCACTTGCTTACTATTAATAACAAAAATAAGAATAAATCCGTAAGACATATTTTATTACATGTCTTACAGCATTATGGCCACAGACAATTAACAAATTATTTTAAGTACCTATTTTTGTTGAAGAGAAATATTAATAGGTGGTCACATTTGGGTAAAATAAAAAATGTAATTCATTTGAATTAAAATGTAATAAGCATGTGAATACAAGAAATGGAAAAGTATTAAGAAAAAAATAGATGATGTATTTATTTTCATTTTGTTTTATTTTGAGACACAGTCTTGCTTTGTTGCCCAGGCTTGAGTGCAGTGACATGATCTCGGCTCACTGCAATTTCTGTCTCCTGTGTTTTTTAAGTGATTTTCCTGGCTCAGCCTCCTGAGTAGCTTGGATTACAGGCACTCACCACCATACCCGGCTAATTTTTTTATTTTTAGTAACTAAGAGACGGGGTTTCATCATGCTGGCCAGGCCAGTCTTGAACTCCTGTCCTCAAGTGCTCTGCCCGCCTCGACCTCCCAAAGTGCTGGGATTAAAGGCGTAAACCAACACACTCCGTCTAGATGGTGTATTTTTAAGATCTGTAATGGTGGGCATCATTTTGCTATGGTGCTTAGGTTTCAATTAGAGATGCAAAACCATTAGGGGAGTATCTATCTATCTATCTATCTAATTGATTAATTGGTTAATCAATGTATCTATTTTTGTAAAAGAAAGGATTTGTTACAAAGATTTGATTTTATGCAACTTTGGGATCTGGTTAAACAATCTCTGTAAGGTAGTAACTTCTGCATCTGATGCAGAAGTTTCAAGTCCACAAGGCAGACAGTCTGGAAGGGGAACTGAATGTAAAGTCAGAGAGAATTAGAACAAGTTGAATCCCTTAAGCATTAGCTTAATCAAGAACAGACTGGGATCCACATTGGTTCTTACTGCCCCCAACCGTAATGATGTGGAGATGCTGCAGGAGAGGCTGGTGCTCTTCATCAAAGAGCTATACACACATCGGGATTTAGAGAATCTGAAGAAAGATCCAGGGACAGGTAGAGCAGTTGAAGATCAGGCAGCTGATCCATGCCAACAAGGTGAGCAGGCAGATAAGCAACAAAATGTATGAGCTACAAAGTGGCCACCACTTCTATCCTGCAACTTCCCACAAGGTTTTCTTGTGTGGCCACCCTTACCAGAAACATACAGTAAGGAGAATTCTAGAAAAAATGGTTTGGCCTAATCTCATGGACACAGTAGAGTGATCATTCTTTTAAAGAGTTTTTCACAGATTTATTTTAAAATGCTGATGGGGTTCACAACATGTTACCCCCAAAATATGGCACCTTGGCATTTGAGAAAATGGTGGAAGCCGGAAGGTCACTCTCACCTTCCTCTTGCCCTTCTCTGAAGCAAGTCATAAAACCTAGAAAGGTCAATCTCTGACCTTCCTCCACCTTTCTACTCTGAAGCAGGTCATAGGACCTTCATTCCAGAATGACCCTGCCCATGCCCAGAAGAAAGAACTTCCTTATCTCTGAAGGCACAGGGACACAGAGAAGAATCTGAACAAACAAGTCTCACTAGGTTTCCCCCAGTTGTTAACCATTAGATGATACCTACTTTGTCTGATCGTACTTCTCAACTATCCATTTCATCATAGCTAGCATAAGAAACACACAGTTTTACCTGTTTCATTGAGCCTTCACTTCAGAAGGCCCTAGATCATAGAAAAGGATTAAATAAATGTATATCTAATCTATCTTTGTTATAGGAGACTTTTAATTAAAAAAATAATAATGACCCTCAGGAGTTAAAACATCTTGAAAGGGACTGATAGAAAATCTTAAATATACTTTAATACAAAATGGCATAATACATTGTCTGACACAGAGTTTAAGAACTCAACTTCTAGATCTAGACAGCTACAGTTTAAATCTCATCTTTACTACTAGTTACCCATAGGAATTTGGCAGTTTTCTTGGCTTCAGTTTCCTTATCCATAAAATTGTTATCTGACAAAAAGTGAGTACAACCTAACTGTAAATTACATTATTAAATAAATGAAGTGAACTCTGCGCAAATGTAAACTAATCTCTTACCTTTTTGAATTCTAAGTGTCATTCTAAAACCTGTATATCTCACATTCAAATTATAATAGGCTTAATGTTTTATTATTATTATTATTTGAGATGGGTCTTGCTCTGTTGCCCAGGCTGGAGTGCAGTGGCATGATCTCGGCTCACTGCAACCTCCACCTCCAGGATTCAAGTGATTCTCCTGCCTCAGCCTCCCAAGTAGCTGGGATTACAGGCTCATGCCCCACATCCTGCTATTTTTTTTGTATTTTTAGTAGAGACGGGGTTTCACCATGTTAGCCAGGATAGTCTCCATCTCCTGACCTCATGATCTGTCCGCCCCAGCCTCCCAAAGTGCTGGGATTACAGGCATGAGCCACCATGCCTGGCAATGTTTTCATTATTTCGTTTACTCAGTTAGAAGGAAATTGGTATTTGTATGCTATCAACTTGGAGTTCAGCAGCTTCCATATATGGATCTACCAAAAGTGTCCTTTTGAAGGAGTATCATAAAAGGATGTGACTTGGTATTGTTGAAATCTTTTAAGAAGAGGGAGGTGATGACAAAGAGGTAAATACAGTGAAGAAGTTAGTGAGCTCCTTGGTGAGTGCTGAATGGGTAGAAAGATGCATAGGTAGGGATGGGGAGCCAGTGTAGAGATGAGGTTAACAGATAAGTAAAGAGAAAAGGCTCAGATCTCAGGGCCACATTAAGTCAGAACCAGTATATTTCTTCTGGTACAATCCATTTGTGAGATCACCAATGATGTTATTGTAATTAATTTATAAAGGATTAACTAATCATCTGCCCAGGGAGAACAGATGTATTATAGTTAATCTGTATTTTAGATATCATTTGATCATCTTTCGTCAGTGTTATAGTTTTTTTATTTTTTCTTTTTGAGACGGAGTCTTGCTCTCTTGCCCAGGCTGGAGTGCAGTGGCCGGATCTCGGCTCACTGCAACCTCCGCCTCCCGGGTTCACGCCATTCTCCTGCCTCAGCCTCCCAAGTAGCTGGGACCACAGGGGCCCGCCACCTCGCCCGGCTAATTTTTTGTATTTTTTAGTGGAGACGGGGTTTCACCGTGTTAGCCAGGATGGTCTCCATCTCCTGACCTCGTGATCCGCCCGTCTCGGCCTCCCATAGTGCTGGGATTACAGGCTTGAGCCACCGTGCCCGGCCAGTGTTAAAGTTTTTAAAGTGTTTCCAAACAAAAGTCATTTGTACTTTCAAGAAATGACTCTTCCTACTGCTTACATTAAAAAATAAATGACATGCAAACTACGTGTAAACTATAAAGTCACAAAAATACTGCTTGGAAATAATTAACAGTTCACCAGAAGCTTAAAATGCAACAGACATCACCAGTGCCTGGCGTTACGACACTGACACTGCATTTCTTTCTTATTTTTATATCTCTGTCTTTTTATTTGTTTATTTTGCATCTTGACACTTTCCTCCCACTCCTGATGTTAAACATGCAGCTTCACCCAAGTGTGAACTTCAGAGAGTATTCCATCAGTTACTCTCCCTCTGTGGTCTGCACAATGCCCTAACAGACTGGTATGAATTTTGAAAGCCTTCTCCCGGCAGCAGCCTCAGGGGTTCCTTTTCTTTCCTGCTTTAGGGATGCTTTGTCAGCCTGTGAATGCTACCTCTTTGGTTGGCTTTGTGGAGACAGCTTGTGCTCAGATGTGATTTAGTTGTAAGCTGATTGCTGCTCCATATGTGAAGGGAAAGAGAGAGTGACCAGTTCCGAGGCAGCCAGTCAGTGTGCCCCCGTCCATTACGTCAGCATCGCATGATGGGGAACCGGGCAGTGCCAAACAGTCTCTTCTTGGTGCCCTTTCTTTCTTTCTTTCTTTCTTTTCTTTTCTTTTTTTTTTTTTTTTGGTCTTTTAAGGAAAGATAAGAAAGCCTGGGAAAAGAGCAAGAGATGCAAGATATACAGATATACCTGCCTTTCCTTGAGAATGACTAAATGCTATTTATTATAAAATACGTTTTTCTTTTAAATTGAGGTTCTGTAATGGAGGAGGGGAATAAAGAAGGCTAGAATCTTGGGGAAGAAATAATTTACAGCATATTGAAACTCAGGTGTGGTATATCAGTTTTATCTGTTTTGGTATTTTATTGATTTCCCCTGCCCCAACTTGCTCCTAGGTTTTGTAATGGTTACATTAATTTTTATCTAGAAATATGTACATTAGCAGAGCAGAGGCAGAAAATAATACTTCTTTCAGTTGGGAGGAAGGTTAATCAACATAATGAGAATGTTTCTTCTGTTATCTTTCTGTTCTGGTTATTCTCCCTCAGACTTCATTGCTTAAAACAGACTGTATGCTTCAAAACTATAGTAGGCTAGTCCCCATAAGTCTCATCAATATCACATGTTGTTCAGGGGAGGCTTATCTGAAAGTAATGTGACACATTGGTTTACCAGTGTTGTTATCCGAGGACTGTACCATGGACATTCCATATGCTTTGTGGAAGCAATTTTAGTTGGTGTTGATAACCCATTTTCACAATAGGTTTCATGGCAATCAACAATGTTTTGACCCTTAGTTTGAACATCTCATCAAGGAGGTTTTTAAAATAAGAGCCTGGTTCTACTGAGGTCCACTAGCTTCTCCATATGAACATGTGAACCAAACCCTAAAAGCATTTCTTGCTTTTATCTACAATAAAATTGTAGATACTGCTTATCTACAATAGAATTGCAAATTATTTGTTTGATCACATGGGGCTAACAATGGTACCCCTCCTGATACTAATTATTTTCACAAATTAAAGGAAGGAGGAATTTGTGTTAAAAATAAAGGAAGGAGGAATTTGTGTTAAAAATAATAAAGTGTGTTTTCTTATTCTTCTGGGAAGAGAGATAACTTTCTGAGAAAATTTATTCCAGTTATGAAGCAGAGGCACCGAATCACACACTTCAAATCTTTCTGTCACTTTTAACAAAGCTGATTGATTATGTGAGTTTATACCTGCCACCTTTCCTTTCGCAAAGGAAGCCTTAGCTTTGTCTTTAATGTCTGAAATGTTAAGAATATCTTTATGTATTATTTAATAAATTTTTTTTTTGATAAGTGAAGTAGCATTGTCACTGTAAAAAAAATTAGAAAATGCAGAAAACATAATGGAGAAAAATCATTCCATTATTCTGTTACATAAAGGGAACCTCTCTTATTATTAAATGATTGATTGGCTGACAGGTTATTTGCTAAAAGGAAAGCATTCAACTATCCAAGTTGATTTTGGTACTTTTCTTTTTCAGTACTTGTTACAGCTGAAATGATCTAATTCAGGGGCATTCAATCTTTGGCTTCTCTGGGCCACCTTGGAAAAAGAACTGTCTTGGGTCACATGTAAAATACACTAACACTAATGATAGCTGAGAAGCTTAAAAAATGCAAAAGAGATCTCATAATGTTTTAACAAAGTTTATGAATTTGTGTTCAGCCACATTCAAAGACATCCTGGGCTGCACGCAGCCCATGGGCCATGGGTTGCACAAGCTTGATCTAGTCCTTTGTGAAATTTTATTTTATTTTGGCTATCTCTCCCCACTAACATATAAGCTCCATGAGGACAGGTGTTTTTTTCTATTTTGTTCACTGTTGTGTCCCCAGTACTATTAAGAACAATGTCTGACACTAGAAGCCATTCAGTATTTGTTAAACAGTGCATTAATGAACAAGCCTTACCTTTCAAGAGTCCTTGCCCAGTTGAACTTATCCTGTCTAAGCAATTTTTTCTCCTGATACTCAAATTAGCTTTACAGAAATAATCTTTCCCTAAGCTTTACATCATGTTGCAAAATCAGAAGCTAAGACTGTTGAACACCATGGGTTTGGATGGTTAGGGAAGGTTCCTTTGTGTTTGCTATTAAATGATTGTTCTATTACTGGATTTCTTGGGTTGTTCTTTTCAAGCTACTTTTCTTTGGTTTTCATTGAAAGGAATGGCATGGAGGGATGGCCATGCCTTCCTTCAACAATTCTTTCTGGCCTCACTGGCCTTTTGAATCTGCCAAACTCTTGTGCAGGACTTTCGCATGAGCTGTTCCCGTGCCTGGAAGTCTCTTCTGTGCTCTTCAGGGGACGGTTCTTTCAACTCTGTGCTTGGCTATCAGTTACCCAGAGCGAGACTCCGTCACCAAAACAAAACAAAACAAAACCCAAGTCAAAAGGTCAAACCCTGTACTTGTCCTTCCAGTCGCTTGCTTGGTCCTCTTCCAAGTGTACATTTTTTCCTTTTGTTCCTGCTCTGAAGCTTTTTTTTTTCCTTTCCTTTTCTTTCTTTCTTTTTTCTTTTTCTTCTTTTTCTTTTTTTAAGACAGGGTCTCACTGTCACTCAGCCTGGAGTTTAATAGCGTGATCTTGGCTCACTGCACCATCCACCTCCCAGGCTCAAGCAATCCTCCCAACTCAGCCTCCTGAATAATCTTTTTTTTTTTTTTTGTAGAGATGAGGTTTCACTATGTTGCCCAGGCTGGTCTCAAACTCCTGAGCTCAGATGATCCACCTGCCTCAGCCTCCCAATGTGCTGAGATTACAGGCATAAGCCACCGAGCCAGACCCCTGCTCTAAAGTTTTTAAATCAACTTTCACTCGTGCTCTAAAACTTGCCTCAATCTCTTCTTCTGCCTTACGCCCCTCAGTTGAATTTTTTCTTCTGAGAAGACAAGAATTGAGGTGGCTGCAGACCCTTATGGATTCTCTGCTTGTAACTCGGATACTCACCACTGTTAACAGTTTGATTCATTCCAGATATTCTATCTGATATTGCTTAGAACATTAGACAGAAAGACAGATGAGTTTATGTAGTGCTCTTCAGATGCACGGTGTGGATGCTTTCTTTCTCCATCTCTCTAGCAGCCTTGTGCATTTCAAACCAGAGACACCCACACACGTCTATAGAGTTAGGGCAAAGACACAAAGCTCCTAGGTTGATTTTTACCTTAAGTAAAATTCTGTGAAACAGGGATGTGAATTAGACATTCTGAAATAAGTCAACTATTTGGATTAAGAAAAATAATTGCCCTAAAATAGAAATGATTAACCCCATACAAGACACGGATTTAATTAAAGTCATTTAAATACCTGATCCTGATAAAATCACTATGATTTTCTGTGGTTGCAGGCTTCATATGCAAAGGTAAAATGCAATTTGAGGAGTATTTATTTTGAGATGCCATGTTAAGTCAATGCCCAAACTAATCTCCACAAACCCTTTGATGACACTTTAATTTGAGCCAACAAAATGGTGAGTGAATTTTATTAGGGGCAATACAACATAAAAATAAATTAGTTTAAATTATAATTTTTCTCTGTCGTACAAATACTTTATTGACCAGACAGCAACTCTTTACTGCCCTCCCCTGATCTGTTGTGGAAATACTGCTTCTGTTGGAGAAAATGATAGTACAAAGAAAAGAAAATTTAGCCTTTTCATCCCATGGATAAAGTCAAATGGCTTCTTTCTAGGATGCAATATCACCTGTGTTTCATATCGCTATACATTAGCTTCTCCCCAAAAGTAATAAGAAGAAACTATAGCATTTAGTTGATGCTATCTTAGAGCCCTGGGATCTCCTGAGTGGTGCTAACTTTTCTTCTCTTTCTGGAAATATTACTTATTCTCATTAAAAAAGTAGATATGGGAATAACTAAATTGAGTCAAACTCACTCCCTGATATAGTTTTACTTCACACAAAAGGGCCTTTCTATTGAACTTGTGGGTATTTAACTGAATTCCAGTAGCTCAAATACAACTTTATGGGAAATTCATTGCCCCTTTCTTCCAGCCTGAATGTGAAATTAAAATAGGTAGGAGAAGTTGAGAGGGTGTCCTCTTTAAGTGGGGCGGTTAGACCCTTTACATTCAAGTTTAATATTGATACATGAGATTTCGATTCTATCACGACATCGTTAGCTGTTTGCTTTGTAGTTTCTGCTGTGTTTTTGCTTTCTGGGGTCTGAGGGCTTTGTACTTCAGTGTGATTTCTGTTTGTTTTAGAATCATGGGATGGTAGAACCAGAAGTAAATGAGAGTTAACAAACCAAGTGCTAGCCCTTTGTGATGGTTAATACTGAGTGTCAACTTGATTGGGCTGAAGAATACAAAATATTGCTTCCAGGTGTATCTGTGAGGGTGTTGCCAAAGGAGATTCACATTTGAGTCAGTGGGTTGGGAAAGGCAGATCCACCCTTCAACTGCGTGGGCTCACTCTAATCAGCTGCCAGCATGGCTAGAATATAAGCAGGCAGAAAAATGTGAAAAGAGAGCCTGGCCTAGCCTCCCAGCGTACATCTTTCTCCCATGCTGGATGCTTCCTGCCCTCGAACATTGGACTCCAAATTCATCAGTTTTGGAACTCCGACCGGCTTTCCTTTCTCCTCAGCCTGCAGACAGCCTATTGTGGGACATTGTGATCATGTGAGTTAATATTTAATAAACTCCCCTTTATATATATATTCCATTAGTTCTGTCCCTGTAGAGAACCTTGACTAATACTCCCTTGAATTAAAATATGCTGAAACCAAGGTCCAGAGAGTGAAGTCACATAGCAAAACAGAGGTTGATTCTGCTACCCCTGATTTCCTCTTCCATGTAGGCTCTTCTTCATTGTCTGAGTTTGGAAAACCCATCTCTGTGTGCACCTGGGTTGGAATAGCTTCCCCAGCTTTCATCAAACCCTTAATGCTGTTGTGCTGCCCCCTGGTGACAAGGATTATCCACTACAGCTACAGAATTTGGCCTAAGCATGCTCCTCCCTCTGTATTCATTCAGCTGACAAATATTTATTTAGATCTACACTATGCCAGCTCCCTTCTAGACACTGGAGTTTCAGTAGTAGAAAAGCAACGCAATATCTCTGTCAAACACATTAAATAACACATAAGGCTATGGAGATGATAAATCAGAGAAGGGACAGGCATATGTGGCTGGAGAACTGCAACTTTATTTTATTTATTTATTTATTTTTTTGAGACGGAGTCTCCCTCTGTCGCCCAAGCTGGAGTGCAGTGGCCGGATCTCAGCTCACTGCAAGCTCCGCCTCCCGGGTTCACGCCATTCTCCTGCCTCAGCCTCCCGAGTAGCTGGGACTACAGGCGCCCGCCACCTCGCCCGGCTAGTTTTTTGTATTTTCAGTAGAGACGGGGTTTCACCATGTTAGCCAGGATGGTCTCCATCTCCTGACCTTGTGATCCGCCCGCCTCGGCCTCCCAAAGTGCTGGGATTACAGGCTTGAGCCACCGCGCCCGGCCCCGAGAACTGCAACTTTAAATCATGTGTTCCTAGTTTGGCCTCTCTGGAAATAAGACGTTTGAGAAAAGACTTAAAGGAAGTGAGGGCATAAGCCGTGTTGGTGCCAGGGGAAGCAAGGCCTGGACAGCGGAAATGTGAAGATGCCAAGGATCAAGAGGGCATCTGCTGGTTCTGAGGAATGGTAAAGAGGTCCTTGTGCTCTGAGCTTAGTGAGATGGGGAGAATAGAGACAAGCACAGAGCCATGCAAAGGCAGAGAGGGGAAGGACCAGTGGGGCCTGTAAGCTGGAGCAAGAGTTTGGTTTTTCTCTGGATACGGGGACCACTGGCCTTTTGTGAGTAAGGTATGACACTAACCTTCGGAAGCCTTTAGAGTCCTCTGACTGCTGCATTGCGAATACACTGGAGTGGGGACCACGGTGGAAGTAGAGAGGCCTAGCATGAGGCCATTGCAATAACTGAGACAAAAGAGTGGCAATGCGGACTGAGGAGACAGGTGTGAGGCGAGACCCTGCGCACATCTTGAAGTTAGAGCCTTTGCTGATGATGTGATGTAGGAGGTGTGGGAAAGACACACATCAATGTTCACCCCAAATATTCTACCTGAACATGAATGAATGGAGTGGCCATTAAATGTGATAAGAAAAGGCTCAGTGAGAAGCAGATTCTCAGAAGAAGACGAGGAGCTCAGTTTAGAACGCGTTAATGTTTCTATTTATTTATGTATTGATTACTTATAGTGCTGTTCCTTCCCTCTTGTAGATCTAAATTAGCATCTGGTATAATTTTCCTTCTATCAGAAGAACTTCCTTTAACATTTCTTTTAGTCCACATCTGCTGGTGACTAATCCCCTCAGCATTTTCTGAAAACATCTTCATTTCACTTTCAATTTTGAAGGATATTTTCACTGAATATGGAATTCTGGGTCAGCAGTTCCTGCCTCCCCGAACCTCCTACCCCTACCCCAATCCATAAGTTTGCCTCTTCAGTGTCTACTGACTTTTATAATTTCTGACAATAATTCTGTTGTCATATTGATCTTTGTCCTCTGAATTTAATATGCTTTTATTTTCTGGTCAAACTTAGACTTTTCGCTTCGTCGTGTTTTCAGCAATTTGATTATGGTGTGCCTTGGTATGGCACCCTGTATGTAAGTCCTAATAGACTCATCTAGTTGTCAAGCTGGACTTGTCTGAGTCATTCTCTAGTCTGTCAGCACCTTCCTAGCTTATGGAGGAGAATGTTATAGTCCTAAGTTTTTCTCATAGCAGTAGTTTCACTTGATATGCTAGAGGGTATTGCCAATAGGCAAAGGAAGTGTTTTTTCTCTCCTTTCCATTTTACAGGGCTTATCACTGGAACCCAGTATTTTCTTTCTTTTAAAATTATATATACACACACACATAAATTATGCACATATATATGTGTGCATATATACATGTAGTCTGTGACAAACCTTCAGGGGGTCCTGAGAACATGTGCCCCTGGTGTGGTTTTCTTTGTTTCTGTTTGTTCTTTCTTCTGTTTGGGGTTCTTAGAGGTTCTGGGATATGTGGGTATATGTTTTCATCAAATTAAGAACATTTTTTATCATTATTTTTTAAAGGTTTTTTTTTTTTCTTCTGTCAATTCCCTTTACTGAGTCTTCAACTACATACTGTTAGATTGCTTGATAGTGTCAAATAATACCATTGACAAGGTCATGATGCTTCGTTCATTTTTTAAAAAGTCTTTTTTTTTCTCTGTGCTTTATTTTGGACATTTTCTATTGCTTTAAGTTTAATATTTTTAAGTTCAATTTTGTAGGGTTTAATCTGTTGTTAATCTTTTCCATTATATTTTTAATTTCTGATATTATATTTTATCTCTGCAAACTATGTGTAATTCTTTTTATAATATATCTACCACTTCTTCCCTCATAATGTTAATATTTTCTCTCACTTTCCTGAGTGTATGGAGTATAATTATAATAGAATTTGAAATTTTCTGTCTGCTAATTTCCTCATCTCTGTAAATCTGGTTCTGCTGCTGTTGAGTGACTTTCCTTTTGGTTATAGGTCATATATCCTCCTTCTTTGATGTCTGTTATTATTATTGTTTTTAAAATTATTGTCATTATTTTTGAGACAGAGTCTCACTCTCTTACCCAGGCTGGAGTGCAATGGCATGATCTCCACTCACTGCAACCTCTGCCTTCTGGGTTCAAACCATTCTCCTGTCTCAGCCTCCCAAGTAGCTGGGACTACAGGCATGTACTACCACACCCACACCTGGCTAATTTTTGTATTTTTAGTGGAGATGCGTTTTCACCATGTTGACTCCTGACCCCAAGAGATATGAGTGCCTTGGCCTCCCAAAGTGCTGGGATTACAGGCATGAGCCACTGCATCTGGCTTGATGTCTGTTATTTTTAATTTGAAGACAGATATTATACATTTTGTGTTGTCAGGGGCTATATTTTGTTGTATTCTTTTAAATAGTGCTGAACATTGTTCTGGCATGCAGTTAGTTAAGTTGCTTGGATTCAGTTTGATCCTTCTGAGGCCTGCCTTAAGCTTTCTTAAGGTTAATCTAGGGCACTTTTTGGTTCAAATTTGACTTATCCCCAAAACTAAGTGGACACTCCTCTGAGAATTTTACCCAATGCTCCACCTATTTCAAGGTCTTTCTCCTTTGGCAGGTGGAAACACTGAGTATTTTCCACCCTGTGTGTTTAGAATTTTTCTGCCTGCTGATTTTTAAAGGGGTTTTCTCCAGTTTCAGATAGTTTTCTGTCACGTATGCTCACATCAGTACTCAGACAATGACTTGAGGTGCTCCTCCGCAGTTCTTGAATCCTTTCTGTGTAGCTCCCTCCTCTCTGCCTCACAGATTTCTAGCTGCTTTGGCTTTTCTCAACTCAGATCTCTTATTCTCTACTCAGTGAGATAACTTGGCTCTGGGTTTCTTCTGTCTCCTCTACAGTCTGGAAACTGTCCAAGCAGTAAGCTGATAGTAAGGATAGGGCTCATCTTACTCATTTTTTTTTTTCTTCTCTTGGGGAATCACTGTGCATACTACCCGTGTCCAATGGCTGAAAATTATTGTTTCATATATGTTGTCTGATTCAGTAGGATGCTACAGATGGTGGTTAAATCCAATTTCTGTTATTCCAAATTGGTAGAAAGCAGAAACTCTTAGGGCATTTTAATTTGGGGATGTATCTGTTGAATATGCAAGTACTGATGTCATGTAGGCATTTAGATATATGTGTTTGAAGATCAGGAAAGAGATCCAGATCAGAGATACATGTTTGTTGTATACATTTAATCACATATTGCCTTGGAAAATTTCTTCCCAATGGCCCCATCCCTCTTATCAGAACTAAATTGTTACACATTCTATCTTATCAGGTGTCACTAAGGAGATAGACTAAATAAAATGAGGTAATAGTGTCACTGAGTCACTCTTTCCAGGTATGTATTTATTTGTTAATAAGGCCTACCCAACTCAATATTCTTGCCAACCAAACATAAATAGATTTTACCTGAATTGTCAATTCTTTTCCATTAATAGTGGCTTCCTGAAGTGCTATATATAGAAGAAATCTGAGGCCATGCCCAGGGAAAGAGTGCTATGACTGATTATTTCTGTTGCGGAAGCAGGAAGGAGAATAGAGATAACTGTACCATGTGTTATGCTGCCTGTTTTGGCGTAAAACAATCAATGGATATATTTGGGGCAAGTGATATACAAACAACACAATATAGACTATCAACCATTTTGCTTTTATTGAGAAAGGTATTAGCTAGTTATTTCTGTAGAATAGCTCATAAACATATATTCCCAGCCCCAAACTAGTTAAGAACACAAATTCATGTTGAATTTTTTTCAGTACAATGTGGTTAGAAAATATAACGTCTCTTTATGCAAATCATAGCTGGTTGTAGCATGACAGGTCCCCCACCAGGCTACCTAAGGGCATACGTCTGCCACCTGAACCCTGAAGGCTGAGCAGTGAGCCAAAGTCATGGCACCCAAACCAGGTGTCCCTGAGAAACCTAACAACCTGGAGAATATCTGAAAACATACCAAGAAAAACAGTCTTATTGCTCAAACACAGCCAGCAAAGAGCCAAAAAAACTAGCTTAAAAGCATGCCGCCATTCAGGAGTGCCCTGTATGTAAGTCAAAATAAACTCATCTTCTCTTCAATCTGGACTTGTGTGAGCCATTCTTTGGTCTCTTGGCACCTTCCCAGTTTGAAAGGGGGGAACGTTACAGCCCCAAGTTTTTTTCTCTTAACAGTGGCTTCATTTGATATATTGGAGGGTGTTGGCCACAGGCAAAGGAAATCTCTTCTCTCTCTTTTTCATGTTATAGGGCTTATCAGCTGTCTTTCCTATATAAGGGGAAATCTAGAAGAAAAAAAAATCATACTTTTCTAAGCTGGAAGTCAAGAAAAGCTCTACCTGGAACATCAGAGCTAAACCTTCTTTAGATTATGTTGAATTGTATTTTCAAGTTTACTCAAATGATATTTGGAATATAGTAGGCTTCAATAAACAATTTGTGAATGCATTAAGTGAGTGACTTTTCTATTTTCAACCTTGAATGGATACTGTAGTAGTCCATTCTTACACTGCTATAAAGAAATACCTGAGACTGGGTAATTTATAAAGAAAAGAGGTTTAATTGACTCACACTTCCACAGGCTGTACAGGAAGCATGACCAGGGTGAGGGGGCGGGAAACATGCAATCATGGCAGAAGATGAAGAGAAAGGAGGAACATTTTACATGGCCAGAGAAGGAGAAAGAGAGCAAACCAGGAGGTGCTACACAGTTTTAAACAACAAGATCTCTTGAGAACTCATTCACTATCATGAGAAAAGCAAGGGGGTAATTTGCCCCCATGATCCAGTTGCCTCCCACCAGTTTCCTTCTCCAACACTGGAGTTACAATTTGACATGAGATTTGGGCGAGGACACAAATCCAAACCATATCAAATGCCTAAGTTTATTGCTAAGACCTTTCCTTATAGCCAAATGTTGACACTCTGGGATCACAAAACACCTCAGCAAGTCTTGAAAGACCTCAGCCACAGAAAAGATACTAATTGTGGCTGAGCAATACCTTCAAAAGCGTGACTTTAATCCAGATAACAGGGTCATGATAGTTAATTTTATATGTCAACCTGACTGGGTTAAGGAATGCCCAGGTAGCTGGTAAAACATTGTTTTAGGTTTTATGGGGTGTTTGTGGGGAGTTTCTGGAAGACGTTAGTATTTGAATCAGTGAATTGAGTAAAGAAGATCCTGTGGGCAGGCATCGTTCAATCCATTGAATGCCAAGATAGAATACAAAAGTGGGGGAAGGGCAAATTCTCTCTCTTTTTCCCATTGAATTAGGACACCCATCTTCTCCTGTTCTTGGACGACAGAGTTCTTGGACTCTGGGACTTATACCACCACCCTCATCTCTGCTTCCCTGGTTTTCAGACTGGGAGTTCTGCCACTCAATTTCCTGGTGTTATTAGCCAGGCTTCTCCCAAGGGACAGAATCAATAGGATACATATATATATAAAAGGAAGTTTATTATGGAGATTTGGCTCACACGTTTACATGGTGAAGTCCCATGTTAGGCTGTCTGCAAGCTGGGGAAATAGAGAAGCTGGTAGAGGCTCAATCTAAGTCTGAAAGCCTCAAAACCAAGGAAACTGACAATGCAGCCTTCAGTCTGTGGCCAAAGGCTCAAAAGTCCCCAGGAAGCTGCTGGTGCAAGTCTTAGAGTTCAAAGACTAAAGAACCTGGAGCCTGATCTCAAAGGACAGGGGGAGTGAAAGCAAGCATCTGGCATAGGAAGAACAAAGACAGCCAGGAGACTTGGTAGGCAAACTTACCCCACCTTCTTCCACCTGCTTTGTTCTAGCAGTGCTGGCAGCCAATTGGATGGTGCCCACCCACACTGAGAACAGGTCTTCCTTTCCCAGTCCACTGACTCAAATGTCAGTCTCCTCTGACAACACCCTCACAGACACACCCAGGAACAATACTTTATCAGCCATCTAGGCATCCCTCAATCCAGTCAAGGTGGCACCTAATATTAACCGTCATGCCGGGGTCTCTAGTTGCAGATGTCAGATTGTGGGACTTCTGGACCTTCATAATTGCAGAGTCAATTCCCATAATGTATCTCCTCTAACATAGAATTTATATCCATCCTATTGGTTCTGTTTTCTGGAGATCCCTGACTAATACAAGGGCCCAATGTGAGGTGGAGTTTCCATCTTTCCACACATTACCCATCATGATTCCTCTTCAGTTGACTCAAGCAGAGTTAGTTGCACCTGGGAACTTTGCCTGCACTTCTCATTTAGTTCAGTTTGACAAGCATTTAGCAAGACCTTACTCTGCAGCAAGGTTTCTCAATCTTGGCACTCTTGACATTTTGCCTTGACATTTTGTTGTCTAATTCTATGCTGTGCTGTGCTGTGCTATCCTGCACATTGTAGGATGTTTAGCAATATTCCTGGCTTTCACTCACTAAATGCCAGGGGTATGCTCATTATCAGTCTTGATAATGTCTCCAGACATCAACAAATGTCCCAAGAGTAAAATCACTGTTCCTTGAGAAGTACTACCCTCCACTCTCATCTTTGTAAATAAACCTTCCTTGAATTATCATATTTTAAGTATGACATCTGTATCCTGTTGGAATTAGTGACTGATACACAGTGTGTGCAAAGATAAATGAATTTGAATTTCACTTTGAGGTGCACAAGGAGAAATAACATGTTTGGTCTTAGACTATTTGGTTATCTTATACAGTAATTAAAAAAATAACTTGGCTGGTAGAAAGACTGAAGTACTAGATCTAGAATCAATAGAATGCCTAGACAGGTGATGATGAGGGCCTAAGTCAAGGATTCCCTACTGAATGAATGGAGAATAGCTATACAGGAATATGGACCCCTCACACCTCGGGATGGTTGAAGGCGTTGGAGTCTTGTTTCCAATAACTTATACAATCAGATCTTTTTGGCCAGGCTCAGTGGCTCACACCTGTAACCCCAGCACTTTGGGGGACTGAGACAGGTGGATCACCTGAGGTCAGAAGTTCAAGAGCAGCCTGACCAACATGGCAAAACCTCATCTCTACTAAAATACAAAAAATAGCCAGATGTGGTGGCAGGTGCCTGTAATCCCAGCTACTCGGGAGGCTGAGGCGGAAAATAGCTTGAACCCAGGAGGCAGAGGTTGCAGTGAGCCGAGATCATGTCACTGCACTCCAGCCTGGGCAACACAGCGAGACTCTGTCTAGAAAAAAAAGAAAAAAGATCTTTTACCACCATAGCCTATACTTACAGAATATAATCATTTTCTAAAATGAAAATAATTTCCCTTTTATGTGGAAAGTGTGAAAACCCTGGCCTGAACTCATTCGTGGGCAATGAGGACAGTAAAGAGGAATTATATTTCCAAGATGCTGATAAGGCAAACTTGATTAGACTTGGTGGTTGATTAATATGGGGGTGACAGATAGTGAGGAGTCAAGGACGACTCAGGTATTTGCTTAGGTGCCTAGATAGATAGTGGTGGTTTTGCCAACTAAGATTGGGAACACAGAAGGAAGAGAAGAGCATGTTTTGGAGCAGTGGTTCTCAAAGTGTGGTTCCTGGACTAGGATAATCGGCATCACCTGGGGACTTGTTGGACATGCAATTCTCAGACTGCACCCTCATCCACTCTGGGGGTGGGATCCAGTGATCTAAGAACCCCTCCAGGTTCTCCATGATCTATGTCAGAATTCGAGAGCTTCTATTTGGATGTAAGGTAATACTTTCCACCCGAGGCTTGTTGAATGTTCCAGCAGGACATTCAGCGAAGTTCGAGTGGCCATCTACCATTGGCTTCCGTGTGCATAGTCTTATGGGCTTTTGTTGTTGTTATTGTTTTGTTTGCTTGTTTCTTTTTTTTTTTTTTTTAGTGAAGGAAGAGCTGCCAAGCTCCTTTTTACCCTGTTGTTCCTTGAGGACAAACAGAATCACAGAGAACATTTCTTTTAGAAAAATGATACCCACAAAACTTGGATAAATGATGGTTATGGTGTTAATATTTCAGTGTGAAGTCTACTTTTTTTTCAGAGCTCTGGAATTGTATGAACTGACGGGAGGATTTAGGATCATCTCTTTCTATTTTCCCTTCTGTGCCTTCTTCTTAATTAGTAAATGACTTGGGTACTCTGTGCACAATTCTCAAGTAGAAGCAGAGAAGTACCTGTACGTTGGGAGGTACTTCGATACCATCTGTGCTCATCACTAGGTGTCAGGACCAATGAAAGTGAAAAGGTGAGGAAGGAGAAGTAGTGAGCAAGCCTGCTGCCTGTTCTTCCTCCCACCCATTTGTTTTCTATATCAGGGATCAGCAATGGCCCATGGGCCAAATCTGGTCTCTGACTCATTTTTGTAAACAAAATTTTATTGGAACATCACCATGCCCATTTGTTAACATATTATCTGTGACTGCTTTTGCACTACTCAGCAGAGTTTGGTTGTGACAGAGATTATATGAAGTGCAACATCTAAAACTTTTTCTTCTCTGGCCTTTTAGAGAAAAAGCTCACTGACCTCTCTTTGAGACCAGCGGTTCTCAAAGTTCAGCATTCATCAGAAACCCTGGGGTGGGGAGAGGGGTTTGAAACACAGGTCACCAGGCCTCTGCTTCAGTGTTTCTGATTCAGTAGGTCTTGAATGTAGCCTGGGAATTTACATTTCTAACAAGTTCCCAGGTGATGCTGATGTTGCTGGGTCTGGGGGCAACACTTTGAGAATGTATTAGTTCACTCTTGCATCTCTCTAAAGAAATACCTGAAACTGGGTAATTTATAATGGAAAGAGGTTTAATTGGCTCATGGTTCTGCAGGCTGGACAGGAAACATAATGCTGGCATCTGTTTGACCTCTGGGGATGCTTCAGGAAACTTACAATCATGGTGGAAGGTGAGGGGGGAGCAGGCACTTCACGTGGCCACAGCAGGAGCAAGGTGGTGGGGGTAGTGCCACACACTTTTAAACAAACAGATCTTGTGAGAACTCACTCACTATCATGAGGACAGTACCAAGGGAATGGTTCTAAACCACTCAAGAAATCCACTCTCATTATCCAGTCACCTCCCACCAGGCCCCAGCTCCAACATTGGGGATTACAGTTTAACAGAAGGTTTTGGTGGGGACACAAATCCAAACTATATCAGAAAACTACTGCTTTCAGCAGTGTCTTTGTACCCTCAGAACTCATGCTTGCCTAGATCAAAGAAAAAGCTGCCTATACAAGCTCAATCAGGCTCTGCTGCGACCTCAGCATGGACTGTCACTCTTATGGAACTCCATTTTCATCCTACTGGTTCTCTTTCTGTGTGAGTCATCTCTGTACAAGTCTTTAAGATAAGCCATTTGCTTACATAAAAAAAGCCTGCCTTTCTCCTTATTTTCCTGAGGTATGATGTGTTAGAATGTTGACATCTAGATCTTTTTAAGAATTAGCAACTATTCTCATTGATTATAGCTTATAATCATCTTTTTTTCTGTTTATTCGTATCTATTTACCTTGTTCCTATACCAAATCAAATAAATTATTTGAAGCCACAATTTTTGTTTTCCTTATTTGAGTGAAAGCTTTTAAAGAGAGGGAAACTATTTTTCACAAGTTGGAGAAATTTGTGAATTTCTCCGATAAACACAGTATCAGCCTGAAGTAGGATTTAGGAAGAAGTTGAGATAGAATCAAACAGAGGTGTTGACTACTTTCTCCATTTTAATGAGCTTGGCTTTTACAAGGTTGTTTCATTACTTTGTTAGAAGTGCTGTGGCTTAATCACCACAGCACCAGACAGGGCCATATGTGAATATAGGTGAGAGTACATTCAATAATAAAAGCTTTTGTAATATTCAGCACTTTTCATATGGTTGCTTTCTTCCCTTCCTACAGAAAATATAAAGGTGACTGTCTCTGGGTTTACCATGTAATATAAGATTGGTGTAATGTAATTTTGAACTATAAGTTCATAGGAAGTAGGACTATATTTGCTTTATTAGTTGACCAGCTATGAGTAAAGTACTATATCTACCCAATAGCTTAATAAATTCATGCAATAATATTTCTCCTCTCCTTCTCATACTGTGTTTATCAGAGTCTATGGTTGAGGAAAAAAAACTACCAAGAAGTAGTGAAGGTTTATATAAGTCAGTTTGTTTCTCCCCAATTCTGCCCTGAAAAAAAAATTGGTAGTAGGAAAATAAAAGTCTGATAAACTTATCATCCAACTTTTAAAAAACAAAAATTGATGAACTGTTGGGATGAAGAGCCAGGAAAACAGCTACCCAATCTATAAATTGCTCAGCCAGAATGACGTATTAGCAGCCACTCTTTAAATATGAAATGTACTAGCACTGGTTCTATCCATTTATCATAGATTTTATGCCTCAGATATATTCATAATGTATTACAGTGCTGAAGTTCATTTCTCACACATTTATATATTTAATATTTTCCCCCCAGAAGATCTGAATGTGGTTAAACGCAAAGTTGTATTTCTTCTTGATAATAATAACATAATAAAGTGTTAACCATAAAAGAAGTTCAGTATGAATTTATGGCTGGAGCCAGGCTGTATTTTATGCTGCAGTAATAATGCTCTTACTCACCTGACGGTGGCTTCTTTCAACATCATTACTCTTCTGGTTTAGGACTTTGTGATAAAAAGTCATCTTAAAACTGGCACTTTCAGTTCTTGATAATTCAAGATGATGGGCTTTCAGAAAGGTATTCCTGAAGAATACCTTAAGGAAACCAAGTGTTTCTAATTACTGTGTCTTTGATCTAATACCAGATGGTAATAATATGACTATTACAAAACGGCAGAGTTGTTTCTACTTAGGAATACATTAGTAAAACTATTCCGTGGCATTAGAAGGAAGAATGGTTATACCAGTTACGTCTGGAAGGGTCATTACTTACTGGAAAAGAGCATGAAGGGTCTTTTGAGGTGCTGGAACAGTGCATTCTGTTTCTCCATCTCAGTGCTCATTTCACAAGTGTGGTCATTTCGTGTAAACACATTGACTTAGGATTTGGGTCCTTGATATACGTTAAGCTTCAGTAAAAATGTCTATTAAATAAGAAAAAAGTACAATCTATTAGGATGACTTGGAAAATCAGTCCTATCTTTTTCTGAAGTTGGAATTGTCATCTCTATATAAAGACCAATTATTTTTTACTTCGGAAAATCTGCTTAATTGTTTTTAGTTTTGTACTGTAAAGCCAACACGATGTATGGTGCTTAGGCATCCCCTTCTTCTATCGATTTTCTCTGGGATGCTCCCCCCTTGCTACTGACACTGCTTCTTTTGTGGCATATACGATTAGGGGAGGTCTCCATGACAACATGGCAAGAGGTTTTATTTTTTATTTTACATAATTTATTGCAGTTGGAAGGTTCTCAGAATGACCCTGGAAAGATGCAGATGATATCTATTATTCCAGTTTACTTCTACAGCTTGAAATAACACTTTAGGGGCAAAATATTTGCCCTATATACACAAGTGTGTATTATATTTTCATTCCATAACAATGGATATGCATATATACAGGTTGAACATCCCTACTCCAAAAATTAAAAATCCCAAGTTCTCCAAAATCCAAAACTTTTTAGTTGCTGACATGATGCCACAAGTGGAAAATTCTACACTTGACCTCATGTGATGGCTCACAGTCAAAAGGCAGTCAAAACTTTGTTTCATGTAATTAAAACATAAAAAATTTTGGATTTAGAGAAAATCCAAAATCTGAAAAACTGCTCCCAAGCATTTTGGATAAGGGATAGTCCACCTGTAAGTAACTTCTGCAGTGAGCTTCCTTCAGCTGAACAGGAGCTGATAAACTCTTTCACACAGAAATGCCAATAGATAACACTTGTTATCCTTCCCAGACCTACATGCTTTATCGTGGAATGAAAACATTACACACACACACACACACAATATATATGTATATACTATATATTATATATATTATACTATATGTATATATAACATATAAAAATGTATATAACATTATATACATATGTGTATTTTATAGATATAATATATAGTATATATAAAAATATAAAATACATTATATACACACACGCATGCACATATATATAATGTAATACAGCAGGTTGAGAATCCCTTATCCAAAATGCTTGGAACCAGAAGTGCTTGAGATTTGGGGTTATTTTGGATTTTGGAATATTTACATACATGTAATGAGATATTTTAGGAATGAGACCCAAGTCTAAACATGAAATTCATTTATGTTTCATAAACACCTTATATACATACCTTGAAGATAATTTTGTACAATATTTTAAAAAACAAAGTTTTGACTGCATTTTGGCTGCAACCTATCATGTGAAGTTAAGTGTAGAAGTGAATTTTCCAATTGTGGTATCATGTCAGTCCTCAACAGGTTTTAGATTTTGGAGCATTTTGGATTTTGGATTTTCAGATTAGGGATGCTCAACCTTGATATTATGTTGTTTGGACTGGAGATAGGAAAGCTTTGGGAGGAAAGAGGGCATTTAGTATTTGGGTGGGGGACATGCTTTCCACTCTGACTGAGCACCACGGAACCACCCCCAAAACTGGTCATCTATGACCATATTTTGGCAAATCCCTTTGCAAGGGGTTTCCTTCAGACGTGGGTAACATAAGTGGGTGTAGTGGTGAGGATGCACCACTGGATTTGGCTCTTGCAGGTGCTTTGTCAGGACTCAGGTATGAGTGGCATTAACAGACTTTCCACACGCACAATTGGCTACTCCAGATGCCCTGGCCTGCTGGATAGACAAATAATGAAATGCTTCAAGCCATCAAGTTCATAAAAGCATCTGATAGTAAATTACATCTACTCCTCTAGATTAGATTTCTACAGATGAATGTATATGTTTGCATTTAAGGCACTTATGCATGCATTCAGATCATTATGCTCACAACGTTAAGAGAAATATTTTCATGATTTTCAATATATAAATCTAGTATCCAAAGTATACATATAAAAATATTATGTTAGCATATATATTATGTTAGCATAATATTTTTATATGGCAAGACTGAAAATTTTAAATGTCATAATTAGAGTTCAGGATAGGTCGTCCTGTCTCTTCCATGATCCCTACCCTAAAAATTCTTGAGTGAAAATAATCATCTTCAGAAAATTTCTTATAGTCTTTCCTCAGGAAATAATTTATTTATTAATAATATGGCAGAGAATGGCTCAGAAAAAGCAAAAAATATAACCTGTAGATTATATTTTTAAAATTCCTAGAAGCTAAAGAGAATTAGAAAATGAAAGCCAAGGATCAACAAATCTTCCAGAATGTTGCTGGGTTGTGCAGAGATTGCACTGGCTATCTCTTTGTGAAGGGTACTTCTTATTTACAGTTTACCCATGCACTTTGCAAATGCAAAGCACAGCCCAGAATATCCTCATTTAAATGAAGGACACAATTAATAGCCCACCTGCTGGGCTAAGGAGAGAATAGTGTGATAGCGAAGCTAAGCTAATTCTTTGATGCTAGGTTGAAAGTCTTGATCCTTAACCTCATTTCAAATAAAGAGATCAGAAGTCTCTGCAAATAAAAAGAACAAGAGAGCGTTCATTTTATTAGTGGAAGAAAAGATGAGGAATCTGAATGTTTGAGTCCAGACTCTGCCATTTACTCCTTTTATGACTAAGCTTAAAACCAATCTCAATACCAGCTTTTCCATCTGTAAAATTAGCATAACGTTGCTTTACTGAGATAAGACATGGAGATGCAGCAAAAAAGTAAAAAGCCTGTAAAAACAACTATGATTATGATTGATACAGAAATGTCAAGCGCCTGCTATACTTTGTGCCTTAGGACAGTCCTATGAAGCAGACTGGGAGAAAAGTCTTGGAAAAATTTGCGAAATTCTTCCTTCATTTGAGAACGAATGGGCTTGAGAAACTGTTTTTAAAGAAACATGTATAGCAAGACTGGGGTTATTGCATAAGCTTCAATATGCGGAGAGAAAGACAGGATGAGGCATTCTTCAGCCCTTCCAACTTGCTCTGCATCTTGTTTGCTAATTTGTCTTTGTTAGAAAATAGAGGATGTCTGTCACTCAGTGCTCCAAACGAGAATAGAAAAGTACAACTGGGTGTCATCAATGTCAGTCGTGTTGAATGTAAATGAGGAAATCTAGCAGACAGCAGAAGCAGAGGAAATAACTTGATTATGGATAGTTATGGATTAGGGATGACTGTTTCCTTGATGCTCTACCTTTAAAAGAGGTCTAGGAGAGAGGCTACACGAGCAGAGGGCTGAGGAACAGTGTGTGTAATTCCAGTTGTTACTTTATGTTATCTTGAATGGAAAATAAAGGAATATTGTTACAAAACTCTTCATAGTACTATCTGTCTCTGCGGGTTCTGAAACTCTTGTTTCTGATGCATAGATGCATTACTTTGGGGCTTGGTAAAAAAGAGTGGTTTTCCCTAACATTTGTCAGAAATTCCCCTAAAACATTATTTCTTGCATATAGCAAGTGACATCTTTGATTGCTCAAGCTCCTCTCTCTTTTCCTTAACTTTTAGTCAAAAATTGCTACTTGTCTGCATTCCCCTTTTCCATTAGCATGGCCAAGCCCATGAACTCTGACCGCTACCAGTGTTGGCTATTGTTTGCATTCTCTTTCTCCATCTCTCTCTCCTACCTCTCCATTGGATTCCATACTATAAATCATAGCCTAATATCCCTGAAGCACGTCTAAGAAACCTTTCATAGCTCCCCAGTACTTACCAAACTGGATACACACTTCTCAATCCTCATTCACTGCCTTCTCTAGTTTAATCCCAATATACCTCAGGCTTTTTTTTTTTTTTTTTTTTTGAGAGTCTCACTGTCGCCCAGGCTAGAGGACAGCAACGCAATCTCGGCTCACTGCAAGCTCTGCCTCTCGGGTTCATGCCAAGCAGGAGTAGCTGGGACTACAGGCGCCCACCACAACACCCGGCTAATTTTTTGTAGTTTTTAGTAGAGGCGGGGTTTCACCGTGTTAGCCCAGATGGTCTCGATCTTTTGATCTCGTGATCTGCCCACCTCGGCCTCCTAAAATGCTGGGAAGTTTTAATTCTCCACTGCTCTTATGCATTTGCCAATCTTGCTGAAATACTTGCAGTGGCCAAACATATCTTGTATTCCTCCACTCAGGCCTTGATCTTCCTTTAGGATCTCTATGAGTAATGTTTCTCATCTTTCTCCTAGCAAGAGCAGGCGAGGCGTCAGATCTTTTTGAATATGCAGTTCATAAAGAGAGGAAGGAAATTGGGCTATTTGAATATCTGCTTCCAGGGCAAAGTGAGGAAGGGGGAAAGAAACCTTGACTGCAGAGAAGGAAACCAGGTAGCTCTGGCACATGAAGGTCACAACAGCGTCTATTCTACTTACGATAGTTTTGAACCTGATGCCAATACTTCATCCCACTCTATCTCCCACTAGTCGCTGTATCTATTCTACTGCCTTTCATCTGTAATAGGCTAATTCATGGTTCTCTCTTTTCTTTTCTTTTTTCTTTTTTTTTTTCTTTTTTCTTTTCTTTTTTTTGAGACAGAGCCTTGCTCTATCATTCAGACCGGAGGGCAGTGGCGGATCGCAGCTCACTGCAACCTCTGCCTTCCGGGTTCAAGCAATTCTCCTGCCTCAGCCTCCTGAGTAGCTGGGACTACAGACATGCACCACCACGCCCGGCTAATTTTTTTTTATTTTTTATTTTTAGTAGAGATGGGGTTTCATTGTGTTGGCCAGGCTGGTCTTGAATTCCTGACCTCAGGTGATTGACCTGCCTTGGCCTCCCAAAGGGCTGGGATTACAGATGTGAGGCACTGCACCTGGCCTCTCTCTTCTTTTCTTATCTCACTATTTATTGATTTATTTATTTAGAGACAGACTCTTGCTCTGTCACCCAGGCTAGAGTGCAGTGTGCGATCATGGCTCATTGCAGCCTCAACCTCCCTGGGCTCAAGCGATCCTCCCACCTCTGCCTCCAAAGTAGCTGGGACTACAGGCATGCACCGCTGTGCCTTGCTAATTTCTTGTTTATTTTTTATAGAGACTAAGTCTCTCTATGTTGCCCTGGTTGGTCTTGAACTCTTGAACTCAAGTGATGCACCCACCTCTGGCTCCCAAAGTGCTGGGATTACAGGCATGAGCCACTGCTCAGTCTCTAACTTTACTTTAAAAATAGGCTTCTTTGGTGTGTAGTTCTATGAATTTTAACAAATATATATAGATGCATAAGATCACACCACAATCTGAATATAAAGAAGTTTCATCACCCCCAAATGCCTTCATGGTATCCCTATAACATCACACCCTCACTTTATCCATACCCCTGGCAAGCTAATTTATTTTCTGTAACTATAGTTTAAAAAAAATTTAAATATTAAAAAAAATTATTTTATTTTATTTTGAGTTACAGGATACATGTGCAGGATGTGCAGGCTTGTTACACAGATAAATGTGTGCCATGGTGGTTTGCTGCACCTATCAACCAGTCACCTCAGTATTAAGCCCAGCGTGCATTAGCTATTTATCTTGATGCTCTCTCTCCTCTGCTGCCCCCTCCACAGACCCCAGTGCGTGTCGTTCGCCTCCCTGTGTCCATGTGTTCTCCATATTTTCTGTAACTATAGTTTTATCACTTAAAAATATTTAATACAATTTAAGAATATCACATAAATGGAATCAGATAAATACATAGATAGATTAAATAGAATGTTACCTTTTCAGTACGGCTTTCTTTCACTAAGCATAAGGCTTTTGACAAAATAGACGATTTATTTATTTATTTATTTAGAGATGAGTCTTGCTCTGTCCCCCAGGCTGGAGTGCAGTGGTGCCATCTCGGCTGACTGCATCCTCCATCTCCCAGGTTTAAGCAATTCTTGTGCCTCAGCCTCCCAAGCAGCTGGAGTTACAGGTGAGTGCTACTATGCCTGACTAATTTTTGTATTTTTAGTAGAGATGGGGTTTTGCCACATTGGCCAGGCTGGTCTTGAACTCCTGGCTTCAAGTGATCCAACTGCTTCAGCCTCCCAAAATGCTGGGATTACAGGTGTGAGCCACCGCACCTGGCAACATTTTTTATTTTAATGAATTCCAATTTATCAAGTTTTTTCTTTCATGGATCATGTTTTTGGTGTCGTGTCTAAGAATTATTTGCCTAACTACAGTTTATGAAGATTTTCTCATATGTTTTCCTCTAAAAACGTTTTATAGTTTTATATTTTACATTTTGAAGGTAAGATGTGAGGTTTAGGTCAACATTTTCTTTTTTATTGCAGTTTTATTAGTGATTAGCACTGGAAAGTAGAAATGACTCAAAAGTCCACCAGCAGGTAACTACCATTGCAGTATATCCATTCTATTGAATACTACTCAGTAATAAAAAGAATAAACTATTGATACAAGCAGCAGAATAGATGAATCTCAAAATAATTGTACTGAGTGAAAGAACCAGATACAAATGAATATATGCAGTATGATTCTATCCTGTTAAATCCTACAAACAAAAAAAAAATCCATAGTAACAGGACATAGATTAGTGGTTGCCTGAGGCTAGGTAGGGCAGAAGTGAGGATCAAAATGGGAACAAGGAAACTTTTGGGGTTGATGGCTGGGTTCACTATCTTAATTGTGGTAGTCAATTCTTAGGTATACAAATATGTCAATACCTGTCAAATTGTATACAAGTATGTGGGGCTTATTATATGGCAATTATATCTCAATAAAGCTGTTATAATGTTTTTATTAGTTATAAATGAACAGTATTTCACCACGGCTCATCTTAAAGATATTTTATAATTTATCCTCTATTTTACAGCAAAATGGTCACATTTTGTCAGTTGATAACAAT
>NW_016803381.1:387135-392680 GCF_001698545.2 Rhinopithecus bieti
CATTTCTCTTCACTAATGAAAATTTTTGTTTTTTAATTATCTGTTGTTTTCTTTCAAATTTTGGTTTTAATGGTGACCAATTAATAGTGCTTAAAGTTACAACTTAGACAAACAATTCAAATATCTTAGCAAATTGTAGTTCTGGTTGTTCTCATATCATAATACGTAATTTAGAGGGTGATGACTTAAGATTTAAAAAATTAAATAAGATGGCTGTACAATTTTCTCTAAAACGTTCCCTTCAGATTTTAGGTCAACATTTTATTTGTTTTTTCCTTCTGCATATTGATGTCAATTGTCCCATCACTCTTTGCACTATTTGTTGAAAGTATATCCTTCCTCCATTGAATTGCTTTTGCACTTTTGTCAAAAATCTATGGGCCAAATCTATTTGGGTCAATTTCTGGGTTCTCTATTCTGTTCCACTGATCTTTGTCTATACATATGCTAATATCATGCTCTCTTGATTACTCTAAAGTCTTAAAATATAGGAGAGTGATTTCTATAAATTCATTCTTTTTTCCAAAATTATTTTAGGTATTCTAGTTACTTTGTCTTTCCATATACATTTTAGAATTAACTTTTCTATAGCCACAAAAAAAAATGCTGTAATTTTTATTGACATTGTATTACATCTACAGATCAATTTGGGGATAATTGACATCTCTACTATGTTGAGTCTTCAGATCTTTATCATTGTATGTCTTTCTATTTATTTAGATTTTCTTTAATGTCTTTCATTAACATTCTGTAGTTTTCAGCCTACAGATCTAGAAAATGTTCTGTTAGACATATACTCATTTCACTTTTGAGGAACCTATTATACATGGTAGTGCTTTTAAAATCAGCTTACAAATATATATTGCTAAAATACAGAAATACCATGAATATTTGTGTCTTCACTTAGTATCTTGTGATTATGTTAAACTCACCTGTAAGTTCTAGGAGTATTTTTGTAGGACTGTTTCATTTTCCTCCAGATTGGCCTTTGAAGTCTTGACCTTTCTTCCAGCCCTTTCTTAAATATAATTCCTTCTCTGAAGCCTTTTTAGTTCCCTTTACCAGATGTGATTTCTTCATCCATTAAATATACAAATAATTTTGTCCCTACATATCACTTGTCTTTTTTTGTCTATATTATGGTGAATTGAATATTTCACTCATTTCTCAGTACAATATGGGATTATCATAGTGTTAAATACTTTTAATCACAATTCTGTCTTTTCTCACCCCGGAACATTGGGCAAATTTAAAAATCTTTTTGGTCTTCAGTTTTCTTTTCATTTGTAATGAGTGAAATAATAATTATTTTGTAGATTTATTGTGACAATAATGCATGTTAGGTGCTCACTAAATATTAGGTTTTTTTTTTCCCCTTTAGAGTTATGCATTCTTGAGAACTTATTGCTACAATACTTATTTGAGTTATCTGCAGTATCTGGGATGAAGTACAGATATATGTTTAATTGTATGAGCAGAACTTAGTACAGGACAAGGAACAGTATCTGTGTTTAGTAAACTCTGGTCTTACAACTCTTTATTGTATCTATAACAAATTTTAATATTATGTGATTGTGAGGATCATTAGGAAATTAGCCAACATGCAGCATTAGCATAAGCAAAGCATGCAGAGAAAGTAAATTATACCAGATTCTCTAGGCAGCTATTACACAAAATTGAAGTCATTGTTAGCTGAGTAAGGGAAATGGTTAGAGGAGGGCAAGAAAATGGCACCCTTTAGTGAGCTACCAGAAGAACAAATTTTACAGCAACTGAAGAATGGATGATGTTATGGTTTGAATGTGTGCCCTAGAAATCATATGTTGGAAACTTAATCCCCAGTGCAACAGTATTGGGAGGTGGGGCTTAATGGAAGTTGTTTAGATCACAAGGGTTCTGCCCTCATGAACAGATTAATGCTGTTATAAAAAGGGCTTGTGGGAGTGGATTCCCTTTCTTGTACTCTTGCCCTTCCACGTTCCACCATGTTGATAATACAGCAAGAAGGCCCTCACCAGATGCCGGCCCTTTGATCTCAAATTTTCCAGCCTCCAGAAGTGTGAACCAATACATTTCTGTTCATATAAATTACCTAATATTAGGAATTTTGTTGTAGCAGCACAGAATGGACTAAGACAGATGAGGGTATGAGGAGGACTACCAGTTTAAAAGAGGTTGTTTTGGGATTTCAGGTAGAAAGGCAAGCAGGGGAACATAATGCTCTTAGTACTAGAGGACAAGAAGAGTAGTATCTTCACCATCACTGGTGACCAGGAAGTTTACTGGCAGGGTTAGAATTCTTGTTGCTATCACAGTGCCACTAGGCTATCTGACAGACTGAGTCTAGAAGCACCTGTTTGTGCTCTACATAACACATAGAAATGACTTTAGCTTTCAGAAACTTGAAGTTAACTGGGCTCTTAGTCAGTTGGGGCTGCTATAACAAAAATGCCATGGGCTAGGTGGCTTAAACAGCAAACATGTATTTCTTAACAGTTCCACAGGCTGGGAAGTCCCAGATCAAGGAGCTAGCAGATCTAGTGTCTGGCGACAGCCCACTTCTCAACTTGTAGACAGCTGCTTTCTCTCTATATCCTTACATGACTGAAAGTTCTTTTCTTTTAAGGACACTAATCCCACTTATAAGGGCTTTACTCACATGACCTAATTACCTCCCAAACACCCTACCTCCAAACACCATCACATGGGGGAATCAGGTTTCAACATATAGATTTTGGGGGAACACAAACATTCAGTTCATAGCACTAAGAAAGCACAATCATTTGCAGAAATTGCTGACATCTAAATATTAGCTGGGTCAGTCTGTGGACCAAGAAAAAGAAGGAAAATATTTGTGGGATCTTAGCATTAGAGACTATGATGCATCTGTTAATGTGTGTGTGTCATTTCGAGTATATAAATGAGACTTGTTCTCATGTGGCAGTCTAAGAGCAGGTGGTGTTCCTGAGGAAGTCCAGCAGGGTGCACTAAGAGGCCAGGGGAAGAGAAAACACTGGGAAACTGCAACCTCATAGGAGCTGAGCATAATATTAAGTTTACCACAACCTTCAGTGCAAAATTACCTAGGTGAGGGTGGGAGGGTATTGCAACAGAAAAAGATAAAAGGCAGCAGTCAAACATAACAAAGTATTTCTGGAATACTATTTAAAAATACCACTTAAACATTTAATCCTTGTATCTAGATTAAAAGTGTCCTACAAAGATTCACATGCTTTGCCACTAAAACAAAATACAGACTTTTATTT
Organism: Rhinopithecus bieti; assembly: GCF_001698545.2. NCBI lineage: Eukaryota > Metazoa > Chordata > Mammalia > Primates > Cercopithecidae > Rhinopithecus > Rhinopithecus bieti. Next base: position 390,402 of record NW_016803381.1, read on the forward strand.
ATTTATTTATTTATTTTGAGATGGAGTCTCGCTCTGTCGCCCAGGATGGAGTGCAGTGGCCGGTTTTCAGCTCACTGCAAGCTCCACCTCCCGGGTTTACGCCATTCTCCTGCCTCAGCCTCCAGAGTAACTGGGACTACAGGTGCCCGCCACATCGCCCAGCTAGTTTTTTTGTATTTTTTTAGTAGAGACGGGGTTTCACCGGGTTAGCCAGGATGCTCTCGATCTTTTGACCTGGTGATCCACCTGTCTCGGCCTCCCAAAGTGCTAGGATTACAGGCTTGAGCCACCGCGCCCGGCCTACATTTTATTTTTATTTAATAATTGTATTCTTTACAATATGAGGCTAGTGCATACTAGGTAAGATGTTTTTCATAGCTCTTGGAAATAGTTATGCCTTTATCATGTCTATGAAAGAAGATAGGGATAGTAGGTGCTATGTTTTGAATGTTCCCTCCAAAACTTGTTAAATTTAATTGTCATTGTGACAGCATTAAGAGAGGCAACTGTTAATAGGTGATTAGGTCACAAGTCTCTGTCCTCCTCATAAATTGATTAATGTAATAATCACAGGAGCACATTATTATTGTAGGAATGGGTTAGTTTTTGTGACAGTACACTTGTGAAGCGACTATTAACAGGTGATTAGGTAACAAGGTCTCTGTCCTCCTCATACATTTATTAATGTCATAATCACAGGAGCACATTATTATTGTAGGAATGGGTTAGTTATTGTGAGAGTAGACTTGTTATAAAAGTGAGGTTGCAACCCTCTTACTGTCTCTCTCATGTTCTCTTGCTCTTCTGCCTTCTGCCCTGGGATGACACAGCAGCAAGGCCCTCACAAGATGCAGGCACCTCAACTTAGGCTTCTCAGCTGCCAGAACTGTAAGAAATAACTATCTGTTCTTTGTAAATTGCCCAGTTTCATGTACCATGCTATACCAGCAGAAAATGGACTAAGACACAAAATTGGTACCATGAAGTAGGGCTATTGCTATTAAAAATGTTGAAGTGACTTTGAAAGTAGGTAATGGATAGATGCTAGAAGAATTTTGAGAAGCAGGCTAGAAAAAGCCTAGATTGCTATAAAAAGAGCAGTAAGAGTGATTCTGGTGAGAGTTGAGAATAAATGGAACTTCTTAGATATTACTTAATTGGTCATGATTAGAATGTTGGTAGAAACACGAATGGTAAAGGCCATTCTGACGAGGTCTCAATGGAAATCAGGAACAAAGTACTGCAAACTGGCATAAAATTTATTCTTGTGACAGTTGTAAGGAACTTAGCAGAATTGTGTCCATGTCCTAGGACTCTATGGAAGACAGAATTTAAGAGTAATGAACTAGAATGTGTGGCAGAAGAAATTTCTAAGCAAAACATTGAAGGAGCTGCATGGCTAATTTTAACTGCATACAATATGATGTGAGAGGAGAGATATTAGAGACAGAATTTATAGCAAAAGGGAAGCAGAGCAGAAATGTTTGAAAAATTTGGAGCTTAGCCATTGTATTAGTCAGGGTTTTCTGGAGGGACAGAACCAATAGGATAGAGGTATATGTAAAGGGGAGTTTATTAAGGAGTATTGACTCACATGTTCACAAGCGGAGGTCCCACAATAGGCCGTCTGCAAGCTAAGGAGCAAGGAAGCCAGTCCAGTCCCAAAGCTGAAAACTTGGAGTCTGCCATTTGAAGGCAGAAGCATCCAGCATGGGAGAAAGATGTAAGCTACGAGGCTAAGCCAGTCTAGTCTTTTAACATTCTTCTGCCTGCTTTTATTCTGGCTGGGTTGGCAGCTGAATAGATTGTGTCCTCCCAGGTCGAGGGTGGGCCTGCCTTTCTCATTCCACTGACTCAAATGTAAATCTTTTTTGGTAGCACCCTCACAGACACACCCTGGAAGGCCAAATCCTTCAATCCAACCAAGTTGACACTCAGTATTAACTATCACAGCCATGTAAACAGTGAAAAGGATTTTTACATTTGCTTTAGAAGAGCAAACCAAGGGTCTAGCCAAGCAACTATTTGCTAAAGAGATTGGTATGGATAGAGGAGAGCCAGGGGCTAGTTTTCAAGACAATGGGAGAATGACCCAGAAGGCATTTCAGAGATCCTCCAGGCAAGCTATGACTTTGAGGGCAAAGTTTCCAGAGAGGCACCCAAGGGAGCTCAGGATTTGCTGTCCAGGGCTATCCCAGATTTTGGTCCTCAAATTCTGGTGCAGCACACTTTAGCTGCCCCATTTTTTTTTTTTTTTTTTTTTTTTTTTTTTTTTTTTT
>NW_016803381.1:393392-418833 GCF_001698545.2 Rhinopithecus bieti
GTGTCCTACAAAGATTCACATGCTTTGCCACTAAAACAAAATACAGACTTTTATTTATTTATTTATTTATTTTTGAGATGGAGTCTCGCTCTGTCGCCCAGGATGGAGTGCAGTGGCCGGTTTTCAGCTCACTGCAAGCTCCACCTCCCGGGTTTACGCCATTCTCCTGCCTCAGCCTCCAGAGTAACTGGGACTACAGGTGCCCGCCACATCGCCCAGCTAGTTTTTTTGTATTTTTTTAGTAGAGACGGGGTTTCACCGGGTTAGCCAGGATGCTCTCGATCTTTTGACCTGGTGATCCACCTGTCTCGGCCTCCCAAAGTGCTAGGATTACAGGCTTGAGCCACCGCGCCCGGCCTACATTTTATTTTATTTAATAATTGTATTCTTTACAATATGAGGCTAGTGCATACTAGGTAAGATGTTTTCATAGCTCTTGGAAATAGTTATGCCTTTATCATGTCTATGAAAGAAGATAGGGATAGTAGGTGCTATGTTTTGAATGTTCCCTCCAAAACTTGTTAAATTTAATTGTCATTGTGACAGCATTAAGAGAGGCAACTGTTAATAGGTGATTAGGTCACAAGTCTCTGTCCTCCTCATAAATTGATTAATGTAATAATCACAGGAGCACATTATTATTGTAGGAATGGGTTAGTTTTGTGACAGTACACTTGTGAAGCGACTATTAACAGGTGATTAGGTAACAAGGTCTCTGTCCTCCTCATACATTTATTAATGTCATAATCACAGGAGCACATTATTATTGTAGGAATGGGTTAGTTATTGTGAGAGTAGACTTGTTATAAAAGTGAGGTTGCAACCCTCTTACTGTCTCTCTCATGTTCTCTTGCTCTTCTGCCTTCTGCCCTGGGATGACACAGCAGCAAGGCCCTCACAAGATGCAGGCACCTCAACTTAGGCTTCTCAGCTGCCAGAACTGTAAGAAATAACTATCTGTTCTTTGTAAATTGCCCAGTTTCATGTACCATGCTATACCAGCAGAAAATGGACTAAGACACAAAATTGGTACCATGAAGTAGGGCTATTGCTATTAAAATGTTGAAGTGACTTTGAAAGTAGGTAATGGATAGATGCTAGAAGAATTTTGAGAAGCAGGCTAGAAAAGCCTAGATTGCTATAAAAGAGCAGTAAGAGTGATTCTGGTGAGAGTTGAGAATAAATGGAACTTCTTAGATATTACTTAATTGGTCATGATTAGAATGTTGGTAGAAACACGAATGGTAAAGGCCATTCTGACGAGGTCTCAATGGAAATCAGGAACAAAGTACTGCAAACTGGCATAAAATTTATTCTTGTGACAGTTGTAAGGAACTTAGCAGAATTGTGTCCATGTCCTAGGACTCTATGGAAGACAGAATTTAAGAGTAATGAACTAGAATGTGTGGCAGAAGAAATTTCTAAGCAAAACATTGAAGGAGCTGCATGGCTAATTTTAACTGCATACAATATGATGTGAGAGGAGAGATATTAGAGACAGAATTTATAGCAAAAGGGAAGCAGAGCAGAAATGTTTGAAAATTTGGAGCTTAGCCATTGTATTAGTCAGGGTTTTCTGGAGGGACAGAACCAATAGGATAGAGGTATATGTAAAGGGGAGTTTATTAAGGAGTATTGACTCACATGTTCACAAGCGGAGGTCCCACAATAGGCCGTCTGCAAGCTAAGGAGCAAGGAAGCCAGTCCAGTCCCAAAGCTGAAAACTTGGAGTCTGCCATTTGAAGGCAGAAGCATCCAGCATGGGAGAAAGATGTAAGCTACGAGGCTAAGCCAGTCTAGTCTTTTAACATTCTTCTGCCTGCTTTTATTCTGGCTGGGTTGGCAGCTGAATAGATTGTGTCCTCCCAGGTCGAGGGTGGGCCTGCCTTTCTCATTCCACTGACTCAAATGTAAATCTTTTTTGGTAGCACCCTCACAGACACACCCTGGAAGGCCAAATCCTTCAATCCAACCAAGTTGACACTCAGTATTAACTATCACAGCCATGTAAACAGTGAAAAGGATTTTACATTTGCTTTAGAAGAGCAAACCAAGGGTCTAGCCAAGCAACTATTTGCTAAAGAGATTGGTATGGATAGAGGAGAGCCAGGGGCTAGTTTTCAAGACAATGGGAGAATGACCCAGAAGGCATTTCAGAGATCCTCCAGGCAAGCTATGACTTTGAGGGCAAAGTTTCCAGAGAGGCACCCAAGGGAGCTCAGGATTTGCTGTCCAGGGCTATCCCAGATTTTGGTCCTCAAATTCTGGTGCAGCACACTTTAGCTGCCCCATTTTTTTTTTTTTTTTTTTTGGCTCAAGCGGGCCCAGTACAGCTCAATCAACCACTCCTGAAGGTATAAGACATAAACCTTGTCAATGTCTATGTGGTACTAATTCTGTAGACCGGCAGAATACAAGAGCTGTAACTTTTTCCACTTAGATTTCAAAGGATGTCGTAGACAGCCCGGGCACAGGCAGAAATGTCTCGGGGTGGAGCCACCACAGACAGCCACCACCAAGGCAATGCCCAGCAGAACTGTGGGGTTGCAGTCACTGCAGAGTCCCCACTTGGGCAACACCTACTGGGAGCTGTGGGAGTGGGGCAGCTGTCAAAATCCCAGGACTGCAGAGCTACCAGCATGCAATTCCTAGCAGGGGAAAGCCACAGGCACGAGAATGTAATCCATGAGAGCTGCTGGGTAGACTGAGCTTAGCAAAGCCCCATGGTGGGACTGCCTGAGGCCTTGGGGGCCCAACTGCAGCCCAGTGTGCCCAGAATAGGGAACATGGAATCCAATAAGATTATTCTTCAGATTTACAACTTAATGTTATTTCCTTGTTGGATTTTGGACTTACTTGTTACAGCTACCTTTTTTATCTTGCCTACTTCTCCCTTTTGGAATGAGAATGGTTATCCTATGTCTTGGCTATTTTGGAAGCACGTAACTTGTTAATTTCACAGGCTTACAGCTGGAGAGAAATTTGTTTAAAGATGAATCATGCCTTGAGTATCACTCACATTTGATTCAGATGAGACTCTGGACTTTGGACTTTTGAGTTGGTGCTGAAATGAGTAAGACTTTTGGGGGTATTGGCATAAAATGAATGTATTTTGTATATGAAAAGGACACAAGTTGTGAGGTGCTAGGGATGGTTTAAATGTTCGCTCTAAAATTTGTGTTGAAATGTAATTGCTATTGTAGCAGTACTATGAAACAGGACCATTAAGAACTGATTATGCCATGAGGGTTCCACCCTCACGAAAGGATTAATGTCATTATCTCAGGAGTGGGTTAGTTATTGCAAGATTGGGCTTTTTATATAAGTGAGTTCAGCTCCCTCTTGCTCTCTCTCTTATTCTCTCATTCATTTCTGCCATAGTATGACATAACAAGAAAGCCCTTAGCAGATGGGGGCCCCTGACTTTGGACTTTCAGCCTCTAGAACTGTAAGAAATAAATGTATTTTTTTGATAAATTATATGTAGACATTATTCAGTTATATCAATGCTTGAGAGGGAGTGAGGTCAATCTGAATTCAGTGTCTTTTTTCACAGCTTTAGTTCACAAAAATAGGGAAGAAAAATCAGAGGGGAACAGTTGACACCACTCATTGAATATGCCATTCTTTTCTCACTGAAGTGAAATGTGAGCTTCACCATATGCCAAATGATTACATATCCCCAAGTCTATTTTTAGATATAAATTTGTTTTGATTTATTTGCCTAGTTCTCTTCCAACACTATGTTCTTTTAATAATGTTTTGATATTTATTTTATTTATTTTTATTTAATAAACATTTACTTAACCCTACATGCTGAATATGATTTTTAGTGACTTATAACTTTGAAATCATTTCATCTTCAAAAAAACTTATGAAGTGGGTTCCATTGATTGAATCCATTTTACAGATTAGGAAACTGAAGCACTGGGAGGAGTGACATACACTCTAGATCCCCAACCTATGTTCAGTAAAAATGCCAGTGCCCTCCTAAGAATCCCAGGAATTTCAAAGTACTTGTTTTCTCATGGTAACTGATCCAATTTTTTTCCCCTAGGAGTTATTAACATCAATTGAGTCTCACTACACAGAGCTGCTTTGTGCTCTCTACTTGTACCTCCCAAGTTAAGAAAAACCACCATTTTTCTTGTTGTCCCTAAAACACTCCTTTTCCCACAAGGCTTTTTATGTCATAGTCACATTTACTGAAGGTTTGACAATTGGACACCTGATATTACATCTCAGGACTTAAAAGTCCTTTAGTTCACTATCAGGGATATGTCATTGGCTAGTATTTCTTATTTCCAGTATCTACTCACTATCAGGGATATGTCATTGGCTAGTATTTCTTATTTCCAGTATCTACATACCTAATTAGTCTATCATCTATCTGTATGCATGTATATTTTTCTCTTCTTTCTCCTCCTTCCCCTCCCCATCCTCTCCCTCCCCTCCCCCTCTTCCTCACCCTCCCTTTGCTTCTCCCTCTCCCCCTCAATCCTCTTCCTCCTCCTTCTTCTCCTCCTCCTCCTCTTCCTTCTTCTTCTTCTTCTTCTTCCCTGCCCCCACAATGCTCTTTCCCCTTTTGTTTTGTATTCCTCTGTCTCAAAATCATATACATAAAAGATGAGCTTTTATATCCAAAGCTGCTAAAAGAATGAAATGGGCATGTCCTCTGGATTGAAATTATTCCAACTCACTTGGGGACAGAAACAGCTGCAGGAAATGGTAGACTTAAATAGTAATTTATCCCTTCCTTCTCATCATCATTAAAATATTGCTTGTGAATTTATAGTTGTGTTTATAGTCCCAGCTATTCAGGCAGCTTAGGTGAGAGGATTGCTTGAGGCTAAGGGTTTGACACTACAGTAAACTATGGTTGCACCTGTTAATAGTCACTGCTCTCTAGCCCTGGGCAACATAGGGAGACCCTGTCTGATAATATTAATATTTGTGTTTAGTAAGCATAAACTTATAGACTATTAGAACTGGCAGTCTAAGTCTTCTTTTATAGACTAGTAATTCTGAAACTTGGTTGTGCATTAGAATCTCCTGGGATGTTTACAAAATACTGATATCTCGGAACAGTGCTTGCTATTCTGATAAAATTAGTTGCGAGTGTTGTCTGGCCATCAGGAATTTTTGTGAAGCTCCAAGGTGATTCTAAGGTACAGTCAAGTTGAGAACGACTGTTATTGATCCAGAAAAAAGAAATCTACACAATATCAACACAATTGGGAACAGAGCTAGAGTTAAATTCAAAATGGCATTTAAGTCCGAGTTTTATCATTTACTGTTATCTTGGGTTTTTCTTTCTTTCTCTCTCTCTCTCTCTCTCTCTTTCTTTCTCTTTCTTTTTCTTCCTTTTGTTTTCCTGGAGATGGAGTCTTGTTCTATCACCCAGGCTGGAGTGCAGTGGTGCGATCTCAGCTCACTGCAGCCTCCACCTCCCAGGCTTAAGCGATTCTCCTGCCTCAGCCTCCCGAGTAGCTGGGATTACAGGCACCCGCCACCACGTCTGGCTAATTTTTGTATTTTTGATAGAGATGGGGTTTCACCATGTTGGTCAGGCTGGTCTCAAACTGCTGACCTCAGGTGATCTGCCTGCCTCAGCCTCCCAAAGTGCTGGGATTACAGGCATGAGCCACTGCACCTGGCTACCTTGGGTTAAGTTTTTTAATGGTTCTCTAAGTCACTCTGCACACCACTTGTACTCTGTCTGGGTTCGAATTTGGACATGGTGAGAACTGGCATGGTAGAGAACAAGGACATATGTGCATGCACATGGGAGTGCTACTGCTTTTTTAGGAGTCACTTCTGGCATATTTAAAATAATTATTTACTTTCAATTAAAATAATAAAAACAAGGGCTCTTTGAGCCAGGTCCATAAAGTAAAGAGAAGGAGGTTAAGGAAAGGGTAATAGAGAACAGCTGTTTTCAATGTATTGCAAAATCCCTTGTATTGAATTACCCTGTGTAATGAATTACCACAAACTTAGTGGCATAAAAGAGCAGCCATATTTGCTCACAGTTTTGTAGGTCAGAAGTCTGGCATGGCATGGCTGCATTCTCTGCTCAGAGTTTCATGAGGCTGAAACCAAGATGTTGGCCACGTGAGATTCTTTTCAGAAGGCTCTGGGGAAAAATCCTCTTCCAAGCTCATTCTTACCATTGGCAAAAATTCATTCCTTTTGGCTCTAAAACTGAGATCCACGTTTCCTGGCTGGCTGGGAGCTGGGAGCTCCTCTGAACTCCTAATGATCACTCGCAACCCTTGCTAAGCTATCCCCTCCATCTACAAGCCAGGGATGTGTGTTGATCAAATCTTTATTGTGCTCTGAATCTTTGACTTCCTCCTCTGCCATTTGCTAGAGATTTGTTTTTGAAGAGCTCATGTGATTAGGTCATGTCCATCAGATAATCTCCTTATATTAAGATTGGCTGATTTGGAATCTTGACTCTCTTTGCAAAACTCTAGGGACAGCAGTACCTAGATTAGTGTTGGATTGAATAACTCAGAGAAGGTATATGTACACAAGGCACCAGGAATCTTGGGGTCACCTTAAAATTCTGCCTACCACATTCTATTCAAGATTCATACATGGTTTGGAAGCTTCTTATTTCCTATACCATCCTTAATTCTGAGAGTAATGTTGAAATATTATTGAAAGGTTTTCATGACACACTGGCTAAATAGCAAATTTGTTTAATAAAATAAACTAATCAAACAATCACCTTAATCCCTGAAATATAGAAACTTCATTTCCCACAACTGTTAAAGTGAGGAATATTTTCTCTTCACCAAAATTTTTCTCATGAACGAGAGTAGGAAGAGCATTCTGGGGCAGAAACAGTACAAAAACGGGCATACAGAGTGAAAATTTGCCTTGATTTCCAGAAACTGGAAGTAAAGAGCTTAAGCTATGGAGCAGCTTGGTCAGGGTTATGCTTTAGAAATATCAGCTTCTCATTAGAGGACAGATGGGGGATGGCGGTGGTGGTGAAGCACCTACATTTTCTGGGGTATTCAGGGTTCATCGTCTTGTGCCAGGAAAATTTAGGACATAGACACACACGAGGAGTTTAGGAGCGGAGGTTGAATAAACAGAAGAAAGAGAAAGAAAAATAGCTCGCTCTCCCTAGTGAGAGAGAGGGGACTGCCAAGAGGAAAAGGCCAGTAGGTGGCGGATGTGCTGGATTTTACAGTCAGGTTTGAGGAGGCGGTGTCTGATTTACATAGAGCTCACAGATTAGTTCGATCAGGTACAATGTTTACATATCAAATATCATATAATTATTAAAATAGTTCTTATCCTTAGAGACATATTGGAAACACCCAAAGGGCCTTGTAATCTACTCATGCCTGGGTTCCATCTCAGAAATTCATACTTAATTGGTATGAGGGCTGGGAAATGAAAAGATCTCTGGATGCTTCATCTATGCAACCAAGGTAGGCCCCCTAGACGTGTGGGTATGGAGAAGTTCAGGAGTTAACAGAGATCTCCAGAAAGCCTAGTATTTCCTATACCCCTTAGATTTCTTAGATTTCACCAAATGTTCTTGTTTTGGATCTAACTGTATGTAAAAACTAGTAATAAAAAATGAAAATCTCTGTGTATAGAGATATTGGTAAAGTTAACTAAGAAATAGTATAGTAAAAGATCCTAAATCATAATTCTTCTGCAACAAAGAAATTATGGCTAATTTTTTACTATTTGTAAGGCACTTTAAGGGCAATATCTATTTTACCTTATTTTACCTTTACAGTAAAGCTCTGAGGGAGATATTATTAATCCTAATTTTACAAATGATGAAACTTAGGCACAACTATTAAAATGCAGAGTCACGTTTTAAGCCTTGACTGTCAGTCTGTTGAATTTCAAAGCTGATGCTCCTGGCCAATGTTCTTAGCCAAACAATTGTACTTACTGATAACTTTGAAAAATATAATGCAGCTTCAACAAGTTAAGACATTTATTTTGTCATTATCGCCTATTAAAGAACAGAAAATATACACAACATACACTTACTTAAGGTTTCCATATACACACATGAACGGATCCAGTAACAAAAAGACCTATGTACCATATTTATTGATATGATAAGTTAAATAACATCTCTGGAAAGCTAAATTTACCATAGCTAACCTATGGAATAAGGATTATAAAGGGGATTAGTGTGATGGAGTAGAAATAAACTAGAGATTAGGAAACCTGAGTCAGTGACCTCTCCCAACCTGCCTCTCCCAACCTAGAAAAGTTCCAGGACCATGAGTTAGCTAGTGTCCTTCTTTGTTTCTGGGTGTCCAAAGTTGTACAATGTAGCATAAGCATTGAATTATTTTTTAGAGCCTTTCTAGTTAAAAAGGCAATTTTTAAAAAAATGATTTGAAGCTATTGTGTATCTGTTTTCTTTTCTTCAGCACTTATTCATTTATGTATTTAATTTAGTCTTCAATTATTTGTTTTACTTTTGAAATTCAATTTTATATCAGAGAAATTATTTAATAATGGTAAAATAAATGATGATTATTATGATCATAGCATAGGTTTATGAAACACTAAATTCTAGACACGTTTATTAATTATGTATGTTAACTCATTTGGTCCTCATGACAGTCCAAAGAAATAGGAACTACTATTACCCCCATTTTAGAACTGACAAAGCAAAGCCTATTTTAGAACTGATGAAGCAAAGATGGCACAGTACTGATGGTAGGCAACCTTCCAGAGGTTGCAAAGCCAGCATATAGCAGAAGAATGAGATGGTTCATCTAGAATATTTTCTTTAAACTGTTTTACACTCTACATTCCAATGTTTTCGGTGCTATAAATGGGAGATTTACATGCTTATTTAATGGAGTTTATTTAATGACACATTATAATTTGAGGAACCCCCAAATGATAAAACTGTTATCTACATTTCATTGGTATTTGACTTAACAAAATTCTTTCTCTCTATCACCCTCTCCTGACACATACTCACATACATATATGCACATACTGTTTCTTGAAACCCATTCTTTATTTTATATATGGCCAGCATGACAGATAATCCCTGGGATATTCCTCTCTGAGAACAATATAAATATCATATTTAGAAAAGATAAGAGCATCCGTTTTTATGTTCAGGACATGATATCTTCTCACTTTTCTCTGCCTTCTGGGAATTTAATTAAAACAATAAAATAGAGCTACAAGAATTTGTCACCTAATGATAGCAAAAGGCAACAGCACGTAGTTAATCCCTTCTATGCACAATGTTGCTTTATATGCATATTCGTCCAAAAATTAATGATGCCAGTCATATCAATAAAGGGCAACGAGCTGACTGCAGAGTCTGAGGGATTGGCTGATTATACAGCAGTGTTTTCAGTCTCAGCTGTAAAGATCTAGAAAATACACAGTGGCACAGGAAGTTGCCTTTGCTGTGGCGGTTGGTTACCATGGTTTCTGGGTCTAAAGGTAGAACTGTTGCAGCAGAGAGGCTTCTCAGTAGAAACCCTTATTCCTAAGGCAAAATATGGAATTGGAGGAATAATCTAGATAATTCTCACAATATGGAGCAAAAATAGCTTTTTTTTTTTTTTTTTTTTAATTCCTTCCAGGGATGATCTGTCTGGATGGTAACTTTAAATCATTTCCCATTGTCAGCATAACATGCTCCTTACCTCTCCTGGAACATGTGGCTGAGCAGGAGGTAGACAGCACTGTGCTTTATTTATTTATTTAAAATTATACTTAAGTTCTGAGATACATGTGCAGAACATGCAGGTTTGCTACATAGGTACACATGTGCCATGGTGGTTTCTTGCACTCATCAACCCGTCATCTACATTAGGTATTTCTCCTAATGCCATCCCTCCCCCTGCTCTCCACCACTGACAGTCCCCAGTGTGTGATGTTCCCATCTCTGTGCCTATATGTTCTCAATGTTCAACTCCCACTTATGAGTGAGAATATGTGGTGTTTGGTTTACTGTTCCTGTGTTAGTTTGCTGAGAATGATGGTTTCCAACTCCATCCATGCCCCTGCAAAAGACATGAACTCATTCTTTTTTTATGGCTGCATAGCATTCCATGGTGTATATGTGCCACATTTTCTTTACTCTGTCATTGATGGGGAGTTTGGTTGGTTCCAAGTCATTGCTATTGTGAATAGTGCTGCAATAAACATATGTGTGCATGTACCTTTATAGTAGAGTGATTTATAATTCTTTGGGTATATATACCCCATAATGGGATTGGTAGGTCACATGGTATTTCTAGTTCTAGATCCTTGAGGAATCACCACACTGTCTTCTACAATGGTTGACTAATTTACACTCCCACCAACAGTGTAAAAGTGTTCCTATTTCTCCACATCCTCTTCAGCATGTGTTGTTTCCTGACTTTGAATGATTGCCATTCTAATTGGCGTTAGATGGTATCTCACTGGGGTTTTGATTTGCATTTCTCTAATGCCCAGTGATGATGAGCTTTTTTCATATGTTTGTTGGCTGCATAAATGTCTTCTTTTGAAAAGTGTCTGTTCATAACCTTCGCCCACTTTTTGATGGGGTTGTTAGTGTTTTTTCTTGTAAATTTGTGTAAGTTCCTTGTAGATTCTGGATATTAGACCTTTGTCAGATGGATAGATGGCAAAAATTTTCTCCCATTCCATAGGTTTCCTGTTCACTCTGATAATAGTTTCTTCTGCTGTGCAGAAACTCTTTAGTTTAATTAGACCCGATTTGTCAATTTTGGCTTTCCTTGCCATTGCTTTCGGTGCTTTAGTCATGAAGTCTTTGCCCATGCCTATGTCCTAAATGGTTTTGCCTAGGTTTTCTTCTAGGGTTTTATAGTCTTCGTTTAAATCTTTAATCCATCCTGAGTTAATTTTGTATAAGGTATGAGGAAGGGGTCCAGTTTCTGTTTTCTGCATATGACTAGTCATTTTCCCAACACCATTTATTAAATAAGGAATCCTTTCCCCATTGCTTGTTTTTGTCAGGGTTGTCAAAGATCAGATGGTTGTAGATGTGTGTTGTTATTTCTGAGGCTTCTGTTCTATTCCATTGATCTATGTATCTGGTTTGGTACCAGTACCAAGCTGTTTTGGTTACTGTAGCCTTGTAGTATAGTTTGAAGTCAGGTATTGTGATACCTCCAGCTTTGTTCTTTTTGCTTGGGATTGTCTTGGCTATACGGGCTCTGTTCTCGTTCCACATGAAATTTAAAGTAGTTTTTTTCTCATTCTATGCAGAAAGTCAATGATAGCTTGATGGTGATAACATTGAATCTATAAATTTCTTTGGGCAGTATGGCCATTTTCACAATGTTGATTCTTCCTATCCATGAGCATGGAATATTTTTTCATTTGTTTGTGTCTTCTCTTACTTTCTTGAGCAGCAGTTTGCAGTTCTCCTTGAAGAGATCCCTCACATCCCTTGTAAGTTGTATTCCTAGGTATTTTATTCTCTTTGTAGCAATTGGGAATGGGAGTTCACTCATGATTTGGCTCTCTGTCTCTTATTTGTGTATAGAAATGCTGGTGATTTTTGCACATTGATTTTGTATCCTGAAACTTTGCTGAAGTTGCTTATCAGTTTAAGGAGCTTTGGGGCTGAGATGATGGGGTTTTCTAAATATACAATAATGTTATCTACAAACAGAGATAATTTGACTTCCTGTCTTCCCATTTGAATAGCAATTATTTCTTTCTTTCCTGACCTGGACAGAACTTCCAATAGTATGTTGAATAAGAGTGGTGAGAAAGGGCATCCTTGTCTTGTGCCAGTTTTCAAAGGGAATGCGTCTAGCTTTTGCCCATTCAGTATGATATTGGCTATGGATTTGTCATAAATAGCTCTTATCATTTTGAGGTACGTTCCATCAGAACCTAGTTTATTGAATGTGTTTAGCATGAAGGGGTGTTGAATTTTATTGAAGGCCTTTTCTGTATCTATTGAGGTAATCATGTGGTTTTTGTCATTGGTTTTGTTTATGTAATGGATTATGTTTGTTAATTTGCATATGTTGAACCCACCTTGCATCCCAGGGATGAAGCCGACTTGATCATGGCAGATAAGCTTTTTAATGTGCTGCTGGATTCGGTTTGCCAGTATTTTATTGAGGATTTTCGTATAGATGTTCATCAGGGATATTGGCCTGAAATTTTCTTTTTTTTGTTGTGTCTCTGCCAGGTTTTGGTATCAGGATGATGCTGGCCTCATAAAATGAGTTAGGGAGGAGTCCCTCTTTTTCTATTGTTTGGAACAGTTGCAGAAGGAACGGTACCAGCTCCTCTTTGCACCTCTGGTAGAATTCGGCTGTGAATTCGGCTGGTCTTGAGCTTTTTTTGGTTGGTAGGCTATTAACTACTGCATCAATTTCAGAACTTGTTATTGGTCTATTCAGGGATTTGACTTCTTCCTGGTTTAGTCTTGGGAGGATGTATATGTACAGGAATTTATCCATTTCTTCTAGATTTTCCTTGCATAGAGATGTTTATAGTATTCTCTGATGGTAGTTTGTATTTCTGTGCGATCAGTGATGATATCCTCTTTATCACACTTTATTGTGTGTATTTGATTCCTCTCTCTCTCTTTTTTTTTCTTTATTAGTCTGGTTAGTAGTCTATTTTGTCAATCTTTAAAAACTCCAGCTCCTGGAGTCATTGATTTTTTGAAGGGTTTTTTGTGTCTCTATCTCCTTGAGTTCTGCTCTGATCTTTGTTATTTCTTGTCTTCTGCTAGCTTTTGAATTTGTCTGCTCTTGCCTCTCTAGTTCTTTTAATTGTGATGTTAGGGGGCCGATTTTAAATCTTTCCCACTTTCTCCTGTGAGCATTTAGTGCTATAAATTTCCCTCTAAACACTGCTTTAGCTGTGTCCCAGAGATTCTGGTACATTGTGTCTTTGTTCTCATTGGTTTCAAACAACGTGTTTATTTCTGCCTTCATTTTGATATTTACCCAGTAGTCATTCAGGAGCGGGTTGTTCAGTTTCCATGTAGTTGTGCAATTTTGAGTGAGTCTCTTAATCCTGAGTTCTAATTTGATTGCACTGTGGTCTGAGAGACTGTTTGTTATGATTGCCATTCTTTCGCATTTGCTGTGGAGTGTTTTACTTCCAATTATGTGGTGGATTTTAGAATAAGTGCTATGTGGTGCTGAGAAGAATGTATATCCTGTTGATTTGTGGTGGAGAGTTCTGTAGCTGTCTATTAGGTTCGCTTGGTCCTGAGCTGCGTTCAAGTCCTGAATATCCTTGTTAATTCTCTGTCTCATAGATCTGTCTAATATTAACAGTGGCATGTTAAAGTCTGTCACTATTATTGTGTGGGAGTCTAATTCTCTTTGCAGATCTCTAAGAACTTGCTTTATGAATCTGAGTGCTCCTGTATTGGGTACATACATATCTAGGATAGTTAGCTCTCCTTGTTGCATTAATCCCATTCCCATTATGTAATGTCCTTTTTTGTCTTTTTTTTTTTTTTTNTGTGTGTCTTTGCATGTGAAAAGAGTCTCCTGAATACAGCACACCAATGGGTCTTGAATCTTTATTCAATTTGCCAGTCTATGTCTCTTAATTGGGACATTTAGCCTGTTTACATTTAAGGTTAATATTGTTATGTGTGAATTTTATCCTGTCATTATGATGCTAGCTGGTTATTTTGCCCATTAGTTGATGCACTTTCTTCTTAGTGTCGATGGTCTTTACATTTTTTGTATGTTTTTGCCATGGCTGGTACTGGTTTTTCCTTTCCATATTTAGTGCTTCCTTTAGGAGCTCTTGTAAGGCACACTTGATGGTAATAAAATCCCTCGGCATTTGCTTGTCTGTGAAGGATTTTATCTCTCCTTCAATTATGAAGCTTAGTTTGGCTGGATATTAAATTCTGAGTTGAAATTTGTTTTTTTTTTAAGAATGTTTTATGTTGGCCTCAACTGTCTTCTGGCTTGTAGGGTTTCTGCAGAGAGATCTGCTGTTAGTCTGATGGGCTTCCCTTTGCAGGTAACCCGACCTTTCTCTCTGGCTGCCCTTAACATTTTTTTCTTTATTTCAACTTTGGTGAATCTGATGATTATGTATCTTGGGGTTGCTCTTCTCAAGGAGTATCTTTGTGGTGTTCTCTGTATTTCCTGAATTTGAATGTTGGCCTGTCTTGCTAGGTTGGGAAAGTTCTCCTGGATAATATCCTGAAGAGTGTTTACCAACTTCTTTCCATTCTCCCTGTCACTTTCAGGTACACCAATCAAATTTAGGTTTGGTCTCTTCACATAGTCCCATATTTCTTGGAGGCTTTGTTCATTCCTCTTCATTCTTTTTTTCTCTAATCTTGTTTCATGCTTTATTGAATTAAGTTGATCTTCAATGTCTGATATCCTTTCTTTCACTGGATCAATTTGGCTATTGATATTTGTGTATGTTTCACGAAGTTCTCATGCTGCGTTTTTCAGCTCCATCAGGTCATTTATCTTCTCTAATCCAGTTATTCTAGTTAGGGTTGACAGACACCTCATACAAGAGAGCTCTGGCTGGCATCTGGTAGGTGCCCCTCTCAGATGAAGCTTCCAGAAGAAGGATCAGGCAGCAATCTTTGCTGTTCTGCAGCCTCCATTGGTGATACCTAGGCCAACAGGGTGTAGAGTAGACCTCTAGCAAACTACAGCAGACCTGCAGAAGAGGGCCCTGACTGGTAGAAGGAAAACCAACAGGAAGCAATAGCATCAACATCAACAAAAAGGATGACCAGTCAAAAACCCCATTTGAAGGTCACCAACATCAAAGACCAAAGGTAGACAAATCCATGAAGATGAGGAAAACCATTGTAAAAAGGCTGAAAATTCCAAAAACCAGAATGCCCCTTCTCCTCCAAAGGATCACAAACTCCTCACCAGCAAGGGAACAAAACTGGATGGTGAATGAATTTGGTTAATTGTCAGAAGTAGGCTTCAGAAGGTGGGCAATAATGAACTCCTCCAAGCTAAAGGAGCATGTTCTAATCCATGCAAGGAAGCTGAGAACCTTGATAAAAGGTTACGGCACTGTGTTTTAATGTGAAAACTAACTTGCAGCAATTTTTGGGTATTTTTGTTTTTCCAATGAAATCAATAGGGTTGCACATATTATATGTTTATAACATATTACATAATAAACATATGTACAGCACTATTGATATAAGCATATATGTTTTAGATGTAAGATAGCTGAAACAATATAAGGACAAAAATATAACATCATAGGTAGTGTTCAACTCAGCAATATGTCACTTTCCCAGTTTATGTATAAATTCATTGTTTAGAAACCCGTAAAGTGTTTTCCTACACAAAATAAGTAAACAAGTACACTTTATTTTTTTTTTTCACTCTCACTTTGTGAAGACATATTTAGTGTTACATATGTTTTGAAGTATACTGTGATTTTTCTTCTAGTTCTTGTAGTCAGGAGTCTTCTGTTGTTATAAGAGAAGGAATCAGAAGAAACCAGAAACATTAGAGATGGGTCTATGGGAAATTCCAAGTTACTTAGTACTTTCTCCGGCGTCCTATTCAACTGGGCCCCTGGGCCCTGCTCAGGGCTATGAGCTGTCCTGAATCTCTTTCCAGGGCACCACACTGAGGTGAGCACCGCAATGTCTTCACAAATATTCTATTCTCTAACTTACTTGTGTATTATTCTCTGGATTCTCTGTGCTTACTGATCAAGAGCAATGTGATGTAAATAAGTAATACCAATAACAACTCCAAATTCCTTACACAAAAGGAATACACAGATTTCTTTTATTTTTAAAGTAGATCTTTACCATGTTTATTTTGCAATTATCACAACATTACTTAAAAACTTATAGGCCTACTACAGGGATACATTTCTTACACTTTTTGCTTTTACCACAAA
Organism: Rhinopithecus bieti; assembly: GCF_001698545.2. Taxonomy (NCBI): domain Eukaryota; kingdom Metazoa; phylum Chordata; class Mammalia; order Primates; family Cercopithecidae; genus Rhinopithecus; species Rhinopithecus bieti. Next base: position 409,272 of record NW_016803381.1, read on the forward strand.
ACATTTGTAAATCAAATACAAAAAATACCAGAAAACTCAAATAACATTAATATTATAAAATGGGCCAGGTGTGGTAGCTCATGCCTGTAATCTCAGCACTTTGGGAAGTTGAGGCAGGGTGAATCGCTTGAGCCCAGGAGTTTGAGACCAGCCTGTGCAACATGACGAAACTCTGTCTCTACAAAACATACAAAAATCAGCTGACTGGCTATAGTGGTACACACCTGTAGTCCCATCTACTTGAGAGGCTAGGTGAGAGGTTCACTTGAGCCTAGGAGATTGAGGCTGCAGTGAGCCAAGATTGCACCACTGCACTTCAGTCTGGGCAACAGAGAGAGACCCTGTCTCCAAAATATGTATGTATATATATATTTATATGTGTGTATATATATAATGAATTATCTTAGGTTGAAACTAAATAATTGATGTTGACTTTAATAGTAGGAAGATGTATTGATGCATTTTTTATATTTTACTTATTAGATTGACTTTTAATTTTTGAATGTGAGACACATCAGTTGGGTCACTTATACTATTGTTTTTATTATTTCTTCCTGTTGAACAATAAACTTTTTTTTACTGTTAATTACCATTTTTATTGAAGAGCCAATCAATTTAATGGTATCTCTAAAAATAAAACTGAAAAGTATTTTTTATTTATTAGTGGCAATCAGCTGTTATTAGTTGGAACATATACAGTGATCTGCTAATGAGCTATTATAAGTTATTGTCAGAAGAAATAGAATCTGCAAGGTGTATCTGTTCTTATTGAGAGTGAGGAAAGGGCTGCTATGAGGAGAGTTCTTTTGAGTTTGGCAATTCTATACCACTATGTTCATATAATAACTCAGTTCTGTCTTCAACTTTTTTTTTTTTTTATAAAACTGTTATTCTAGGTTTGGGGGTACATGCACAGTTTGTTACATAGGTAAGCATGAACGGCAGTTTGTTGTACATATTATTCATCCTCAACGTTTTTCTACTTGACCAATTTAGGAAAGTTTGATAAAATCTCTGGCAAGGCTCTCTCCTTCACTGCCCGGTACTTACAAATGTCCTCTAAGCCATTCAAGATTTGCAACCCTTGCTGGGTTACCACTCTGACTTAAAATCCCAGCATCCCTTAACTGCTTCCATTTTTCCCTTTTTTCCCCATAAAATTTTATTGTCATTCTTTCCCTGCTGAAATGTAAACTGCATAAGGCCTTTCTTTGTTTTGTTCACTGATCTATTACAACAGAATAGTACCAGTAACATGTAGATGATCAATGAGTATTTGTCAAATGAATACAAATAATAGACAAAGTTTTTTTTTTAACACATACGATGTTCCCCCATTGCTAAAGAGAATTCATATTTACTAAACTGTTTACTTTTCCCCAAATCTAAGAATTTTCTCTTTTCCAGTCTTATGTTTGAGATAGTGTGATTCAGAATTAGGAATATGGACTGGAATTTAGAAAAGAGGACTGAAGAAACAAAGGACTTTGGGAGGAGGACAAAGAAAAAGATCCAAAGCTAACTGGATTTGGTGGAGTTTCATGAAAGGCAGCAGGCAAGGAGTTGGAGTAAGGGTTTAAAGAAAGAGAAATTCTGGAAGATTAGAGAACGAGAGAGGCAGTGAGGGATTGTTTTAAGAGGTGTTACTGTGCGTTAAAAAATTGATCTCCTTTAAATTACTTCTACTTAACTTGAGTTTTAAAGGGAGTTTTCTACATTATACATTATATTCTTGAGGTCCTCTGCCTCATATACAGAGCACGTGTACACTTGTCCTTTTCTTGGACTAAACTGATTATTGACACAAATGGTAGACAATAGTACTGTATTTAGTTATAAATTATTGAAAGTCAGTACTAACAAATGAGATAGGTATTTGAATGACTATCTTAACTTTAAAAGTTATCAAGGAAACCAGAAAATTAGAAAATACCTACAAATTTTAAAGACATATAGAACTCCAAGAATATAATCTTTGCTAAAATATAGATGGCCTTTAACTTTACCAGAGGAGATTTTCAAAGAGCAGAGGCTTTCTATGTAGATGCCTTGCCAGTCAGAGAGAACTCTCTGCATTTCTCCAGAGGGATCACAGAAGACCACCCATTCTCCAGAGACCTAACACAACTTTCTTCTGTTCTTAAAGTAGGCTTTTAAAATGGAGTTTAGATCCCAGGACACTCTAAGTTCTCTCTAACTCCTGTGAAGACCAAATCCTGAACCTTATAACAGGGCCAAGTGCAACACATATGCATTCTGGGAAAATGAATTATTCATTTACTGAAACTCTTCTCTGACTATTATACATGGCTCTAAGAGTTCCCTAATCTTAACTTTTTAAAATTAAATTCAGGCATATTTGGTAGATTAGCATTCCAAGTAAAATGGACGATGGTAGAACTAGATCCATTATAATGAGATATTATAACCTTAAGAATTATCCCTAATAAAAGTTGATGGCATGCCTTTCTGTGTGGCATTAATGGTGGCATCACTGGCAGAACTCTTGCCATCAGAGAAATTGTTGCTAACCTCATTGCCTCTTCTGTCCATCTGTTCTTTTGGCTCCTTCACCTTCCAATTCCCTGTTTGCATTTGGCTGTCTCTGATAAGGTTTCAATTTGCTGTACCTCACATTTTCTTATGTGCAATCTTGTTAATACTCAAGAATCATGCATATTTTATTATTTATGTCCCCGGTAGTAGATGTATTGTCTCAAGATAATTGCTAATTTAAAAATTATAGACAGCACACATTAAGCATACACTCATGATCCTTTTTATTCATGCAACTTTAATAGCATACCAATAGAAAACCTTTGCTGAATGGAAACTATGATACCTCTTTCTGCCTTCTTATCTTTTAATTTTCATATCAAATGTATACTTTTATTTTCATACTTCTGTTTACTTTCACACAAAACAAGAATAAACCAACAACCTTAACAATGTGTTGTAAATATGAAAAAAGTATCAAATGCAGGCAAAAATACTCCTTTAATCCATGTACCATATGACCCTAGCTACTGGGAATAACAGAATTCAGAGATGAAAAGGTCTTGAGGAATTGTCTGACCTGGCTATGTATTTAGTGATAGAATTCCCTCTACTTAGAACACTATTTCTGATGAATGACCACCTGGTCTCTTAATGAATTTTTTTTTTTTTATTATACTTTAAGTTCTAGGGTACATGTGCACAATGTGCAGGTTTGTTACATATGTACACATGTGCCATGTTGGTGTGCTGCACCCATTAACTCGTCATTTACATTAGGTGTATCTCCTAATGCTATCCCTCCCCTTTACCCCCTCCCCACAATAGGACCTGGTGTGTGATGTTCCCCTTCCTGCGTTCAAGTGATCTCATTGTTCAATTCCCACCTATGAATGAGAACACGCGGTATTTGGTTTTCTGTTCTTGCAACAGTTTGCTGAGAATGATGGTTTCCAGATGCATCCATGTCCCTACAAAGGACATGAACTCATCCTTTTTTATGACTGCATATTATTCCATGGCATATATATGCCACATTTTCTTAATCCAGTCTGTCACTGATGGACATTTGGGTTGATTCCAAGTCTTTGCTATTGTGAATAGTGCCACAAGCTCATTCCACCTCTAAAGAGCACTGTTTGTAAAGTCTTTGCTAACATAATCCTAAGTCATTTTGTTATAATTTCTAACATCTGTTTCTGTAAATTCTTCCTATAGAGCTATTTTATAATTTGAATTTTTCTATCACATGACTACCCTTCAAATATTTGGAGACAGCTCACATTTATAGATAAAGCCAATGAAATATCATAAAATGAAAAAGGGAAGTTTGTTGTATTGACAAGAGGGAAGGAAACAAAGGTATTAACTGATAGAACCAAAAGTAAAGAACGAAATGAGACCTGGCACAAGAATAAAGCAGACAGTTCACTGATTCACTGAAACCAAAGAATGTGTGAAAGTCCCTAAATTCACAGAATAACACTTGATCTTCATGAGGAAAAGCTGTGTAGAATTCTGAAAAGCTAAGTGGGATGTGCAAGGGAAAGCAAAATTAATCAGGTGATAGCCAACTAGAGTGGAGTGACCACAGAGAAGGTGAGCTGCTATTTTGGCCACGCAACATGGAGTTCACTAACAGGAAGGGATGTTCTGTGATTGTAATGGATCCCAGTATGTACAGGCAATGACATCATCACTCAAAGAGACCGTCAAGAAGTGTTTCTTCTTTTTCTTAATGTGTGAAATGGGATGAAAAAGTGTTCTTACATGTAAAACAAAGATAATACACCTGATTAAGACTATGTCCTCCTATACTGTTAATCACAGTTGTCAAATTGTGATTTGAGTCGTGATCGAGTGAGGCAGGCAGTGAGACAGGCTATACAACGCTATAGTGTGTGACTGTTTACTCTATGAGATCTCTTCCGAAGAACAATTTCTCTGTTTCTCTGAATGTGGCAGTCAGTAGCTTTACACAGCTTGAGTTTTCTTAACTCCTAGTAAGTGGCTAAGGACTGGAGGTTACTGAGGACTTCTAACACAAAGAGGGTCAGAGATTCCTGGAAGAGATGAGATTACTTATGTTCACCTGCACTTAGTAGTGGTGAGTTTAGGTATTTGTGGTAGAGTGAATAACGGTCTCATAGGTATCCTCATTCTAATCCCTCAAATCTGTACATGATATCTAATGTAGTAAAGAGATATTTTTAGATATGACTAAGTTGAGAATCTTGAGATGGGGAGATTGTTCTGTATTATCCTGTGAGCCCTAAATGTAATCACAGGTGTCCTTATATGAGGGATGCAAGAGATCAAAGTTAGTAGTAGGAGATATGAGGACAGAAGCAAGAGACCCAATAGTGCCGTCATAAGATAAGGAATGCAGGCAGCATCTAGAAGTGGGAAGAGGCAAGAGAAGCAAGAGATGGATTCTTCCCTGGAGCATCCAGAAGAAACTGACTCTTTAGACACCTTGATGTCAGCCCTGTAAAATTCATCTTGGATTTCTGACTTCCAGAATTGTAAGAGGATAAATACATGTCGTTTTAAGCCATTAAGTTTGTGGTAATTTATTACAACAGAAATAATAAACTAATACAATATCATGTATATTTTCTATTAATTTAACATCTTCCTATCAATCCAGTATAAGGACATTTTTTTTTCTTTTTTTAAAATATACTTTAATTTTGGGATACATGTGCAGAACATGCAGATTTGTTACATAGGTATACATGTGCCATGGTGGTTTGCTGCACCCATCAACCCATCATCTAGGTCTTAATCCCTGCATGCATTAGATATTTGTCCTAATGTTATCCCTCCCCTTGCCCCTCACCCTCCTGACAGGCCCAGGTGTGTGATGTTCCCCTCCCTGTGTCCATGTGTTCTCATTGTTCAACTCCCACTTATGAGTGAGAACATATGGTGTTTGTTTTCTGTTCCTGTGTTAGTTTGCTGAGAATGACGGTTTCCAGCTTCATCCATGTCCATGCAAAGGACATGAACTCATTCTTTTTTATGACTGCATAGTATTCCATGGTGTATATGTGCCATTTTCTTTATCCAGTCTATCATTGATGGGCATTTGGTTTGGTTTCAAGTCTTTGCTATTGTAATAGTGCTGCAGTAAACAGACATGTTCATGTATCTTTATATTAGAATGACTTATAATCCTTTGGGTATACACCCAATAATGGGATTGCTGGGTCAAATGGTATTTCCGGTTTTAGATCCTTGAATCACCACACTTTTCTTTTTTTTTTTTTTTTCTTTTTTTTTNATATACTTTAATTTTGGGATACATGTGCAGAACATGCAGATTTGTTACATAGGTATACATGTGCCATGGTGGTTTGCTGCACCCATCAACCCATCATCTAGGTCTTAATCCCTGCATGCATTAGATATTTGTCCTAATGTTATCCCTCCCCTTGCCCCTCACCCTCCTGACAGGCCCAGGTGTGTGATGTTCCCCTCCCTGTGTCCATGTGTTCTCATTGTTCAACTCCCACTTATGAGTGAGAACATATGGTGTTTGTTTTTCTGTTCCTGTGTTAGTTTGCTGAGAATGACGGTTTCCAGCTTCATCCATGTCCATGCAAAGGACATGAACTCATTCTTTTTTATGACTGCATAGTATTCCATGGTGTATATGTGCCATTTTCTTTATCCAGTCTATCATTGATGGGCATTTGGTTTGGTTTCAAGTCTTTGCTATTGTAATAGTGCTGCAGTAAACAGACATGTTCATGTATCTTTATATTAGAATGACTTATAATCCTTTGGGTATACACCCAATAATGGGATTGCTGGGTCAAATGGTATTTCCGGTTTTAGATCCTTGAATCACCACACTTTTCTTTTTTTTTTTTTTTTTTTTTTTTTTTGAGACGGAGTCTCACTCTGTCGCCCAGGCTGGAGTGCAGTGGCCGGATCTCAGCTCACTGCAAGCTCCGCCTCCCGGGTTTACGCCATTCTCCTGCCTCACCCTCCGGAGTAGCTGGGACTACAGGCGCCCACCACCTCGCCCAGCTAGTTTTTTGTATTTTTTAGTAGAGACGGGGTTTCACCAGGTTAGCCAGGATGGTCTCGATCTCCTGACCTCGTGATCCGCCCGTCTCGGCCTCCCAAAGTGCTGGGATTGCAGGCTTGAGCCACTGCGCCCAGCCGAATCACCACACTATCTTCAATAATGGTTGAACTAATTTACACTCCCACCAATAGTGTAAAAGCATTCCTATTTCTCCACATCTTCTCCAGCATCTGTTGTTTCCTGACTTTTTGATGATTGCCATTCTAACTGGCATGAGATGGTATGAAAAAGTATCCCTATTCAAAAGAAAGTATACAGTTATTATTCATTAAGTGCTTGTTATATAGCACCCTTCTAAGCATTTAACACATGTTAACTTTGTTCGTCTTTGTAGGAAAGCACTATTATTTTCATCGTAGGTAAATAAATAAGACATCAGATGTTTAAAAAAACATGCCTAAGGTCACACATGTGAAAGCAGCAGACACACAGTATAAATACTGGCAGTGTGATCCAGAGCTGTAATCGATAGAGTTTACTGATGGCTGAGAAAAAACAAACCAAAACCAAAACCAAAACCAAAAACAAAAACAAAACAAAAAACAGCTTCTTAAAAAACAAACAAACAAAAAACAAATAAACAATACTTTTGTGCTTTTAAAATTTAAAATCAGACATGATTAGTGTAGGAAGAGCTAATAATACAAGAGTTTCTTTGAGTAGAAAGTAACAGTGTTCTCTTTTCCCATAAATCTCACCCCAACCAGATGGACATTCTTTTGTGGACTCAAAGTTGAGTGTTAGGCTGATACTGTGTTCAGGTGGCTATGTGTCTATAAAATCTCATGAAACTGAAATCTGGTAACCTCAGGAGACTGTCTCAATGAAGATTTTAAAAAAGAGAGAAACTTGACATTTCTGATGTGGTAAGGTTCTGTTAGGCTTTATTTTATCCATTTTATTCCTGACCCCCATCTTTCATACTTGGGTTTTGGAGAGACTTAATGAAAAATTTGAACTCAGGTAATGAACCAATAACAATGATACAGTGAAATTAAATTACACTTGCACAGTTTCTTTTTTGTTATTGTTTGTTTGGTTGATTAGCTTCAAGACAGCAAAGTGAATTTGGTGTCTCTGGCCTAATGAATTAAATTATAATAGAAGACTATACTATCTATGATCATTTGTCATTTGTATTGGGGTGGGGAGTGTAAAGTCCCCACCATCATACAAAAACTCTTTCAATCCAAAACTCCTTCATTAAGTAGTCTAAAAACTCTTTTAATGAAATATCCCCACTCTTTCCATCAGTGGTCCTTCTCCATTGATTTTGTCATAAGTACTTCTGTTTGAGATTGTAATTTGCAGGTGTTAATCACTGAATTACATCACAGGATAAAATGCCTTTTGATTTGGGGCAATTACATCCCAGGATGAAGTGGAAAATTGTAAAAAATGCACATTTTACTCACTCCTCAAACTTCCAACTCTCTCGGCCAAGTTTTTTCTCCCAGCTAAATGCTCCTGCTTTCTTATACATGTGTGAAAATACTGAAAGTATCAGAAGAAAATTTCAATAAACTTTCACGAATTCTCACACATCTTCCCAACTATCCACTTCTGCCTTCTTGTACTCTTATCACCTGCCACATTACAATAGAACTGTCTGTGCTGCACCTGAGGCCCACCCCACATTCTGTGCTGGAGCCCACTCCTTCTCTCAGACTCAAGGTCACTGCTCCAGTGATTCTCCCTTCAGTGGAATGGCAGTGGAGAGAACACTGCCATGTTGTCTGCTGTCACTTTAATATATTTTTCCTTTGGAAAGTTATTTAATTATTTACTAAAGAGTTTCTAATGGAAAATTACACAGACTAACACAGCAGAATATCCACTCATCTTTCCCCAAATGTCTACCATAATCAGCTGCCTAGACCTTTGAGTTTCCTTCTTTCTTCCATATTTTCTATCAAAACCCCAAGTTTTCTTATTTTTTTTCAACTCCATTTCACTATCTCCACCCCCACACCCACCCCTACCACTTGCCTTTGAAACATTTTCTTTTTCTTTTTTTTTTTTTGAGACGGTGTCTCGCTCTGTCGCCCAGGCTGGAGTGCAGTGGCGTGATCTCGGCTCACTGTGAAACTTTTTCTGACCTGTCTGTGTGTGTGTTGGGTTGTGGGGCAGGGAAGGGAATCCGGTGAGTTTTGAGCAGGGAGGAGAGATCTTTGAGGTTTCTTTCCTGTTTGTTTTTTTTTTTTTTAAACAACTTGTTAGTTGAAAAATACAGCATGCATCAACAAAACATGTGAAAGCTAAATGTTCAGTTAGAGAGCAATTATAAAGCAAACAACATTTGACAACCACACAGGTTAAAAAAAATTGAGTTCTTACAGTTCCCTCATGTGTCCCTTTCCAAACATAATGATTTTCCTGCTTGGTCTTAAGTAATTACTATTTAGAATTATTTTAAAACATGTCATTGAACATTTTAAAATGATCTAAGTATGATTTGTAAAAAATATTGGCTAGGTTAATCTGTTTCTGCATTCTATTGATAGGACTGTAATATATGTATAATGTATGTGTAATTTTGTGTCTTCCTTATTTTGTACAGTGTTTTAAGATTCATCTATGTTGCTGTATGTATCTGTAGATTGGGCACGTTTGTTGCTGTACAGTTTTCCATTGTATAATTATACCATCACCATCAATTATGTAACTGTTTTACAGATGTTACAGTTGTTGCAAAAGCAACAAGAAATAAATACAATACTAGAGAATAATTATAAAACAAATTTATAATTATTGGGCCTGCTGTTGACAATCCTGATAAGATCATCCTTTGGTATATCTTTGATGTACATTTATTGAATACTTATGGTTGAAATAGATGGGTCATAGGCTATGCATATATTTCACTCCAGCAGATACTGCAAGTCTTAGCAATTTATACTCTCACCAGCTGTGTTGGAGAGGTGCAGTTCTCCACATTTTTGCTATAACTTCATATTATCAGTTTTT
>NW_016803381.1:422880-427174 GCF_001698545.2 Rhinopithecus bieti
CCTCAGCAATGGCTGGCACCCGTCCCCCAGGCTCGGTGATGCCGTGGGGTTAGATCGCCGCAGACTGGTGTGTTAGCAATGAGTGGGGCTCCGTGGGCATGAGACCCTCCTGGCCAGGTGTGGGATATATTCTCCTGGTGTGCCCGTTTGCTTAAAGTGCAGTATTGGGGTGGGAGTTACCCGATTTTCCAGGTGTTGTGTGTCTCAGTTCCCCTGGCTAAGAAAAGTGATTCCTTTCCCCCTTGTGCTTCCCAGGTGAGGTGATGCCTCGCCCTGCTCCAGCTCTCACTGGTCAGGCTGCAGCAGCTGACCAGCACCGATTTTCCGGCACTCCCTAGTGAGATGACCCCAGTACCTCAGTTGAAAATGCAGAAATCACCGGTCTTCTGTGTCGCTCGTGCTGGGAGTTGGAGACTGGAGCTGTTCCTATTCGGCCATCTTGCTCCGCCCCCCAGTTTTTATTTTTTAAATGTCAGCCATCCTTCAGGGTAGTACTGGCCTTTCATTGGTCCATCAACACCTCTATCATAAAACAAGTATTAGTGTAAACATGTCCCTTGCTTGAGCTCTTTGTTTCTCACCTTCTGTTTCTGTCACTTACTTCAATCAGGCCTATAGTCCTACTGCATTCCCCTAGTGGCTCCTTCTCACACTGTCATAGATGACTACTTCATCTGGCCTCTTTTCTTATGTCAATATATCTAGCCAACTTTTTCCTGACTCCATACTTTCGTATCTAACTGCCTATTTGATATCCCACTCAGAGGCTCTAACACTTAAACTAACACTTAAAAGGTCCAAAATTAAACTCCTGGCCCCTGACCCCAAACCTGATCCAGGTCCACAGCTTGGGAACGGCAACTCCATCCTTACACTTCATCATGATCCATACCTTCAACTCAATGAAGATATACATTTCAGTGTGGTTGTTCTTTAACTCCTCATTTGAAATTGTGCCTCTCCATCTTAGTAGTATCGATTTTTCATGTCTTGTTTTTACAGCATCACTAATGATCTAACATAATACAGACGTCTATTTACCTTATTTGTTTTAGTGACCCTCAGGTGGAAGGTAAGCTTCAAAAATAGAGGTTTTGGATTGGTCTGATTTTTCTTGTATCCCCAGCACCTAGAAAATTTCCAAACATACAGAGATTGCTCAATAAATATTTGTCAAATGAAAGAATAAATATAAGACCCTATTCTTTTCATCTATTACATGAATAAACATGAACACTGTCTCACTTACCATTAGGAACATTTGTAAAAAAGACTTGGAAATCTCAATTGATACCAAACTGTAGGAATTGGCAGTGGGCCATAATTGCCTAAAAGCTATTCTTATCTTAGGTTACATTATGCATTTAGAATCATGGACAAGGGAGGTAAGATAAAAAATGAATATTTTATTCAGTTCCCTTGAAAAGAAACACAATCAAACTGGGAGTGAGTAACAAAGGAATTTGGTTGTGAAATAGTATAGGAAAATAGAATACGAACATATAAGAAATGTGGCTCTGGGAAGACAAGACAGTTTTCTTCGCATATGTGTAATGACTCCTGTTTTAAAGAAGTTGGAAGGTAGCTTTTTCAAGATCCCAAAGGATGGAATTACCAATAGCTTCAGTAACCATCAAACAGAGTTTTATTGAATACAAGTATGAGGTTTCATACCGCAATAATCCTACAGGTGGAAGGACCTTTCTTATGCTTTACCTCCAGCCATGCCTCCATAGACACTGTAGGGTCTTCCTCCACCCCCAGGAGCTCCCAGACTGCAAGCCCTTCTGTCACAACAGAGTCTATAACCATGCCCAGTAGCCAGGGTGCCAGTGGCCTTGAGCCTTAGTCTCTCTTCTTTTCTCCTCTTGTTTTGAATTCAGACACTTTCCAAGGATTTTGGAGATGCCCCTATTTTCCAAAGCCCCAAGTTCAGTACATATGCCTGAACAGAATTTTACAGTGTAAGTGTGCACAACGGTAGACAGTTACCCTTCTGAAGGGTCATCTGTTTAGACTTCAGTTGTATTCCATGAAAGCTAAGGGTTCCAATATATCAAAAGATGACAGAAATGAAAATTAATTCTCATGTATACTTATGGTCACCTAAATACACATCACTCTCAACCACTTTATCATTGGTCACTGCCTGAAATGAAAGTCCCTATGGTTCTGGATCACATGCTGTTTTTATTCTCTCATCTGAATTCTCCTTTTTATTTTCTTTCCCCAGACTCAACATTTACTTTTCTTTCCTCTTCACACCTTTTTGTTATGCACTGTTAAACATAGTTCTGTTGTTAACAAATCTTTTACATCCTTGATTTCTTTACGGACATTTCCTCAACCTCCTGTTCTTCTTTGAAAGCTAATTATCCCCAAGGACATCAAGACCTCTGCATCCCTCCCAGATTAAGGCTATAAAATCTTATTCCCAAATCTTAAGGCAATGGAATGGGTTTGGTAGGTTCTCAGCCCATGCCACCATGTCAGGACCATTAATCACTCTCCTTCATGTAGCTTTTTTTCTCTTTTGAGGCTCATGTAATCAGCTGTACTTCTTGTGTAGTTTGTAGATACGGTCATCATTCATTTATTTCATCCTCTGCTCAGTCATTCCAGAGATATTCACCCACATATCTGGATAAATATCTTACCTCCTGGCTGCCCCATTCCTTGGGAGCCTCATCTCTAATGACATCTTCAACTTCTCAGTCACACATTATCATGTCCGTGTTCTGGACCGAATCATCACTCAGAACCGTTTCACTCTTGCATTCCAACTTTTAATCTTTCCACCTACCTCACTTAATATTAGGCAGGATTCTTTGTTGCAAAAAATAAATCTGATTTGGATAGCTTAAGTAGGAAATCAATTAATTAAAGTATACTAGATAGCTCGAGGAAGTCAGAGAGCCATGTCTAACTGCCAGAAGGCAAGAATGGTGTTTGACTGACTCTCTTGGGGACTATTCTAGTAAAAACATCCTTGCTGCCACTACTTAGTGCCACCATTGTTGGTGGTACCAGTGATGCCAAAGGTTTTGCTGGATGCTGAAAGCTCCCTGCTAATTCTCCTGAGGATCTAGGTGTCTTTGTTAATATGGTTGCTAGAAAGTGAATTCCTCTAGCCAACCTCCTTGCTTTGCTCACTCTCTACAGTGATGTTCTGAGAAGATGCACCTGATTGTTGCTCACATGCCTACACTCGAGTAAAAAAGTTTTCCAGGGAAATTTCTTGGTCCCTACTGTGGGTAGGCAGGATTCACAAGGCAGAAAATATGCAAATATTTCATAGATAATCAACAGGTTCCTAAAACTGAGAACACATTACAAATAACCACCATAATAATTACTCATTTCTTCCTTGGTTTTGCCTTATCAGGAATTTTAGTATAGATCCTTGTAATTCAATCTCATTTTATCTGTTTTCCATCTTCGTGTCCTCTCACAGGTAGCTTAGATTTCATGGTACACAGTGCCAGTCACTGCCTTACATGTATACAAAGCTTCCTTGTTCTATTATTTTGTCACACAGATAGACCCCAGTGCTGAAAAAATCCAACTATTTAACTTTTTGTGTGTCTACATAGGAGCTGTGTAGTACTGTTGGAAACAATCACACAAGCTGATAGTTGCTGCTACAAATGAATGGTTCTGAGGATCATACTAGCCCCATCCTCAAGATTTGTCCAATAATACTTGCTGTTTGCCTTATCGGTTCTCTCTCTACATGCATCATTCAAATGTTCTATAATCTTCTCAAACTTACCGTTCTACTATTCCATTGATTCCCTTCATATTTGGGCACATTATCTTATCTCTACTTCAGAAAGAAAATGAGGCCATCCATCATTACATTTTAAAAATGTTGCCCCAAAACCTATAAACCTAGTTATAGCAACATCAATACTCTCTTCTTTTGCACCTAATATCAAAGATAGAACTCTTTGGCATATGTTTCCTTCTCTGAGAGACTTCACTTTTAAAATTCTTTGCACTCTATCCTCTCTTTTGTTTCTATTGTCTCCTCCCTCAGGGTTTAAGCACACTCATATTGCTCCATATTAAATTAATTTAAAACATCAAAAGCCAAGTAACAAAGTAGCTGATTGTACGGCAGCAAACATTTATACAAACAACCCACCCACCATGCGCCAGCTACTATGTTATTACTTTCATCCTTTAAATAAAAATTTCTTGATTTCTGCTTCAACTTTTCCACTCAAACAACTCGTGAGGTTATTCATAATCTACTTTCCCTCCCTCCCTCCCTTCCTTCCTTCCCTCCCTC
>NW_016803381.1:427650-437948 GCF_001698545.2 Rhinopithecus bieti
CCTCCCCCCTCCTCCTCCTCCTTCTGATGGAGTCTCTCTCTGTTGCCCAGGCTGGAGTGCAGTGGTGCGATCTTGGCTCCCTGCAAGCCCCGCCCCCTGGGTTCACACCTCAGCCTCCCAAGTAGCTGGGACTACAGGCACCCGCCACCACCACCAGCTAATATTTTTGTATTTTTAGTAGAGACAGGGTTTCACCATGTTAGCCAGGATGGTCTCAATCTCCTGACCTCGTGATCCGCCCACCTCGGCCTCCCAAAGTGCTGGGATTACAGGCCTGAGCCACCACACCTAGCCCTCCTTTTCCTCCTCCTCCTCCTCCTTCTTCCTCTTCTTCCTCTTCTTCTTTCTTCCTTATTTCCTCCTCCTCCTCCTCTTCCTCTTCTTTTTCCTTTTTTGTAATGTCACTGTCAGCTTTTTTGAGTTTATCTTGCTTGACCTCTCTAGGTCCCTCAGGATATGGCCTCTGCCTACTTCTTAGCCTCATTACCTGGAGGAATGGGATATAATATTTACCCTAATTTTATTCTGGAAAAATTACATGTGGTGGATCCATGATTAAAACTCAGGGTGTTTGAATTTAAAAATGTGTTAAAACTTTGGTAAGGTTGCACTCCATGAGCCTTTTCTGTCATAGGAGAGAGATATTATGAAGAAAAGAAACACATTAAAAGTACTTTAACTAAAAATGAGAAAAGATTGGAAGTCTTCAGAGTTGCTTTGTTGTGTTTCTCAGCTAGAAGTGCAGGTGGGCCTCAGGAGAGAGTTGGACAGCAATGGCCTGGCTCTCCTTGCTCCATCTCTTAGTGCTATGAGGTCTCCCTTGGTGTCTTCTCAAGCAGACCAGCTTTTTTCTTGCTCTCTGTAGACTATCCTTCGCTTCTGAGTGCACATAGACAAATGAATTTTGTTTTATATTCTCCTCAATACAATACCAGAAATATTTCTCAGAGATTCCTTAGTCACTGAGGAAGAAAGGTTTTTTTCCTGCCTGCATCGCAGGATTGTTCTTTAATCCTAGTAAGAACTGTTTTTTGATTATCTGAGTTCTAAAATCAATGATTTTCTTACATTTTATTCTGAATTCAGACATCTTCCTGACTTGGCCCCTCTTTTTTTTCCTGCTCTAAAACTTGTGCACAGTATTCTGATTGACGAATGTATTCAGGTGTTTTTGTGACCTTGAACATATTATCTTATTTCTCTTCCAATTTCTTCATGCCTTCTGCTCCCATTTCTCTAAAACACCCTTTTTTACCCATCACATGTTAGTCATCTCTTATTCTTTTCAACAATTCACAAATTGTTCTTCCTTAAGTGTACCCATAGTCTTCTTAATACAATGTAGAAGGTCTTAATCCAGTAACCATAGCCTTAAAAATAAAACCATTATTTATATAGCCAATAAATATCTGTTGGATATATACTGTGTATTGTGTGCTGTGTCAGGCTCTGAGTAAACAGAATGCCTCAGGCTTATTTTTCATCCTCCATCTTCTGGCTCAGAGATTAGGGGCATTATGGTTATTATTTCATAGATGAGAAACTTAGACTTAAAGAGTTTATGTAATACTTGTCCAAAGTCTTATGATTATAAAAAATGAGTCAGGACTCAAACTCAAGTTTGACTTCAAAGTACTTGCCTCATAATCTGCATCAAATTCTTATGGAAGTTTCAGTGGGGACATATCTGCATTCCATTTGTTTGGTGAGGAATTAGGTTGAATGGAAGCTTCCAAAAGTTATTTGTCCCCAGAAGTGATAAGAAAGAAAGATATTTGATTACATCGGTATGTATGCCAATCAAAATGTAAATGTAAAGTTGTAATTTGTGTGTGTGGGGGTGGGGTGGGGGGGTGGGTGTCTAAGGACTTATTCAAGGGCATTGTAAAATAAGTTCCCCAAATATTTCGATTATTGTCAACCTCCCTGGAGTAAATGTGTATTGTAATCTTTCAAGGTGAAGGATAATCTGAAGGATAGCCTTTAAGTGTATGTACATGTTTTTTGTTTGGTATTTAAAAAGCTATCTCATTACTTTAACATTTGTTCTTAAAGACTTTGAGGAGAAATATCTTACTACCTTATCCATCATTACCACCATAGACCAGTAAGTTTATCATGTTAATTTCTGTTACTTAAGCTGCTCAGGGAGAATAAGATGACAAAAAAATTTTACGTACTAAGCAAAAATCATTTTAGAATCCAATAGGGTCTACCATAAGTTTGACTTAAGTGTCTGCTTGTGCAATTGGGTTAGTTGATTGAGACTTATACAGCACCTCAAAGCATGTATTTCCTACATTTTGATTTGGGCTCTGAGTCAATGTTCTTTAGCATATAGTGTTTATAACTGAGAGAAAATATGCTATGTCCTGTTGTAGAACATAAAATCTACTTGTCTTTACTGTTTGCTCTCTATGTCCTTCTTAAGGTGATTTTTCTGTCCTTCTATAGCTCTCTGAACCATCATTTAAAATTAAATAAGTAAACATCTCTTTATTTGGTTAGAAAATCTAGACAAATACCATCTGTTCTTTGAACTGTTCCAGGTACAGCGACCACCTATCGTTCCCCATCTGTCAAATGTACATTTAATTCATGTCATCTGCACTGCCAGATGATTCCATGCTTTAAAACAGTGGCTGGTTTTCTGTATCTCTTTTCATGTTAAGTATCATGTGGAATTTTGAATTACAAATAAGATATGAAACTATAAAGCAGTGAATACAGTTTCCTAAATTGACTGGGAAGGGCATTTTAAAGGAGGATTTCCAAAAATGGTTGCTGCATCACTGGCATGTATTTAGCCTTTCAAGGTGAATTGTTTGTATGATGACATTCATTTGAATGTTTACTTTTCAGTAGGTTAAGCTTTAAAAGTTAAGCCTATTTGACTGTCACAATTCATACATGTAGTAGGAGCTACATCAGACAGATTTAGAGAAAGATGAGTACTTAAGTGACAAAAAATTAGCCTTGTCCCTTAAAATGATAAGTAGCTTTTATTGTAACTTTAAAATTTTCATTTAAGCAATATTCTTATTGAAAAGTAATATCTTAATATGTAAGTTAAATGAAACTCAAGTGGAGAACTCTACAAATCACAAATCACAGGACATTTGGCCACAATTACTAGGCTTTTAACAACATATAAAAATAATTCTGTCTTTATAGTTAAGAAGTTAGCTAGGGATTCACAAAATATTGTAAGATAGATATTCATTTATAAAAATGTGTATTTACAATACAAAGAGGAATAATTAAATTAAGAAGTATGACCCTGTAAGCTAATAAATAGAACATTGACAACATTCAGACGCCCTTATGTAATGTACCAAATCATGTATCTTTTCATTGTCCAGCAGCTAATTACTAAGCTGAATTTTGTGTAACCATTTGCTTGCTCATTGTTATAGGTTTATGACATGGTTTAACTGTGTGCCCACTCAAATCTCATCTTGAATTGTGGCTCCCATAATTCCCATGTGTTGTGGTAGGAACCCAGTGGGAGGTAATTGAATCATGGGGGCGGGTCTTTCCTGTGTTGTTCTTGTGATAGTGAATAAACCTCTTGAGATCTGATGATTTTATAAAGGGGAGTTTCCCTGCACAAGCCCTTTTACCTGCTGCCGCATAAGACATCCCTTTGCTCTTCCTTCGTCTTCCGTCATGATTATGAGGCCTCCCTAGCCATGTGGAACTGTGAGTCCATTAAACCTCTTTCCTTTATAGATTACCCAGTCTTGGGTATGTCTTTTTTTGCAGTATGAGAACAGACGAAAATACAATCCATGATAAATCCATAAACAATGTACTCTTCAATTATAACAGCTTTTAAACTTAATTAAATATATGCAATGTTATATATAAGTTTCTGTGCTTTGCTTCTTTTGATTAATATTATGTTTCTGAGGTTCATACACATGGGTGGACATTTGTACTTCTCCACTGTTCAACAGTATTACACTATGTGACTATACATTCTAGGACTGGTAGGTATTTGACTTGTATCCAGGTTTTGGCCATCATAAAGAAGGGTGCTATAAATATCCCTATAAAATTCATTTTGGGAGCATACGTTTTCATTTCTTCTGAGTAAATTTGAAGGAGTGAAATTACTGGGTTATAAGGTTTAAATGCACAAGAAACTGCCAAATGGTTTTCCAAAGTGACTGAGACATTTTATTTTATTTGTATAATTTCAGCTTTTATTTTAGATTCATGGGGTAAATGTGCAAGTTTGTTACATGGGTAGATTGGGTGATGCTGGGGTTTGGGTTATGAATGATCCCATCACCCAGGTAATGGGCATAGTACTCAATAGGTAGTTTTTTGGCCCTTGCCTGCTTCTCTTTCTCTACCCTCTAGTAGTCCCCAGTGTACATTGTTTGGCTCTGACATTTTAAATTCACAACTGCAGCTTTGAAAGTTTCAGTTGCTCTGTATTCTCACCAAAATTTGGTATTGTCAGGTTTTGAAGTTTTAGCCAATCTAATGGGGTTATAGTGGTATCTCATTGTGAGTTTATTTTGCATTTACTTGGTGAATAATTTGAGCATTTTTCTATGCTGATTGGCCATTCACAAACCATTTTTTGTTTAAGTCTTTCGGCCATTTAAAGATTGGGTTATCTTTTAATTTATTATTGGTTTAGTGACAATGCTTAATATTTTGTGGGCACAGGCTTTTTCTAGAAATATGTATTGCAAATATTTTCTTCCATACAGTGACATCTCTCTTACTTTTACTTATGGTGCCTTCAGTGGAAATAATCTTTATTTTGATGAAATCCAATGTCTCTTTCTTTGTATTTCCTTTTTTGTATTTTTGCTTTAGGGTTAGTGTTTTTGTATCCTCTCCAAGAAAAGTTTGTCTTACCCAGGTTCTAAAGATACTGTCCAAAGTTTCATATTAGCAACTTCGTAGCTTTTGCTTGTAGTTTTAATTATAAAATTGATCTTGAATTAATTTTCTTTTCCTTCTTTCCTTCTTTCCTTCTTTCTCTCTCTTTCTTTCTTCTTTCTTTCTTTCTTTCTTTCTTTCTTTCTTTCTTTCTTTCTTTCTTTCTTTCTTTCTGTCTGTCTTTCTTTCTGTCTTTCCTTCCTTCCTTCCTTCCTTCCTTTCCCTCCTTTCCCTCCTTTCCCTCCCTTCCCTTCCCTTCCCTTTCCCTCCCTCCCTCCCTCCCTCCCTCCCTCTCTCTCTCTCTTTCTTCTTTCTTTCTTTCTTTCTTTCTTTCTTTCTTTCTTTCTTTCTTTCTTTCTTTCTTTCTTTCTTGTCTCTCTCTCTCTCTTTCTTTCTTTCTTCTTTCCTTTTTGAGATAGAGTCTCACTTTGTTGACCAGGCTGGAGTGCTGTGGCACTATCTCAGCTCACTACAACCTTCGCCTTCCCAATTCAAGTGATTCTTCTGCCTCAGTCTCCCAAGTAGCTGGGAATACAGGTGTGTGCCACCATGCCCAGCTACTTTTTTCGTAATTTTAGTAGAGATGGGGTTCCACCATGTTAGCCAGGGTGGTCTCAAACTCCTGACCTCAGGTGATCCACCCGACTTGGCTTCCCAAACTGCTAGGATTGCAGGCATGAGCCACTGCACCCACCATGATCTTGAATTAATTTTTGCATATGTTATAAAGTAATATTCAGTTCTTGTTTTTTTTTTTTTTTTTGAGATGGAGTTTCACTTTTGTTGCCCAAGCTGGAGTGAGTGCAATGGTGCGATCTCAGCTCATTGCAACCTCCACCTCCTGGGTTCAAGAGATTCTCCTGCTTCAGCTTCCTGAGTAGCTGGGATTATAGGCGTATGACGCCACACCTGGCTAATTTTTTGTATTTTTAGTAGAAATGGGTTTTCACTATGTTAGCCAGGCTGGTCTTGAACTCCTGACCTCAGGGGATCCACCTACCTCAGCCTCCCAAAGTGCTGGGATTACAGGCATAAGCCACCACACCAGGCCAATATTCATTTCTTTATATGTTTTCCAGTTGTTCCATCACCACTTGTTGAAGATCTTTCATTTTCCATTGAACAGTCTTGGTACTCTGATCAAAAATCAATTGACTATGTGTATTTGGAGGTTGGTTTTTAATTTTCTTCTGCATGTTGATATATTTATCTATTCTTATTCCAATACTAAATTTTATTTATTACCATAGGTTTAGAGTAAATATTGAAATCGAATAGTGTAAATCCTCCAGCTTTGTTTTCCCTTCTCAAATTGTTTAGTTTGTGGGCCTTTGTATTTTCATATAAAATTTGTCAGTAATCATAAAGTATTTGTCAATGTCATAAAAAAGCCTTTGGGATTTTGATTATGAATGCAATTGAAGTTATATATATATCAATTAATGGAAAACAAATATATTAATGATATTAAGTCAACTAATCTGTAAACATGGAATATTTTCCATTTATTTAAGTCTTTTATTTTGTTATTTGTTATTTTAATGTTTTAATAGAGATTGGATCTCAATCTATCACCTGCTGGAGTACAATGACATTCTTAGCTCACTGCAGCCTCAAACTCATGGGCTAAAGTGATCCCCTGACTCACACTCCCAAAGAGCTAGGACTACAAGGTGTGCACCACCACACCTGGCTGAATTTTTAACATTTTTGTAGAAACAGGATCTTGCTATGTTGCGTATGCTGCTTCAAACTAATGACCTCGAGTTATCCTCCTGTCTTGCCTTCCCACAACACTGTTATTTTTAACTCACTCCTGATTTCATTGGCAAAACAATGTACATTTTTGGTTAAATTTTCTAAGTGTGTTATATATGGAGGATGTTCTATTCAATGGTACTTAAACACTTTATTTTCCATTTGTTTGCTGATAATATATACAGAAATACCACTGATTTCTGTTTATTGATGGTTTACACTGCAATCTTATTGCTTTTACTTAGTAGATCTAATATATTTTCCGGTAGATTCCTTAGGTTTTATATCTGCACAATTATTCATCTGGAAATAAAACAGTTTTTCTGTCTTACATTTTGTTTTCTTTTCTTAGATTGATATGATTTGGCTGTGTCCCCACTCAAAATCTCATCTTGAATTGTAATCCCCATAATCCCCACAATCCTCATGTGTCAAGGGTGGGACCAGGTGGAGGTAATTGGATCATGGGGGCAGTTTCCCTAATGCTGTTCTTGTGATAATGAGTGAGTCTTATGAGATCTGATGGTTTTATAAGCATTTGGCATTTCCCCTGCTTGCACTCACTACATCTTGCCACCCTGTGAAGAAGGTGCCTGCTTCTCCTTTGCCTTCCACTATGATTGTAAGTTTCCTGAGGCCTTCCCAGCACTGCAGAACTGTGAATCAATTAAAACTTTTTTGTCTATAAGTTACCCAATCTTGGGTATTTCTTCACAGCAGTGTGAGAACAGACTAAAACATACATTGTATAGGTACTTTATTACAATGATGGATAGAAAAGATGAGACAACATTCTCACTTCTTTCTCAGCCTTAGGGGGAAGTAGATTAGATGTAGTATTACCAGCATGTTCTTTGTAAAGATTTCCTTTATTAAACTGAAGTCCTATTTTCACTTTCAAGATTCTGAAAAAAATTATAAATTGATATTAAATGTTCTCAAATGTGTTTTCTACATTGATCAAACTGATTATATGTTTACTTTCTTTCATCTATCTATTTTTATCTTTTTACTATGTTGAGTATACATTGATTTTCAAATGTTAAACAATTCCTGGAATACAGCAGAAATTACATCCCTGGATTTCTAAATCAGGGTCTTTAAAGGTACTGCAGCCTCCATCCAGGACTCTTACTACATTCTCTCATTGCAAAATCTGAGCTGTCACAAATAAAAAGATCAGGTTCTTTGAAACCATCAAGTTGTAGAAGCCATGTGTAGGAGCTGTGGTCAACAGATCCAGCTGAACCTAGTTTCTTAGGCATCTCCACTAAAGTGCTAGACATGTGAGGAAAATGACCTCAGACTCTTTAAGCCATTCCAACCACCAGCTGAATTCCACCTAGTGATTTTTGTTATAAGCCTTCACATGGTAGAAAAAATTCAGCTAGCTGGACCTCATCCGAATTTCTGATCCAGAAGTAATGAGATACAATTAAAGAGTGGCTGTTTTAAGCCACTGAGTTTGTGGTAGTTTGTAACACAATAATATGTTTTGGAATATGCAGTAAATAAGAAAGTGTGGTACTAGGTTTAACAATAGATTAGCCATCATAGTAGAATAAAGAACCCAGAAACAAACCCACACATGTATGTTGACATGTAATTTAAAATAAAGGTGACATTAAAGCGCAATGGGGGAAATACCAATCTTTTCAATAATTAATGTGGGAGTAATTAAGTACTTAAATGGAATACAAAAATGAAACCAGATCCCTACCTCACTTCATAAACAAAATTAAGTGTAGTTATTTTATTTATTATTTATTTATTTATTTATTTATTTACTTTTAAAATGCTGATTGACTCAGCCACTAGGAAAAGGCTGAGATTCTGCCTTTTTTTTTTTTTCTTTAGCGATGGGATCTTGCTATGTTGCCCAAGCTGGTCTCAAATGCCTGGCCTCAGCAATTTTTCTGCCTTAGCCTCCCAGTGCATTGGGATTACAGGCATGAACCACTGCATTTGGCCTATAGTTGTTTTATAATTGAATTCAGAAAGCAAAACAGTAACTTTTAAAAGATAACTATATCTTTGTAATAACTCTGGGTATGTAAAAGACAGGTCCTCTTATCTTAGAAATTTTCCTTCTTTTACATAATTTTAGAATAATTATCAATTATTATTTTAGAAATAATTGTCAAGTTTTATAGAAATCATGTTAGGGTTCTGATTGGAAGTGCATCAGAAATAAATTAATTTGGGAAAACATGGATATTTTAAAATATCAAGTCTTTAAAGCATAAAATAGTAAACTACATTTTATAAAAGCCTTTGTCGATGTCTTTCAATTAAGTTTACTATTATTTTTATATGGAAATTTCATTTATTTTGCTGAATTAATCTTAGGTACTTTTCAAGGATATATGCATTTATTTAGTTTTACTTATTTATTTATTTTTCTTGCTCTGTCACCCAGGTTAGAGTGCAATGGCACAATTATGGCTCACTGTAGTCTCGACCTCTTGGTCTAACGTGATCCTCCTTCCACAGCCTCCCAAACAGTTAGGGCTACAGGCACACACCATGATGTCTGGCTAATTTTTAAATGTTTTCTATAGAAATGGGGTCTTGCTTTATTGCCTAGGTTAGTCATAAACTCCTGTACTCAAGTGATTTCCCTGTGTTGGCCTCTCAAAGTGTTGGGATTACAGGCATGAGCCAAGGCACTTGGCCAAGTTTTATCTTATTTCTAATTGACAAATAATAGCGTATATTTGTGGGTAAAATGTGATGTTTTGATACATATATACATTGTGGAGTGATCAAACCAGCTAATTAACATATTTATCACCTCAAATACTTATTTCTTTGTGAAATTCACTTGTTTAGGTATTTTGAAATATATTCTTTACTGTAGTCACCATGCTGTGCAAAAGATCACTAGAGCCTATTCCTTGTATTCTATTGAAACTTTGTACCCTTCGACCAACATCTCCTCCTTCCCTCTCCATTCCCCTCAACTCCATGGTAATTACCTTTCTACTCTCTATTTTCATGGGTTTGACTTTTCAAGATTCCACATGGAAGTTAGGGCAGATTGTTTTTATCTCTCTGTGCCTGGTTTATTTCACTTAGCATAAAATATCTTCTAGGTTCATTCATGTTGTTGCAAATGAGGAAATTTTCTGCTTTTTAAAGACTGAATAGTATTCCACTGTGCATCTTTACTAAACTTATTTATCGGTTATAACTTTTTTTAAATGAAGTCTTTAGGTTTTCCTATATATAAGATCAAGTCACCAGCAAACAGATAATTTCACTTTATTTTCCTATTTGGATACTTTTATTTCTTTTCTTGACTAATTGTTCTAAGACTTCTGGCTACTCCTTGCTGAACAGAAGTTGTAGGAATAGGCAAATGTCTATTGTTCCTAATCTTAGAATAAAACCTTCAAATTTTATCCTTGAATATTATGCTACCTATGGGATTATTATATATGGCCTTAATTTTGTTGAAGAATATTTCTTCTATAACTAACTTGTGAGATTTTATTATGAAAGGATATTAAATTTTTTCAAATTTTACTTTTTCTGTATCTGTTGAGATGATCATCTAGTTTTCGTCCTTAATTCTGTTAATATGGTGAATGAAATTTTTTTTTAATTTTTTTTCCTTTTTCTTTTTTTTTTTTTTT
>NW_016803381.1:440979-457806 GCF_001698545.2 Rhinopithecus bieti
CCTTGAGCTGCTGTGAGCTCCACCCAGTTCGAGCTTCCCAGCAGGTTTGTTTAGCTACTTAATCCTCAGCAATGGCAGGCGCCCCTCTCCCAGCCTTGCTGCTGCCGTTTCGGTTAGATCGCAGACTGCTGTGTTAGGAATGAGGGAGGTTCCGTGGGCGTGGGACCCTCCCGGCCAGGTGTGGGATATATTCTCCTGGTGTGTCCGTTTGCTTAAAGCGCAATATTGGGGTGGGAGTTACCCGATTTTCCAGGTGTTGTGTGTTTCAGTTCCCCTGGCTAGGAAAAAGGATTCCCTTCCCCCTTGCGCTTCCCAGGTGAGGCGATGCCTCGCCCTGCTTCAGCTCTCATTGGTCGGGCTGCAGCAGCTGACCAGCACCGATTGTCCGGCACTTCCTAGTGAGATGACCCCAGTACCTCAGGTGAAAATGCAGAAATCACCGGTCTTCTGTGTCGCTCGTGCTGGGAGTTGGAGACTGGAGCTGTTCCTATTCAGCCATCTTCGAAATTTTTTGATTTACATATACGGAACCATCCTTACATCCCAGGGATAAATTCCACTTCATCATGATGAATGATCCTTTTAACATAATGTTGAATATAGTTTGCTAGTATTTTGTTGAAGCTTTTTTGCATTGATGTTTATCAGGTATATTGGCTTGTAGTGTTCTTTTCCTGTAGTGCCTTTGTCTGGCTTTAGTATCATGGTAATGCTGGACACATAAAATGCATTTGCAAGCACTCCCTCCTCTTCAAGTTTTTAGAAGAGTTCAAGAAGGACTGGTATTAGTTTTTAAAATGTTCAGTAGAATTCAGCAGTGAAGCTATCTGTTCCTGGGCTTTTCTTTGTAATAAAACCACATTTATATTCCCTGAATTAATTTTCTTACTCATTATTGGTCTGTTCATATTTCTAATTTCTTCATGATTTAGTCTTAATACATTATATAGTTCTAGGAATTTATTCATTTCTTCTAGGTTTTCCAATTTGTTGGAATGTAGTTGTTGAGAGTAGTCTCATAATCCTTTGTATTTCTTTGTTATTAGTTGTGAGACCTCTTTTATTTTTGATTTTATTTTTTGATATTCCTTTTTTAAGTCCAGCTAAGAGCTTGTTGATTTCATTTAGATTGTCAAAATAACAACTCTTAGGTTTTTTTTTTTTTTTTTTTTTTTTTTTGAGATGGAGTCTTGCTCTGCCACCCAGGCTGGAGTGCAGTGGCTGGATCTCAGCTCACTGCAAGCTCCGCCTCCCGGGTTTACGCCATTCTCCTGCCTCAGCCTCCCGAGTAGCTGGGACTACAGGCGCCCACCTCGTCGCCTGGCTAGTTTTGTATTTTAAGTAGAGACAGGGTTTCACCGTATTAGCCAGGATGGTCTCGATCTCCTGACCTCGTGATCCACCCGTCTCGGCCTCCCAAAGTGCTGGGATTACAGGCTTGAGCCACCGCACCCGGCCAACTCTTAGGTTTTTGTTATTGTTTTTGTTGTTTTCCTTAGTATCTATTTCATTTATTTCTGCTATTATCTTTGTTACTTTCTCCTATTAACTTTGGGCTTAATTTGTTATCCTTTTTTCTAGTTCTATAAGATGTAAAATTATGTTGTTTCTTTGAGATATTTTTTCTTTTTTGATGTAGGCATTTGATTCTATGAATTTCCCTCTTAGAAGTACTTTTCCTGTATCAGGTATGTTTTGATGTGATATGTTACTCTTTTCATTTGTCTCAAGGTATTTTTAAATTTCCCTTTCAGTTTTTCCTTTGACCAAATAGTTGTTCAGGACTACATTGTTTAATTTTCATATATTTGTTGATCTTCATAATTGTACCTTTTATTGTTTTCTGGTTCAATACAGATGAGGTTGGAAAAGATAATATGGTTTTAATCTTCTTAAATTAAGACTTGTTTTGTGGCCTAACATAGGATCTATACTGGAGAATGTTCTCTGAACATTTGAAAAGAATGTGCATTTTTTTTTTTGGCTGTTGGATGGAATGTTCTGTTATATGCCTGTTAGGTCTATTTGGTCTTTAGTGGAGTTCATGTCCAATGTTTCCTTATTAATTTTCTTTTTGATAATCTGTCTGTGTTCTTACCCAAGTCTCATCTTGAATTGTAGTTCCTGTAATCCCCATATGTCATGGGAGGGACCCAGGAGGGAGTAGATCATGGGGGTTGTTCTCCAATGCTGTTCTCATGATGATGAGTGAGTTCTTATGAGATCTGATAGTTTTATAAGGGGCTTCCCTGCCTTCACTCAGCACTTCTCCCTGCTGCCATGTAAAGAAGGAAGTGTTTGCTTCCCCTTCTGCCAAGGATATAAGTTTCCTGAGGCCTCCCTAGGCATGCAGAACTGTGAGTCAATTAAACTTCTTTCCTTTAAAAATTACCCAGTCTTGGGTATGTCTTCACAGCAGCATTAAAACAGACTAATACAGTAAATTGATACTGCATAGAACGGAGTGCTGCTGTAAAGATCCAAAAATGTGGAAGCAACTTTGGAACTGGGTAACACGCAGAGGTTGGAACAATTTAGAGGACTCAGAAGAAGACAGGAAAATATGGGAAAGTTTTGAATTCCTACAGAGTTGGAGGGCTCAGAAGACAGGAAAATGTGAGAAAGTTTGGAACTTCCTAGGGACTTGTTGAATAGCTTTGACCCAAATGCCGATAGTGATATGGACAATGAAATCCAGGCTGAGGTGGTTGCAGATGGAGATGAGAAACTTGTTAGGAACTGGAGTAAAGGTCACTCTTTGCTATGCTTTAGCAAAGAGACTGGTGACATTTTGCCCCTGCCCGAGAGATCTGTGGAACTGTGAACTTGAGAGGGATGATTTAGGGTATCTGGTGGAAGAAATTTCTAGGTAGCAAAGTGTTCAAGAAGTGACAGAGCATAACATTTTGGAAAATTTGCAACCTGATGATGTGACAGAAAAGAAAAACCCATTCATTTTCAGGGGACAAAAGTCAAGCCAGCTACAGAAATTTGCAGAAGTAACAAGGAGTCAAATGTTAATGACCAAAATAGTGGGGAAAATGTCTCCAAGGCATGTCAGAGACCTTCACAGCAGCCCCTCTCATTACAGGCCTAGAGGCCTAGGAAGGAAAAATGATTTGGTGAGCCAGGCCCAGGGTCCCCGGCTCTGCGCAGCCTCAGGACATGGTGGACTGTGTCCCAGCTGCTTCAGCTTCAGCCATGGCTAAAATGGGCCAAGGTACAGCCTGGGCCATTGCTTCAGAGGCAGCTTTCACATGGTGTTGGCATCCTTGGCAGCTTCCACATGGTCTTGGCCCTGTAGGTACACAGAAGTCAAGAACTGAGTTTTGGGAACCTCTGCCTAGATTGCAGAAGACGTATGGAAACACCTAGATGTTCGGGCAGAGGTGTGCTGCAGGGGTGAAGCCCTCATGGAGAGCCTCTCCTAGGGCAGTACAGAAAGGAAAGCTGTGATTGGCTCCCCTACACAGAGCCCCAACTGGGGCACTGCCTAGTGGAACTGTGTGAACAGGACCACATTCTCTAGACCTCAGAATAGTAGATCCACTGACAGTTTGTAGCATGCACCTGGAAAAGTCATAGACATTCAATGTCAGCCTGAGAAAGCAGCTAGGAGGGAGACTGTACCCTGCAAAGCCAAAGGAACAGAGCTGCCCAAGGCTGTGGGAGCCTATGTCTTGCATCAGCATAACTGGGATGTGAGACATGGAGTCAAAGGAGATCATTTTGGAACTTCAATGGTTTAGTGACTGCCCTATTGGATTTCAGACTTGCATAGCCCCTTTGTTTTGGCCAATGTCTCCCACTTTGAATGCATGTATTTACCAAGTGCCTGTACCTCCTTCTATCTAGGAAGTAACTAACTTGCTTATGATTTTACAGACTCATAGGTAGAAAGGACTTGCCTTGTCTCAGGTGAGAGTTTGGACTTGGATTTTTGGGTTAATGATGGAATTAGTTAAGACTCTGGGGAACTATTGGAAAGGCGTGATCGTGTTTTGAAATTTGAGAAAGATGAAATTTCGGAGGGCCCAGGGGCTGAATAATATGATTGGCTCTATCCCCACCCAAATCTCATCTTGAATTGTAGTTCCCATAATCCCCATGTGTCCTGGCAGGCACCTAGTAGGAAGTGATTAGATCATGGAGGTGGTTCTCTCATGCTGTTCTTGTGATAGTGAGTGAGTTCTTACGAGATCTGATGGTTTTATAAGGGGCATTTTCTCCCCTTCCCTTGGTGCTTCCTCTCCCTGCACTCAAGTGAATAAGGATGTATTTTCTTCCCCTTTGACCATGATTATAAGTTTCCTGAGTCCTCCTCAGCCATGTGGAACTGTGAGTCAATTAAACCTCTTTCTTTATAAATTACCCAGTCTGAGGTATGTTTTTATAGCAGTGTGAAAATTGACTGATGCACTGTCTATTGTTGAAAATAAAATATTAAAATCTCATACTATTATTGTGTTGCAGTCTATGTCTCTTTTTACATCTCTTAATGTTTGCTTTATATATTTATGTGTTCTGATGTTGATGCATATATATTTATAATTTATATATCCTCTTAGCAATTGACCCTTTTATCACTGCATCAGTAATTTTCTTTGTCTCTTTTTACAGTCTTGAACTAAAGTCAATTTTCTCTGAAATAGGAATAGTTACCCCTGTCTCTTTTGGTTTCCATTCGCATGGAGTAATCTTTTTAATCCCTTAACTTTCAGCCTGTGAGTATCATTTAAGGTGAATTAGTGAGTCTTTTATAAGAATAGGCAGCATGTAGTTAAGTCTTTTTTTCTTAAGTCATTCAACCCCTCTCTTTTTATTGAAAAGTTTAATTTATTTATATTCAAAATAATTATTGATAGGTAAATGACTTACTAGTATCTTTTTGTCAATTGTTTCCAGTTGTCTGTAGATTCTTTGTTTCTTTCTTCCTCTCCTGTTTCCTTCTTTTGCAGTTTAATGGCTTTCTTTAGTAGTATGCTTTGAATCACTCCTTTTTGTCTTTTGTGTATACATTATAGACTTCTGTGATTACCCTGAGGCTTACATAAAGCATCTTCTCCTTATAGCAGATTGTTTTCACTTGATATCAACTTAATTTTATCACATACACAAACTTTATGTTTATACACCACCGCCTCCCATTTTTTATTTCTTATGTTGAAACTTACATCTTTTTATACTTTGTGTCTCTTAACAAATAATTGTAGCTTTCATTGTTTTTAATATTTTTGCCTTTTATCATTTGTAATAAAGATATAATGGATTTGTCCACAACCATTACAGTATTAGAGTGTTTTGGATTTGACAATGTACTTACCAGTGAGTTTTGTGGTTTTATATGTTTTTATGTTACTAATTAGCATCCATTTTCTTTACCTTAAAAAATTCTGTTCAGCATTTCTTGTAACGTAGACATATGGTGATAAACTCTCAGCTTTTATCTGAGAAAGCCTTTATCATCCCTTCATTTTTGAAAGACATGATTGCTGAGTATAGTATTCTTGATTAGCAGTATTTTTCTTTCAGGATATTGAATATATCATCCCACTCTCTTCTGACCTGCAAGATTTCTGCTGAAAAATCTACTAGCAGTCTTATAAATGTTCTCTTATATGTTACAATTCACTTTCCCTTCCTGCTTTCAAAACTGTCTCTTTGTCTTGAACTTTTGATGATTTAATTATGATGTATGTATCTCAGTGTGTCTATGGATTCATCTTATTTGGTGTCTTTTGAGCTTTCCTCATCTGGATTTCTATTTCCTTCCCCAGACTTGGAAAGTTTTCTACCATTACTTCTTTGAAAATATTTCTGTCCCTTTCTCTGTTTCTTCTCTTTCTGGAATGCCAATAATGCATAAGTTGTTGTTCTTGATAGTGTCCTATAATCTCTTAAACTATCTTTAATCTTTTCATTATTTTGTTTTACTCCTCAGATTGGATGATTTCCAGTGACCTGTCTTTGAGTTCACTGATCTTTTCTTCTGCTTGATCTATTGACATCTTCAGCTTTATAATTTTTGTTTGGTATTTTCAAATCTTTTGTATCTCTTTGTTGAAATTCTCAGTTTGTTTTACCTTGCTTCCCTAGCTTAGTAAGCATCTTTATGACAAGTATCATGAATTCTCTGTTGGGTAAATCATACATCTCCATTTCACTTGAGTTTGTTTCCAGAGATATATCTTGTTCTTTTATTGGGAATGCATTGCTCTTTTTCTTTATTTTCCTTAATTCTCTGGATTGGCTTCTGCATACTAGATAAGACAACTGCCTCTCTCAGTCCTGTTAGACTTGGCTTGTGTAGCAGAAGGATCTCACAAATCTATCTACTGAGAGATTTTAAGGTTTCTCTCAAATCTTTGTGTTTGTTCAAACTGCACTCTCTCTTTCTGGTGACCTCCAACAAATAGCTGTCTTTGTTTTTGATTAGGATGTGCCATGTCCTGTTAATACCCTGAGATCAGTAAGGTAAAAGCCAGGTTCTTTAGATATAGCTGGAAAGGTTGATACCTTACATGTGTATTCCAGTTGCTTTTGTCCTCATGGTGAAGTTGAGTGTGGGTGTTTACCTCCCACTCTTTCTGTACTAAGCTGAGGAGAAGATCTTTGGCAAATGCCCTGTATTCACATTTAGGTTACACCCTCTGACCTTGCAAAGATAGCTACTGGAAGCATGACTTTTGCATCCTCACCTCTTTGCTTTCTTTGGTCCAGGGAGACTCAGGATTGCTATAACTTCCAGAGCTGGTTCATTTCGGAGACAGCCCCTTTGTGAGAGCTATAGAATTTGTGGCACTCAGTGTGTGGACAAACTTACTCTGGAAAGAATAGATAGACTTGGATTTATCACTGAGGGAACTGAGAGGGAAGGCTTGGGAAGTGCCAGGCCCCTGCTTAGGCTACCAGAGGGCTACTGTTTGTCTCATTAATGACCCAATGCAAGCAGTTAGAGGCTGGGCCATAAAAAAGCCACTGGAAGAGTGTGTAGTAAGCCCTTTTAGAAAGAAAGTGGGAGTTATGCCTTTCACTTTTCTACACTGCTCTCAGGATGAGTAGTCCCTGGAAGTGTTTGCATACCCAGTAAAAATCACCTTTTTATTCTGTGATCTACAGAGACTTATGTGTGCCTAGTCCTTTCTGCTCCCAAAGCTAGGAGGTTTGGGGTCCAGTGCCTTGGGGTCCAGTGCCTTGGGTGTGTAGATATAAAAGTTGGGTCACTTGCATAAACAAACTCTTTCCAGGAGCAATTTGTAGACCTCGAGTTACTGCTGGGTCAGACTGAGGGAGAAAAGCACAAGCAGTGCTGAACTACAGCTCAGGCCACTGCAGGCTATTGTTTGTTTAGCCATTTAACTTCTGGATAAAAGTTAGTGAGAAGCCAGGTAATCAAGTAGCCGCTGGAAGAGTATGCCCAAAACCCTTTCCTGGGAGAAAGAGAGCTTCACTTTTTTAGCTCCTACTCCATGCTGCTCCTGGGAGGTGTAGCCCCTGAAAGTAATTGCACATCTGTTTTAAACCAGCTCTTTTTTCTGTGATCTAGAGGGACTCGCACATGTCCAGTTATCTCTGCTCCAGAGCAAGGAGGCTTAGAATGAAGTCCCTTGGGTAGGAACTGTAAAATTTGGGGCACTTGATGAGTGGGGCAAGCTTTCAGAGGAAATTGGTAGACCTCAAGTTATGTCTAGCATGAGCTGGGGGAGAAAAAATCAGGACGATGCTGCTTCTCAGTCTGCTGGCAAGTTGCTGTTTGTGTGTGCCTCTTCAACTCCTCCATGAAAGTTAATCAGAATACCTGTCCTTAAGTAGTTAAGGAAAGAGTGTGTTACACATTCCTTCCAGAAGAAATAGAAAGTTTCATTTTTGAGATCTTTCTCTGTATTTCTCCCAGGAAATGAAGTCCTCGAAATGCTTGTGTCCCCATATAAAACCACCCATTTTTCCTGTGGTCTAGAGAGACTCATAGATCCCTAGTCCCCTCTGCTCCCAGAATTAATGACTTAAAAAACTATGAGGAACCTTAGAGCTGGGATGTTGCATGTGAGGTCAAAGCCCTCCTCTCCACAGGGAGGTAACGGGTGTTGGTGATTCCTTTCCCAATTGTATAGCATGGTGCCCAGGGTGGGGTCTGTGATCAAGTGTCCCTCAGCTTTTCCTACTTGTTTGATGTGGATGTTTTCTCAGTTGCCTGCTGGGTAGAGTTTTTTTAACTGCTTTTTTAAAAAGTTTTGTTTTATTTTAAAATGACACATCATAATAATTATACATATTTGTGAGGTACAACTGGTTTCTGTCTTTCTCTTAGAGGGGAATGATCCCTGAAGATGCTAAGTCAGTACATCCATGAGTGGAGAGAGTCAGAAGCCTCCATGTTGTTGATGTCATTCCCCATGATTTATTTTAAATGCCTTGCTCCTTTTACCAAAATGTTTGTTTATTCTATATTGTTTTGAATCCAACAGTATTTCTAAACTCTCTTATTTTCTATAATAATTCACCCAAAATTATTTTGTATTTTTGTTACAGTCATGTTACTTTTGGAGAGTGACTTTTTTTTTTTTTTTTTTTGCAATTATCTTATACAGTATTTTCTTGGATAGAAGAGAGCCACAATCCAAGGAATTCAGACAGCCTCTAGAAGCTGGAAAAGATGATAAGAAAGTGGATTCTTCCCTAGAGGCTCTGGAAGCAGTATAGCTCTGCTGATACCTTGATGTTAGCTCAGTGAGACCCACATCAGACTTTTGACCTCCAGGACTGTAATACATTTGTTTTTCTTAAACCTGTCAGTTTGTGGTAATTTGTTACAGCAGCAGTAAAACTAATGCAGGATATATTAAGATATTTTCTTTCTTTTAATTTTATCATTAGATTCTGATGTTCATTGTTTCTGCTAATTTGATATACTGGCTTTTCACCAGTATCCCAGATCTCTTATCTTTCTGGGCACATGATATGATTTGACTTCTCTGTCCTTTTGAAAGTTTGATGTGTTCTACTGAGATCCTGACCAGTAATATAGGAGGATAAATGATGAGTGTACCTTCCTGTTCAAAGCTTTTAAGCAGCAGTACACAGTTTGCTATATTGTCTTCTATTTCTGTTGTAGTCATGGAAACATGTAATTGAGCTTCTATCAGCCTGAGTTCCTAGGTAAGTATAACACCAGAAGTATTAACTGCTGATCAACATTGGATATGTAGTCTCAGTATAAAATAAGCTTTTGTTGTATTTTTCTCTGAGATTTGGGTTTTTGTTATGACAATACAAACTATAGTATCCTGACTTACATAGAAATTGGTAGAGGGAGTGGGTTCTGTTATAATTTTTTAAAAATCTTAAATGTGTGGCAATAGACTTAATGATCATTAGCTAACAGTGAAAAATATGAGAGGCAAAAGAATTGCTATTTTGTAATGTGTGTAACCATGAATGCATTGTAAATTGTTGTCTAAAATAATTTTCAAGGCAGAAAATATACCTAAAGACCATGTATCTCTGAAGGATAATGTTGGGAAATAATATATAAGTAATGTCTGTTAGTTACATTTGATATTATAATAAATAGAAAAGCTTAAAGAGAGAATTGGTCTTAGAGCAAGTCATTTCATCTTGTTCTTTTCCCTAAGTGTGTCTTGGTTTTATTGCCCTTTGATATCCCATATTTCAGTGCCAAATTTCAAGACAGGCATTTTTTTCTTGATGAACCATTGAGGGCATTTAAACAATTTCATTGTTATTATTATTATTAAAAATTTTAATTTTTAACTTTTGTAGCTACATAGTAGGTGTAAATATTTATGGGGTACATGATATGTTTTAATATAGGTAGACAGAGGGCATTTATTTATAATTAATCCTTATACTGTGGTTGGAATCCTTTGAGGCCCCAATTTTACGAGTCTCCTATTAGACTTCCCATGTTACATATGCCCTTAGCCTTGTCCTCTGCTTTCCAGTCTTAATGAAGAAAGGAAATTAATGTATAAATTAGTCTTCACATGTCAACTCACAGATACATTTGAGAAGATGTTATTCATAAGAAGGATGAAATATGTATCGGTTCATCATGTTGCTGGTAATGAAAGTCCCTAAAATCAAGGTGTTAGAAGCAAATAACTAGTCTGTATTTTGCTGCCATTTCTTAAATGATTGAAATGATTTCTTCCCTGTTTCCCCTTTGTTTATTGTCATATTTTACATGCCCTCCATGCAAGATCTTTTAGTCTCATATAGAAAAGCTGTTTCTCCCTTTTTTTTTGTAAATGTAAAAGATGTTATTAAGTATGTAAAATCTGCATCTACACAATTCATCAAGGACTTTAATTTGGTGAACCATTTACTCTATTCAGACTCATACCAGAACATTTATGCCAAACCCTTCAATGTTAGGTCATAGATTATCCAATTTGATAGGAAGCTCTATTGTCTTCACAACATCAGAGGTTGCAATATAAGAGACATTGGAAGTAAATGGACAGTAAATGACATACTGGGAAATGTCTTAAGTCTGCCTCTATTATGGAATCAAAGGGAAATTCCTTCTGTAATATTTCCTTCAGGCCTTTGTCAGGCCTAGGATAATATTAAAATCCCAAGGAAATTATTTGGTCTTCAGTGCTCCGTTTTTGAAATTATTCTTTTAATTAAAAGCTGCTAATTTTCCTTCAGGCCCTTATTTTAAAACACTAAGCTGATCTTTGGCTTGCTTCTCCCAGAAAAAATAAAATGTGTGCAAAATGTGACGCTTATCCTTTCTATTATCACATTCTTGCAAAATTCTTTCTCTATGCGCATAGCTAAGGGACACTTGGTAATGGCTTATTAGGAATAAAAATCTTTTCCTTAAAATTTCCTGCTTTTTCTGCTAATAAGTTTAAAATCAAGTTTGCCAGCTCTTACTTGCAGGGTGGAAGAGCCTAAGCCAACACTTCCAGGCTAGGAATCAGTCAGCTTTCAGACTTCTGTTCTTGCAGCCCTTTTAGGGGAAAAATGTTTTAAAGGCATGAAATTAGCAGTGAGGGGCATTGCCTCAGGATAATCGTTTATGAAAATGTTATATTCATTTTGTATCAGAAATGGAATTGTTGTACCATCTTCCTCAATTTACTGATCTTCAGGCCTCAGCATTAAGAGGACTAGCGAAGCAAGTATAACTGCGTTTTCAAATAATGGAATGGAAAAGGGGAGCATATAAATGTCATCATAGGGGAAAAAACAGAAAAGAATAATATACCTATTAGCTTGCCAACACTTGTAGCAAAGCCCATATTTTGACTGCCGATAATGCTTCCTAAGAGCGCAACTTAGGCCCACTTTTAAATCTTTTTAAACTGTTCTATTCCCGATTTTCTTTTTACAACCCTAAGATAATATGCCTCATAGGAGTTAGTTTAAACTTTATTATTGGTGCCCTATAAATGGATTTCCTACTATGCTGGCCCTCTATTTACTGTCATCTCGGCCCCCACTCCCGCCCCCATTTATTCATTCAATAAATATTTTACTGCAGGTGCACACAGATGAGTGAGCGTCATGGCGGAGTATAACAATTTAATGCAGACAAAGCTCGCTGCTCTCAAAGAGCCATATGGGCCCCACTGGGATGTGGAGGAGAATCAGCATGCAAATGAATTAATGGGGGAGAAAATTCAATGTGGAGATGAATGAAATGAGGACAAGAAAGCCATGGCTAATGTTAAAGAAAAAAGCGGGAGTTTCGGCCCCGGGGGCCGCTGCTGGGGCTCAAGGCTGTAATGCCCGCAGCCACTTTTGGGGAGCGGCCAGGACGGGGCCGGGATCACGAGGATCAGGAGATCAGACGCATCCTGGCCTATACGGTGAAAGCCCGGGCTCTCTACTTAAAAATTACAAAAAACTAGCCGGGCGCGGGACGAGGCGGGCCGCTGTAGTCCAGCTACCTCGGGACGGCCTGAGGCAGGGCAGAATGGCCGGTGGAACCCGGGAGGGGAGCTGTGCAGTGATGCTGGAGATCCAGCCACTGCACTCCCAGAGACATGGGGTGCCGGGCAGAGCAAGACTCCCGGTCTCAAAAAAAAAAAAAAATAGGGAGTTTTCAACAAAAAAGTACTTGCTTTCCATCTTTCTGTCCTACTATCCTCAGCATACTGTCTTTGTCCAGCTGTGTTTCTGTTGACAGTGTGGAAAAATAGCCTTCACGATTCTAGGCTCACACACTTACGGGAATATCTAGAGTTTTATTTTTATGTCTCTGTTTGGACTAAAAATAATTTCCCTGGAAGCCATTCTGCCGACTTCCTGTTCTTTGGTTCTCTAAACCAATTATTGGCAAGAGCAATGGAATTACTATGATTGGTTTCAATAATCAAAATTTAACTTCAAAGTAGGAAATAAGATCACCATTCCTAGATCATCTATGAGAGAGGTAAAACTTAAATAGAAAAGCAGGTTGGCTTTTAAAACGTGTCAACTGCAGTTTTTTCATTCGTTTGTTTGGAGCACATTGCCATAAGTAGTGTCTTAAAAAGAACTGTGTGAGGGTAAATTTTCTGGGCTTCTGCATGTGTAAGCACGTCTCAATTTTACTTTCCAAAGTCTTGATAATTGTCTAGTTACGAACCTCTAGGATGAAAAAGTGTTTCTTCAGAACTTGAAGAAATTGCTCTATGTCTACAGGTTGCAGTGGTAAACATTTTCTTCTGCATTTTAAAGTGATCATTTAATTCTGGACACTTTTGCATCCAGGTTCTTACGACCTTCTTCCACTCAGAGATATTTGTTGTTGTTTTGCTTAAATAATAACTTCTTCCCATCTCTTTCTTGGCTCTTTCTTTCTAGAATTTCTATTAATTGCATGTTTGATGCCCTGAATTGGTCTTCTAAGGTTTTTATTGTTTACCATTTCTCTTTCATTTTACCTCTTTTAATTGTTTTGATTTGGGGATACAATTTTCATGTTACCATTAAATTCTGAGTTGAATTTTTATTTCGGTAATCATATTATTTATTTCCATGACTTCTTTTATTTATTTATTTCTCATTGCAGATTATTCTTTTCCAGTTATGGACACAATATCTCCTCTACTTTAAACTACATTTATACTGAAGTCAATTCTCTCACTATTTATTGCTGATAGATAATGTAGTCCTTACCTTTCTGAATTAACTAAAGGATCGTAGGAAACTTTGCTGGCTCTATTTCTATACATAGATATTATCTTAGAAAAACTATTTCTCTTAGGCTGCCATATAAATTTAGGAACATTAGAGAATGACATATGCAATGGCCAACAACATATGATAACCCAGACGATTTCAGTTGTGTGGTCGTTTGGACACCACCAAGATTTGCCATTGTCAAAACTGCTAAAAAGCTAGATTTATGTTGAGTGTTTTCCCAACTTTTTTTCTCTTCCCTATTCTGTACTGACATTTCCTCAATTTTTCGCATTCCCCAGATTGATCACTGTCCTCATATTGCACATTCTCAGACCCTACCAAGGCCTTTCTGTCCTCAAAATACAGCTAGAATACTTATACCATGCTTCATCTATCAAATCTGCTAATACATAGCAAGAAACAAATCAAAACTAATTAATTAATTCCTGTCAAAGTGTGAATGATTGATGGCCCAAAGAGAGGTCTTGAAAACTCAGTAATCTTTAATTGGCATAACTGAGAGGGAAGAATATTTTTAAGAGCCTTTTAGGGCTTCTTGCTTCCTTTAGGCAGACTCTCAGAAGCTCTGTCCCAGACACATTAAAGCAGTAATCAGCAACTTAATGTCTTAATTCTGAAAGAGCCTTATTATACCAAAAGTGATATGTAAATGTATTCATTTGCTATAAATCTACATGTGTTATACAGATAATTATAAACATCCACTTTTTTCAGACAGAAGAATATATCTGTCTTTCCATGTTTTTCAGAATCCTGGTAAAAGTGACTCATCTCTACACAATAAAACCTATGGGAGAGAAAGAAGTATACCTGATACCTGATTTCTTCCTCAAAAACATCTGGTGTCATTTTTACTCCAACCTGAAGTCCTTGCTAATGTTAACTAAATGAATTTATTAGCTTGAAGACACTTGAAGGTCTTGCATACATTTTTAAACACCTAACTAATGACCTAGATATGCATTAGGAGTATGTATTTCTGGTTGTTCAATCTTTTTATGTAAACAAACTTGCTATATATGACCACAGGTACACTGAAGAGTGAAGGTTAGTTAGTTATGTAACCTGAATGGAGCTTGGTGACTAGCATAACACACAAAGTGTACAGACCCCCAAACTAAAGAGTTTCCTTTAGTTGAACTTGCTCTCTGTTGACTCATCATAATGGAACCACCACATATCCCAGTGTAGGAAATAGACTCAAGAATGTGATAGTTCAAGGCCTCTGTGCTGCAAGTGTTGCATCTTTTGCTAACCAGCAATGAAGGCTGGTGCTGGGTAAAACTTGTGTTTTGGGAGAATTTATTTGATGACTTTTGTTTTTGTGGTCACGCAGTCTGTATTTTTGAAAACATTTACTATGAAAAATGTCTTTTAAAAAATGTATTCAGGCAAACACACACATCCCATACTGTATTTTAATATAAACACAAAACAGCAATTAGTGCACAGCTGAAAGAATAAGGATTTTGGAGTTGGACGTGGACTTGAAGCTGATTTTTATCATTAATGCATGTATACATTTTGGCGAGTTACTTACCTTTCTGAATTTCGGTTTTCTCATTAGCAAGAGGAGGACATATTAGTCATCTTAATAAACTACGGCAATTAAATAAGATAAGTTTTTTGATGGTACCTTTAGTCTTGTCAAATAGTAGATTATTGAACACATAATTTCCTCCTCTTTATTTCTCACGGGTCATACTTGTAAACCAGTCTTTTCTAGCACAGATGTTACACTGTTACATGCCTGTGTAAATAAACATACCCAAGTATGCACATTCTGACATAAATATGTGATTTGGTGATTATAAATAACAATAAAAATAGGAAGACAGAAAAAGTAAGATTTCTTTTAAATGTGAAAATCAATGGTAAACAGTAAAACCAAGTGCCAAAGGTTGCATATTATTTAAAGATTCAAGCTTTTCTATTACCATACAGATGCCACTGCCACTAGGCATGTACTTTTTTTATTTTTTTATTTTTTGAGACTTTGCCCAGGCTGGAGTACAATGGTGTGACCTTGGCTCACTGCAACCTCTACCTCCTAAGTTTAAGCGATTCTCCTGCCTCAGCCTCCCGAGTAACTGGGATTACAGGCACACGCCACCACTCCAAGGTAATTTTTGTATTTTTTAGTAAAGACAGGGTTTCACTGTGTTGGCCAGGCTGGTCTCAAACTCCTGACTTTGGATGATCCACCTGCCTCAGCCTCCCAAAGTTCTCGGATTACAGGCGTGAGCCACTGTGCCCAGCCTTAGGCATGTACTTTGAAAAGATAGATCTAGATTTTCATACCAGAATTACTTTTAATCATGTACTCTATGCATTTCCATGTACAACCCACTTGTAGTTAATATGCTAATCTCATGCCTCTATTCATCTCTGTGTAACCTAGGATGTTCCACTGCCTATAATGACGTTTTAATGTCTGCCATACAATCATAGAATGTGAGGATTTAAAATGAAGAAATCCATTGGCTGCTGTTTACAAGAAGAGGGAAATGGAAAGTATTTGTTGTTGCCATTATTGAAAGAACATTGGTGTTACTGATGTTTTTTGAAAGAATGTTATTGACATCATTCCCAGAAAGATATGTCTAACAATCATAATTGCGTATGATATACCATCCAGTGGTATGAGATATTTATAATTCTACATATGTATATATATATTCACATGTTTAATTGTCTCCAATTATAATTTTAGCCATGTTGGGCACATTGAACTATTTTCAGGTAACTCCTTTCCTTTTTTAAAATTTACATATTTACCTTTTCTTTTCCTTCAACTTTTAAGTTTTGGGGTATGTGTGCAGGATGTGCAGGTTTGCTATGCAGGTAAACACAGGACATGGTGGTTTGCTGAACAGATCAACTCATCACCTAGGTGTTAGGCCCACCGTCCACTAATTATTCTTCCTGATGCTCTCTCTCACCCCAAACCCCCTCCAGCCGGCTCTCCAGGGTGTGTTGCTCCCCACTATGCGTCCATAGGTTCTCATCATTCAGCTCCCACTTATAAGTGAGAACATGTGGTGTTTGGATGGCTACCAGCTCCATCTATGTCCTTAAAAAAACATGATCTTGTTCCTTTTTCAGACTGCATAGTATTCCTTGGTGAATATGTACCAACCACATTTTCTTTATCTATTCTATCACTGATAGGCATTTAGGTTGATTCCTTGTCTTTTTTATTGTGAATAGTGCTGCAATGAACATATACGTGAATGCATCTTTATAATAGAATGACTTATAATCCTTTGGGTATATACCTAGTAATGAGATTTCTGGGTCAAATGGTGTTTCTGCCTCTAAATCTTTGAGGAATTGCCACACTGCTTTCCACAATGGCTGAACTAATTTACATTCCTACCAACAGTATAAAAGCATTCCTTTTTCTCTGCTACCTTGCCAGCATCTGTTGTTTCTCGACTTCTTAATAATCACTATTCAGACTAGCATGAGATGGTATCTTACTGTGGTTTTGATTTGAATTTCTCTAATATTCAGTGATGTTGAGCTTTTTTTCATATGTTTGTTGGCCTCATAAATGTCTTTTTTGAGTGTCTGTTCATGTCCTTTGCCCATTTTTTAATGAGGTTGTTGGGCTTTTTTTTTTTTTTTTTTTTTTTTTTTTTTTTTTTTTTTTTTTTTTTT
>NW_016803381.1:457940-496327 GCF_001698545.2 Rhinopithecus bieti
CAACAGTATAAAAGCATTCCTTTTCTCTGCTACCTTGCCAGCATCTGTTGTTTCTCGACTTCTTAATAATCACTATTCAGACTAGCATGAGATGGTATCTTACTGTGGTTTTGATTTGAATTTCTCTAATATTCAGTGATGTTGAGCTTTTTTTCATATGTTTGTTGGCCTCATAAATGTCTTTTTTGAGTGTCTGTTCATGTCCTTTGCCCATTTTTTAATGAGGTTGTTGGGCTTTTTTTTTTTTTTTTTTTTTTTTTTTTTTTTTTTTTTTTTTTTTTTTTTGGTAAATTTGTTTAAGTTCCATGTAGACTCAGGATTTAGAACTTTGTCAGATGGATAGGCTTCAAAACTTTTCTCCCATTTTTAGGTTGTCTGTTCACTCTGATGATAGTTTCTTTTGCTGTGCAGAAGTCCTTTAGTGTAGTTAGATCCCGTTTGTCAATTTTTGCTTTTGTTGCAATTGCTTTTGGCATTTTTGTCATGAAATCTTTGCCCATGCCTCTGTCCTGAATAGTATTGCCTAGATTTTCCTCTAGTGTTTTTATTGTTTTGCATTTAAGTCTTTAATCCATCTTGAGTTCATTGTATATGGTGTAAGGAAGGAGTCCAGTTTCAATTTTCTGAATATGGCTAGCCAGTTCTCCCAGCACCATTTATTAAATGGGAATCCTTTCCCCGTTGTTTGTTTTTGTCAGGTTTGTTGAAGATCAGATAGTTGCAGGTGTGCGGTCTTATTTCTGAGTTCCTTATTCTGTTCCATTGGTCTATGTGTCTGTTTTTGTACCAGTACCATGCTGTTTTGATTACTGTAGCCCTGTAGTATAGTTTGAAGTCAGTTAGTGTGATGCCTTCACCTTTATTCTTTTTGCTTAGGATTGTCTTAGGTACTTAGGTGTTTGGGCTCTTTTTTTGGTTTCATATGAATTTTAAAATAGTTGTTTTTTTTTTTTTTTTTTCTAATTCTGTAAAGAATGCCAGTGTTAGTTTAATGAGAACAGCATTGAATGTATATATTACTTTGGGAAGTATGACCATTTTCATGACAGTGATTGTTCCTATCCATGCACTTGGAATGTTTTTCCATTTGTTTGTGTCCTGTCTGACTTCCTTGAGCAGTGGTTTGTAGTTCTCTATGAAGAGGTCCCTTGTTAGCTGTATTCCTAAGTATTTTATTCTTTTTGTAGCAATTGTAAATGAGAATTCATTCATGATTTGGCTCTGTTTGTTTGTTGTGTATAGAAATGTTTGTGATTTTTGCACATTGATTTCGTATCCTTAATCTTTGCTGAAATTGCTTATCAGCTTAAGAAGCATTTGGGCTGAGATGATATAATTTTCTAGATGTAAGATTATGTCATCTGCAAATAAAGATAATTTGATTTTCTCTCTTTTTATTTGAATATCCTTTATTTCTTTATGTTGCCTGATTTCCCTGGCCAGTACTTCCAGTACTATGTTGAATAGGAGTGGTGAATAAGGGCATCCTTTTCTCGTGCCAGTTTTCAAGATGAATGCTTCTAGCTTTTCCCCA
Source organism: Rhinopithecus bieti (assembly GCF_001698545.2). Lineage (NCBI taxonomy): Eukaryota > Metazoa > Chordata > Mammalia > Primates > Cercopithecidae > Rhinopithecus > Rhinopithecus bieti. The sequence goes on from NW_016803381.1 coordinate 459,475, forward strand.
TTCAGTATGATATTGGCTGTGAGTTTGTCATCTATGGCTCTTATTATTTTGAGCTATGTTCCTTCAATACCTAGTTTATTGAGAGTTTTTAACACAAAGGCCTTTTCTGCATCTAATGAGATAATTGTGTGGTTTTTGTCTTCAGTTTTGCTTAAGTAATGAGTTACATTTATTGATTTGTATATGTTGAACCAAACTTGCATCATGAGGATAAAGCCAACGCGATGATAGTGGATAAGATTTTTTATGTGCTGCTGAATTCAATTTGCCAGTATTTTATTGAGGACTTTTGCATCGATGTTCATCAAGGATATTAACCTGAAGTTTTATTTTATTTATTTATTTTGTTGTTGTTGTTGTATCTATGCCAGGTTTTGGTGTCAGAATGATGCTGGCCTCATAAAATGAGTTAGGGAGGAGTCCCTCCTTTTTAATTTTTTGGAATGGTTTCAGTAGAAATGGTATCAGTTCTTCTTTGTACCTCTGGTAGAATTCAGCTGTAAATTTATCTGATTGTAGGCTATTTATTACTGCCTCAATTTCAGAACTGGTTATTGGTCTATTCAGGGATTCAATTTCTTCCTGGTTCAGACTTGGGAGGGTGTATGTGTCCAGGAATTTATCCATTTCTTCTAGATTTTCTAGTTCATATACATAGAAGTGTTTATAGCCTTCTCTGATAGTTGTTTGTATTTCTGTGGGGTCAGTGTTCATATCCCCATCATCATTTCTAATTTTTTGTATTTGGTTATTTTATCTTTTCTTCTTTATTAGTCTAGCTAGCAGTCTATCTATTGCATTAATTTTTTTCAAAAACCATCTCCTGGATTCTTTGATTTTTTGAAGGGTTTTTAGTGCTTTTATCTACTTCAGTTTTGCTCCCATATTGGTTATTTCTTGTCTTCTGCTAGCTTTGGGGTTTGTTTTTTCTTTGTTCTCCAGTTCTTTTAGTTGTGATGTTAGGTTGTCGATTGGAGATCTTTCTAGCTTTTTGATGTGGAAATTTAGTGCTATAATTTCCCTCTAACATTTTTTTAGCTGCATCTCAGAGATTCTGGTACATTGTCTTTTTATTCTCGTTAGTTTCAAAGAACTTGATTCTTGCCTTAATTTAATTATTTACCCAGGAGTCTTTCAGAGAAGATTGTTCAATTACCATGTAGTTGTGTGATTTTGATGGAGTTTCTTAATCTTGAGTTCTAATTTGAGTGCACTGTGATCTGAGGGACTTATGATTTCAGTTCTTTTGCATTTGCTGAGGAGTGTTTTCCTTCCAAGTAGGTGATCAATTTTAGAGTATGTCGCATGTGGCAATGAGAAGAATGTATATTCTGTTGTTTTTGGAAGGAGAGTTCTATAGATATATATCAGGTCCACTTGATCCAGAGCTGATTTCAGGTTTTGAATGTCTTCGTTAATTTTCTGTTTTGATGATCTGTCTAATATTGTCAGTAGGGTGTTAAAATCTCCCACTATTATTGTGTGGGAGTCTAAATCTCTTTGTAGTTCTCTGAGAACTTGCGTTATGAATTTGAGTTCCCCTGTATTGTGTGCATATATATTTAGGATAGTTAGCTCTTCTTGTTGAATTGAATCCTTATCCATTATGTAATGCCCTTTGTCTTTTCTGATCTTTGTTGGTTTAAAGTCTGTTTTTTCACAAACTAGAATTGCAACCCCTGTTTTTTTCTGTTTTCCATTTACTTAGTAAATTTTCCTCCATTGTTTTATTTCGAGCTTATGTGTGGTCTTTGTGTGTGAGATGGGTCTTTTGAAGACAATATACCAGTGAGTCTTGACTCTATACAGCTTGCCAAATTGTGTGTTTTGATTGGGAAATTTAGCCCCTTTACATTTAAGGTTAATATTTCTTTTTTTTTTTTTTTGAGACGGAGTCTCGCTCTGTCGCCCAGGCTGGAGTGCAGTGGCCGGATCTCAGCTCACTGCAAGCTCCGCCTCCTGGGTTCACGCCATTCTCCTGCCTCAGCCTCCCGAGTAGCTGGGACTACAGGCGCCGCCACCACGCCTGGCTAGTTTTTTTTTTTTTTTGTATTTTTTAGTAGAGACGGGGTTTCACCGTGTTAGCCAGGATGGTCTCGATCTCCTGACCTCGTGATCTGCCCGTCTCGGCCTCCCAAAGTGCTGGGATTACAAGCTTGAGCCACCACGCCCGGCCCTTAAGGTTAATATTTCTATGTGTGAAGTTGATCCTGTCATTATAATGCTAGCTGGCTATTTTGCAGGCTTGTTTAAGTGATTGCTTCATAGTGTCACTCATCTGTTTCCTTCAGTGTGTTTTTGTAGTGGCTGGTAATGATTTTCCATTTCCATATTTAGTGCTTCCTTCAGGAGTTCTTGCAAGGCAACCATGCTGGTGATGAATTCCTTCAACATTTTCTTGTCTGAAAAGGATCTTATTTCTCCTTCACTTATGAAACTTAGTTTGGCCAGATATGAAATTCTGGGTTGAAAATTCTTTTCTTTAAGAATGTTGAATATTGGCCCCCAATCTTTTCTGGCTTGTAGTGTTTCCACTGAGAGGTCCACTGTTAGTCTGATGGGCTTCCCTTTGTAGGTGATCTGGCCTTTCTCTCTGGCTGCCCTTAACATTGTTTTCTTTTATTTCGACCTTGAATAATCTGGCAATTATGTGTCTTGAGGTTGATCTTCTTGTAGAGTATCTTACTGGGGTTTTCTGGATTTCTTGACTTTGGATGTTGGCCTGTCTTGCTATGTTGGGGAAGTTCTCCTGGATGATAACCTGAAGAATGTTTTATGACTTGCTTTTGTTCTCCCCATCTCTTTTGGGTACCCCAATCACTTGTAGGTTTGGTCTTTTTTACATAATCCCATATTTCTTGGAGGTTTTGATTGTTCCTTTTATTCATTTTGTCTGCCTCTCTCATTTCAGAAAGATAATCTTCACATTCTGAGATTCTTTTCCCTGCTTGTTCTATTCTGCTATTGATACTTGTAATTGCAATGTGAAGTTCTCATGCTATGTTTTCCAGCTCCATAAAATCAGTTATGCTTCTCTCTAAACTGGCTATTCTGGTTATCAGTCCTTAGCTTCTTTGCATTGGGTTACAACATACTCCTTTACTTCAGTAAAGTTTGTTGTTACTCACCTTCTGAAGCCTACTTCTGTCAATGCAGCCATCTTAGCATCAGCCCAGTTCTGTGTCCTTGCTGGATAGATGTTGTGGTCATTTGGAGGAGAAGAGGCCCTCTGGCTGTTTGACTTTTCAGCGACTTTGTGTGTTGATTCTTTCTAATCTTTGTGTGCTTATCTACTTTTGATCTTTGAGGTTGCTAATCTCTGAATTGGATTTGAGTAGTCGTTTTTGTTGATGTTGTTGTTGTTGCTTTCTGTTTGTTTGTTTTCCTTTTAATTGTCAGGTCATTCTTCCATAGAGCTGCTTGGTTTCCTGGGGCATTGTTTCAGACCCTAGTTGCCTGGGTTTTTCCCTTACCTGGAGTATCACCAATGAAGGCCACAAAACTGCAAAGATGGCAGCCTGCTCCTTCCTCTGGGAGTTCCATCCCAGGGGTGTACTGACCTATTGCTGGCCTGGACACTCCTGTAGGAGGTGTCTGGAGACCCCTATTGGGAGGTCTCACCCAGTCAGGAGAGACAGGATCAGAAACCTGCTTAAAGAAGCAGTCTGGTTGCTTTTTGGTAGAGCAAGTGTGCTGCATTGGGGGGAACACTTCCTTGTCCAGAACACCTGGACTCTCCAGAGCCAGCAGGCTGGAAAGCTGGAGTTGACTGAACCACAGAGACATTGACCACTCTCCTTCATCCCCCAACTCCCTGCAACCCCTGGGGCTCCATCCCAGGGAGAGATCAGAGTTCTGTCACATAACCCTGGCTGGAGTTGCTGAAATTCCCACAGGGAGGCCTTGTCCAGTGAGGAGGGATGCACTGGGGTCCTACTTAAAGAAGCAGTCTGGCCATGATCTGGCACAGTAGCTCTTGTGGGGGACTCCTCCTTATTCAGACCACCTAGACTCCCCAGAGCCAGCAGGCTAAAATAGCTGAGTTGACCTAACCACAGAAATGGTGACCACCCCTACCCACAGAAACTCGTCTATCTCAGGCAGTCGCCAACCTCTTGCACTAGTTGGCTGGAATTTCAAGCCAGTGGGTCTTAACCCTGTGAGGTGCCATGGAAGTGGGGCCCACAGAACAATGCTGCTTGGCTCCCTGCATTCAGCCCCCTTCCTAGAGGAATATACAGATAGATCTCCTGATTTGCCAGGATTCCCAAGGTGGGAGTCTATAAAACTCCTGGATTTTCTCTGTGTAAACATGAGTGACTGCTCTGCTGATACACAGAGCTGCTGAGACTCTGCACAGCTCTGTGTATCAGACCCAAGACCCTGGTGGTGAGGGCTCACAAGTGGATCTCCTGATCCACGAGTTACAAAGATCCCTGGGAGAAAGTGTGGTTTCTCAGGCAAGGTCACAAAATCACTCACCACTTCCCTTGACTGGGACTAGGGGTTCCTTTGGCTCTATGTCACTTTCTGGCAGGTCTTTGCCCCACCTGCTTTTCTTTGTTCTCTGTGGGTCGAGTTGTTTGCCTAGTCAGTCCCAATGTGAGAACCTGAATATTTCAGCTGAAGGTGCTGAATTCACTCACCATTTTCATTACTCTCCATGATAACTGTGGACTGCAGCTACTTCTAATCAGTCATCTTGCCCCTGTCTATCACTCCTTTCCTTTAAAAAATGTAGTTTAAGTAACTTAGTGAAGTATTGATTTTGAATAATAGAGTAGAAATTCCAGTTTCAGCCTAAACTGTATCCACATCTAGAAATAAGCATATATGGGCATTTCTGAAAAATTGGTAGCGAGTCCAATCTTATGGAAGTCCATTTTCGTATGTGGCAATTCGTCCTAAGAGCTAAAGGAATAATTCATAAAAATAAAAATTAAAAAATTAAAAAAAAAAACCTGACTTAGTAAGAAAACCTAAAGTAGGATGAATTTTTCCCTATTTAACAATAGATTACTATGGAACTTTGGCGTTTTAAAGATTCAGATTGCTCCTTTGGTGGAAACAGCCAACCCCTGAGGAATATGGTGGTTTTCCATGCATACTGTGTGGGAGAAAGGTGATGCTAGTGGGAACATGTGAGACACTCAGGAAACTTGGATAGGTGGGGCTTGGGAACATTTTGTAAGGGAGCTGAAATGCTCCATGATTAGGTGTGGGTAAATGCTGATCAACTTTGGGCCATTACTATTAACGAAACCTACGTTATATGTATGATTATGTACTGAAGTATCTAATCTCAATAAGCACAATTGGTAACCTAGTAAGTGCTGAGTGCTCCTTAATGCTAGCCTTCCCTGGGGAGGGCAGCCTGCCCACACTGCATGGGCTCCTGTAACACACCATATACACTTAGAACTCTGTTCATTTTGTATTCTTTGATCAAAGTCAAGAGGTTTATCAAGAGCACTTGACACTTACATGTTAATCAATTTTGTAATATTTATTCAAAGTGCAAAGTTTGAGGAAAAGTGAACTCCCTTCCTTTGTTGACACATGTGAAATGATAAATTATTTTCATTCATTACAAATAAAGCTTGTTGAAAATAATACTAAAATGATTTTCTGGAATATAGAACTAACTTTTATTCAGGATGAATAATGTGTCTGTCCCATAAAACTAATTTTTATTTATTTTCCTTTGTAAATATATTTAATCTCATTAATCATGCTAAATTGTGTGTGTGTGCATGTGTTGTGGTGAGAGAGCTGAGGTTTCTAACTTATGTGTTTCAAAAGTCATCTTTTTTGGGGTTAGATAATTCTTAGGGGTTCCCTCACAGGAGGTAGAATAAGCTAGTAGGCAATTTGTATATCTTGACATTATATTTCCATTCTTCAGCATATTTTTTCTCTGTACAAAAACATTAGATTGATTTTCCCTCAGGAAGTCTGTCTCAGTATACTTCCAGAAACTATTATTATAACCTCTTTACTCGGCTTATAGTAGTCCAGGTCTTTTGCTCTGAGCATTGTTAGTAACCATTGTTCTTAACTATTCTAAAATGCTGGTTATTTCTAGAACTCTATGCCTGAGTCAATCTTGTCAGTTGATTTGCTTCCTTCTTAGATTTGACATTCACCCCTGAGACTCTCTGTCCTCAAAGTCTGTAATATTTTTCACTGTTCTCAGTACACCCCCTATTCCTCTGTCTTGAAAAACACTTGCCATTATAAAAGGAAAAGTTGTGGGTAGAGATTGAACAGACTTAGGAAGTCCAGGGGTGAAACAGTAATGCCAGGAAGGTAAAGGTGGCATGACTTGGGCAGGCCAAGGAAACTGAGGTTGAGAATTGGACAGTCACCTAATTAAGGTCACTTTACTAGCAAGTGGTAGATGGCCCTGGGCACCAAGCCTGTGAGAGTGCTCTGTAATCTCCTTTTGACTTATCTGGGTTTCTCTTGTACTACAGCTCAGTAAAGAGAAGCCATAGCGTCGTGCTTACAACTGTATCCCAGGTCATAGGTCTGGAACTGGGTAAGACTTGATAAATATTGTGAAATTCATTAATGAGTAAAGAATAATATGATTGCATTAAAAACGCACTATCTTTCTCAATGTTGTGCCCTTCTTAAAAGTCATACAAAGAAAGTGCACATTCCCTTGTTTCAGTGGAAGCGGTAGTGGGGAAGTTCTGAGACAAGGAAGGTATGAAAAATAACAGACATATGTGCAAAATGGAAATGTAACTTACTTGCTTCTGATTATGAAGGCAGAAATGAACAAATGCATGTAATTTGAGATGACTTCACCTTTGGGCAGATGACTTCATCTATTGGATTCTATCAGAAAAATTACTCCAGTGACACAAATATACAGCAAAGACCCTCTTTGTTTAGAGAAGATTGAAGTTTTGATGGATAGTAGGCTCTAAACCGCTCCTCACAATAATAAGAGAAGTTACGCATGACACAGAGTTCATCTCTGAGAGTCTTTTACCCATAGACAAATGGTCCTTTTCATGGCTGGATTTAGGCTACCCTCTTTTGTATACAATTACAGATGGCTCTTGTCCCCTGTGACTTGGTAAAGCAGTTGACCACAGAGAATACAGGTTAGATTCCTTAAGACTGTAGGAGAGATCTTTAGGCCTCATGTCAACCTGGAAGTACTCATGAAACAAAGACTTCATAGAGGACAGTGAGCATGACCTGGACAGGGCTATTGATGAATAATTCAGACCTCAGGAATAAATTTTAATCGACTTCTTACATGGATTGAACTCAGTAGGGTACCACCAGGAAACAGGGTTTTTCAATCTTAACACCACCATTGAAACACTCTGTAGGATCAATCTTTCCTACCCGGTCTCAGCATTTTGAGAAGATTACATAGCATTTCAGTTATTTGCAGATATTAAAACCTAAAATGTAGTCTAATTCAAAATTCTAATTTGACTTACAATTTAGTGCTTCTCTCTTTCCCTTAACGCAAGACTAGCCCAAGGTCTGAGAAGAGAGTGGGAAAAAGAATGAGACACACACACACACACACACACACACACACACAACACACACACAGAGAGAGAGAGAGAGAGAGAGAGAGAGAGGAAGAATAGAGAATCTAAGAGACAGAGTGAGGACAGAGCTAGAGAACCTAAGGCAAACCCTGAAGTTATAAGAAAGTACCACTCATGAGTGTAGAATACCTCCTTTAGTGTGACAACGACAGAATGGCATTTAAAACACAGGATTTTAAAAAATCAGACAGAAATTTACTGTTGTAGATCTTTAAAATGTTAACAACAAAAATCCTTTATTTATTTATTTATAAAATAATTTAATAATTTATATAATGTAAATTTAATATAAAATATATTTATTCTTTTCCTATTCAAACCATTACTCCTGTGGCATTGTGTGAAATGTTTTGAGTGATAATGCCAGCAGGGGGTTTTCGTATTATTTCAAATGTATAGAATATATGTATGAAAGCATAAATAACATGCCTGCATCACTGTAAAGTAGGAGTGTAGAAACTGAGAGCTTGGAATCGGTGGGTGGTGATATAGACTGAAGTTATCCTGAAGGGTTAGATAAGACATGCTAACGAATATTTATTTCTCAACAAATATGTGAAGAATTCCTACTATTTGTTTGTGGCTAAAATTGCTATACCTAACTAAGGTTAGAGACAACAAGAAATAGAAACATTTGAGTGTGTCCAAAATTCAATTGACAGTAGTGGTTTTATAAGCACTCTAATAAGCAGTGCTCCCACTAAACAAAAGTTAATATTGATATCATGATGCCATGATGCATATATATATATGTGTGTGTATATATATATGAGGTATATATATGCATCATGGTATATATATAATGAATATATATAAGAATAAATTTCCATGGTTTGCTGATAAGCCTTTAAATTGAAAATTATTTATTTTCCTACTTAAAAATTATATACAATGTCTATTATATAAAATTAGGAAAGATAAATTTAAAAAAGGAATATAAGTAAAATCACCTTATATTCTACCTTTAGAAATAACAAATGTTCAATGTCTGTTGAATTCTTTCTAGTTTCTTTTTCTATGCAGATGTAAGTCTATCTACATATTTTACAATGTGGCACAAAGTTATATTTTAAAAATTTGATTTGTTTCTTATCTCATGGTTTTAAATAAATAAACCATATTTTGCTATTATAAATAGTGCTACAATAAAAATTTTTGCATATGACTCTTAGGTACATGCAAGATCATCATTGTTATATCTTTTTGGTGGAATTAAGCTTTTATGTGTCTATCTCTTTTAACGAATTTTGCCTTAACTTGTGTCTTATCTACAGTTAACATTCTACCTGAACTTTCTCTTGATTAGTTTATGTATATATTTCAATAGCTTTGTAGGTACAAGTGGTTTTTGGTCACGTGGATGAATTGTATAGTGGTGAAGTCTGAGATTTTAGTGCACCTGTCATCCAAGTAGAGTACATTGTATTCAATATGTAGCTTTTCATCCCTCACCCCCTTCTCTCCTGCCCCTCTTCTTGGTCTCTAAAGTTCTTAGCTAGTTTTTGCAAGACATAGTCTCTGCCATTATTTTATGTTCAATCTCTGTGTATTTATGTATGCATGTGTGTGAGTTTTCCAAGCATGTCTCTTGTCAGCATGATACTTCCGGTTTTCTTTTAAAAATGGAACCATAAAATCTTTGTTTTTTAAAATAGATTTAATTCCTTTTCGTTTATTGGAGCTAATGACTATAATTAATGTTTAATGATATGGAATTATTTCTGCAACTTATTTTCTGTTTCTCATATATTTTTTTCTTTTGTTACTTGTCTACTTCTCTGCCTTGCTTCTCTGCCTTGTGTTGGATTATTTTTTTAGATTTCTCTATCGTTTTAGAAATTTCATTCAGTTCAATAATAATTTGGCACTTACTCTGTAACAGTTGCTGCTCTAGATACTAAGAATACAATGGTGACCAGAGAAGATGCATATCTCTTCCTCATGGAGTTTATAGTCTAGCAAAGGGAGACAGATGATAAACAAATTAGTAGTAATAGTAGCTAACCATCCTGTGTGACTAAATGCCAGACACTGCAGTCAGCATTTTATATATATTAACTAATTACCTCAGAACAGCCCCATGAGGTATATATTATTGGTATGTCCACATTACAAAGAAAAAATAAGCCACAGAGAGATAAAATAATTGTCCTAAAATGATATAGCCAGCAAATGAAGAGAACTAGAATTCGACTCAGACATTCTTGATCCAGTGTCTGTGTTTTTTCTCACCCCTGCCTAAACCAGTGCCATGTATTATAAAGTATGGGACAAGGCTGTTGGGAGGTTTCAGTGTGACATATTATGGAGTTAGATAACATGATCATAAAGAACTCACTCAGAAGGTGATAGATGAGTAAAAAGATAAAGAAACAAGTCTCGCAGATATCTGGGGGAAGGAGGATTGCAGGCAGAAACAATTACTAAGCTCTGTTGTGGTGGTTGCCAACAAGAAGTCCCTGTGCCTACGGACAGCAAAGATTCAATGATAAAAGCAAACAAAAAGCCAGGTCACATAGACCCTTAAAGTTGCAGAAAGAATTTCTGTTTTATTGGATCACAGCCACACCCTTCATTTATATTGTACATCTGGACAGTAGAATGGCTCCAATAGAGGCTATATGACCAGCAAAGCCTAAAATATGTACTGTTTGACTCTTTATAGAAAATGTGCCAAGCTTTGTTCTACACACCGAATGTTTGTTGACTGAATTAATAAAATAACTCAATTTTGATACTGTGTCATATACATAGTGATATTATTACATGCAATATAATCTGTATTATATAATATTTACTGTAAATTTGTTTTATGTACATTAAACATATATAGTAATACATATGTACACATATCAATATATATGTAAACATAAGATGTATTACATGTATATTAAAAGTATGTTATAAATAATATAAAATATATAGTTGTGTCACTATGTATGATATATAACTGTATATTATAGCACTATATAATACGTGTGTGTGTGTATCTCCACAACTTTTATTATTATTATTATTATTTTAGAAATAAGGTCTCTCTCTGTCACCCAGGCTGGAGTGCAGTGACATGGTCATTCCTCATTGCAGCCTTAACTCCTATGCTGACACGATGCTCCAACCTTAGCCTCCCCAGTAGCTGGGACTATAGGTGCAAGTCACTGTGCCTGACTCTCAATTGTTTTTCTCAATTAAACCCTAGAAAGAAACTGTGCCTTGTAATTTTTATTCTTTTTCCAAGTTAGCCTTGTGCTAAAGTATTCAATAAATATTCTAGTTGATAGAAATTATTTAAGTTACAGTAATTGTTAACCCATCTATTATAACCTTTTGCTCCTGAACTGGATGCTTGTATCAAATATCTAGAAGATACGTTTGATAGGGAGTAAAATAAGTAAAACAGATATAAATTAATAACTTATCGCAGGAATAGCTATTCACATGCACGATAAGCATACAGTCTTTTGTGGGTTGCAATTAGACAGTCTTAAAGAGTTAATGAACTTCTTACCATGTCTTATTAGTAGCAAACAGTTACATATAGGGAGCAGTCAGCTCAATGTACTATTAAATCAGGACCTTTTGCTTTAGATTTGTATGCTTTTTTTCCCACAGGGTTTTTGGTACACCATAAAAACTGTGGACATTGATGGATTAAAAGCAATATAACCAATATTGCTTGAAACTATGTGGTCTCAAACTGCTTTCATTGATGCTACTTAGTGTAACTCTTATGTTCAATACTTTATAATTTGCTCCATGGTGCTGATTTAGCTCAGTGGTCAGGAAAAACACAGATACTGGAGCAAGGAGAAAGAAGATATAGGCAGGGGAAGTACAAATAAATTGAAGGAAGCTAAATCCACACATGAAGGGCAGTGATGTGTGTTAAGTTCGTAAAAATGGCCTTGATAATGTGTTCTGAAGAGCAAAAATCTATAGTAGAGTTATATTAGAGTTAGCTGTCTCTTCAATTATAATTTGTCACCAGCTGTGTGGAAATTTTAAAGTACCATAAACACTGCTTGACAACACACAAAATTAGAAATCTGCTGTATGTTACACAATGAACCCTATTTGTATTGGTGTCATTTATCCAATGACTTCACAAATCACATAAATGATACAGTTCATAAGTGCACAAATCTTTTACAAGTGGACATGAAATACTCAATTTTTATTGTATCAGCTTAAATCTGCTCTAGCTTGTTGCATGGCACAGTGTTCATCTGATTGATACTCCAAGGTCTCTTAAGAAAAAAAATGAAAGATTAAATCACAATTTGCAGGGTGAAAGTTGCTAAACCAATTATTTTTTGAACTACAAATGATGATCTGCAGACCTCAAGTCTGCCACTACTTTTGCATATGCATACGTGTGTTTTGCCTGACTTAGACCCAGTGGTCTGGTCCAGTACCTACTATGGTAGCACATTTTCCCCTTTGCTTTTATGTAAAAACTACTCATTAAATATAGCTTGTGGAGTTTGAGGGAACATTGTTTCTGGTCTTAGACTTGGAACAAAAGCTGTCCATTCTCAATCATATGTTCCCATACTCCAACTTTTATAACATAATAAATAACAGTTATTTCAAGCATGTCCATTTAAATTTTCATAGAAAATTGGGGCTGGAGTAAGGGGGTGAAAATTGAAAAGAAATTTGGACTAATCTTATTACTGGGAACAAAAGAGAAAAAAAACATTTTTCTGCTAAAGGAATTGTACTTTTCCTTTTGAGAGCCATGTAAAATTTATTTGTTTTATCTTAGAAAATGAAAAGAGAAAGTATGCCCCTTGATAAGTCTAAGGGTGGGTGGATAAAGAAATGCTGAGTCTCTGTATTCAAAGAAGGAAAAGAAATTAATACCTATTGAGAACTGAATGACGGTAACACTGTGGATGAGACTTTATAAACATTGTCACATTAAATCATAGCAGGATCCCTATAGGTCAGAGAACTAAGCTTCAGAGATGTTAATGACATTCTCTAGTTCATCCCATATGCTTTTTCCATAAGTATCAGAATATGTGATTCAAATTTATACAATAAGGATTCACATTACAAGAAATCCAAAGCTAATAGTGGGCTTCAGCTTTGATTAGTTCAAGAAACAAAATATGTTATCAAGAACTCAGTTTCTTTTGTTCTCTCTGTGATGCCATTTATAGTTTTGTCTTCATCATAAGACCAGTTTCTTCCTGACCCTACAATACCTTCCAATTGCTTCATGCTTCCTTTTTCACATGGAGGAGAACATTGCTTCTGGAGGCTTTCTCAGAAGAGCAAGACAGACTTTTCCAGAATGCTCTAGGAATAGCAACACTTTCCTTGAATTAATTGGCCTAAGCACAATCACATTGCTGGCAAAAAAGATGAAATGAACCTTAGAACAGTCAGATGTATCCCTGGAGCTGGTGGTGGAGTCAATTCCCTTGAGAATCAGAGGATGAAAGGGGTGGGATGGATTATATGAATAAAGCTCAGTTCTGATAGAGTAAGATGGCAGTATAGGATGTCCTAAAACCTCATTCACCCCATTGAGACTGACTCAATGATAATACATGGACTAATTCCCTTTGTGAGAAATTCAGAAATCAATTAAGAGGCTCCTGGACACCAGGTGATCATGACACCAGCTACATTGAAACTGGTAGGAAAAGTGCATCACCCTTTCACTATAGTCTCCTATCCCCACTCCCAGGACAGCACAGTGCAATTGGGAGGAAAATTCCACCTTCCAGATATTTTTTCTGGGGAAGGAAAGAGAAAACTAGAACATAGTCTAAAGTTTAGACATTTTGGTGGTCTTCCAGAGGGATGATTTCTGTCTTGCCTGAATCTAAGCATGGACAGGAAAGGGCATCGGGTTAGGGGCTACTGAGAATAAAAGCAATGGTTTGGATTAGCTTGCATTAACTTGCAATAGTCTCTCTCCCAGACTCATCGTGAAATGAGTAAAAGAAAGCTGCCAACTCCTGGCTTCACCCTTGGGAGTGAAAGAGTTGGAGCATGTATCCAATATTCCAATGTTTTGATGGACTGCCTCAGGTGCTGGTTTCTGTGTCACTTGTCTTGAATCACTGAGGAGACCACCTGGCATATTTTAAATGCCTTGGGGCCACAGAAAACAGGAGAGTTTGGGTGACTTGCTCCTCCTCCAGATGACCTGTGTTACAGCAGACAGAGAGAAAGAGACACAGCTTGATTCCCTCTCCCTCAAGGGGGTAAAGGGGAAGAGAAGAGTGGAGTGTGCATCCAAAGTTCTGGCTTTAAGGGAAACTTCCCAAAAGACTGACTTCTGTCTTCCTCTACTAAAAGCACTGATTAGACATGGCATAGTCTAGAAGAATAAAGGCTCCTGAGAACAAAGGAGAAACTGAGTGGCTTGTGGAAACCCCTGAGACTCTACAGTACTGCAGATACCAGGGGATGCAAGAGATTATGAGCTCCTGAAAAAATAATCCAGTAAATTCCCCTCGTTGACAATTTACATGCACAAGTTCAGAGGGTAAGTATCCACAGAAAAGGTCTGAGAGGCCCCCAGAATCTTCAACCTGGTTGATTGGTAAAGGTCTTTCCCTGTACAAAGTCAGGTCATTAAGACTGAGAGAGGTGGCTACAGTTCCAAATGTGTGGATCTCAGCACAAAGTTAAAAAGCACATTAAGCAAAACAAAACAAAACAAAAAAACAGGAAAACCTGGCCCAAACAGGAAACAAAATAATCTCTGGCAATGGACTGTGAAGATGCAAGGTGTATTATTGTACTTTCACAAAGCTATAAAGAACTACCTTAGACTAATTTAAAAAGAAAAGAGTTTTAATTGACTCATAGTTCCTCATGTCTGGGGCGGCCTCAGGGAACTTACAATCATGGCAGATGGCACAGGAGAAGCCAGCACTTTCTTCACAAGGTTTCAGGAGTCAGGGCAGCAGATGGAACCACTACACACTTTTAAACCATCAGATCTTGTGAGAACTCAGTCACTATGATGAGAACAGCAGAGGAGAAATCACCCCCATGATCCAATCATCTCCCACCAGGTACTTCCCTGGACACATGGAGATTACAATTCAAGATAAGATTTGGGTGGTGCTAACCATATCTCAAGGGGATATAAATTACCTGACAAAGAATTCTAGATAACTGTTATAAAGATGTTCAATAAGCTCAGAGAAATCATGTATAAACAAAATGAGAATATTAAAAAGAGATAAATATAAAAAAGAATCAAAGAAATTTTGGAGCTGAGGAATACAATAACTGAATTTAAAAAAATTGAAAAAGTCAGCAAACTCAAAGAGAGATAATTTGAAGTTATCTAGTCTGAAAACTATGGGACACCATCAAATTAACCAATACATGTGTCATGGAAGTTCCAAAAAAAAAAAAAAAAAAAAAAAAGGAAGAGGGGAAAAAGAGTCAGAAAGCTTACTTAAATAAGTAATAGCTAAAAAAAATCCCAAATATGTGAAAGAAATAGACTTCCAGGTTTAAGAAGCCCAACAGCCTTCAACTAAGATGAATGCAGAGAATTCCACACCAAGACACACTATAACAAATTGTCAAAAGTCAAAGAACAAGATAATTTTAAAAGCAACAAGAGAGCAAAGAATGAGAGAATTTTAAAAGCAGCAAGAGAAAAGCAATTTGTCACATATGAGGAAACTCTCATAAGCCAGTTTGTTAGCAGAAACCACATGGGACAGAAGGGAGTGGGATGACATATTCAAGGTGCCGAAATTTAAAAATAAATTGCCAACCAAGAATACTACATCTGGTAAAAGTTTCCTTCAAAAATACAGAAAAAATACTTTCCTAGGTAATTAAAGGTGGGGAAGTTCATCATCACTAGACTTGCCTTGCAAGAAATTCTAAACAAAGTCTTTCAAGTTGAAATGAAGGATGCTAGACAACAGCATGAAACATGAAAGTATAAAGCTTTCTGGCAAATATATAGACAAATACAGAATACTATAATACTGTAATGATGGTACGTAAGTCACTTTTAATTCTAGAATAAGAGTTAAAAGGCAAAAATATAAAAAGTAAGTATAACTGTACAAATATGTTAATGGACACAAAATATTAAAATGTAATTTGTGACATCAATAACAAGATGTAAAGAGGTTAAATAAAAGTAGAGTTTTGTATGAGATTAAAGTTAAGTTTTTATCAGCTTAAAATAAATTGTTACAATACATAGTATCCCCAAAGAAAATGCCTATAGAAGATACACAAAAGAAAATGAGAGAAGAGTCAAAGCATATTACTATAAAACATCCATGAAACACACAATAAAGAGAGTAAAAGGGGAAAAGAGGCACTAAAGAGCTACAAGATAAACAAAAGAAAATTAGCAAAATGGCAATAGTGAGTTCTTTATCAGTAATAACTTTAAAAGTAAATGGATTAAAGCGACCAGTGAAAAGACCTAGGATGGCCGAGTGGATTAAAACAACAAGATCCAAATATATGCTGTCTATAAGAAACTCACTTTAGATTTAAGGCAGGTATAGGCCAAAAGTTAAAGAATGGAAAAGGTTATTTAATTCAAATGGTAACCAACTGAGGGCAGTAGTGGCCACACTAATATCCAACAAAATAGACTTTAAATCAAAAACTGTCACAAGAGACAAAGAAGGCCTGTATATAGTAATGAAAGGGTTAATTCACCAGGAAAGTATAACTGTGATTATGTATCCATCCAACATCAGAGTCCCCAAATATGTGAAGTAAACATTGACAGAATTGCAGGACAACATAAGAGTAGTAAATGTATACTTCAGTTTCAGTAGTGGATAGAACATTTATACAGAAGATCAATAAAAATAAAATAGAACTTTAACAATGTTACAGACTAAATGGAACTAACAGACATATACAGAATGTTTCACTCAATGGTAGTAGAATACGCATTAGTCTCAAGCACACATGAAACGTTCTTCAGTATAGCTCACATTAGGTTATAAAAAATGTCTTAAATTAAGAACATTGACATCATATCAGGTATCTTTTCTGACCACAGTAAAATAAAACTGGAAATCAGTAACAGAAGGAAAACTAGAAAATTTAAAATTACATGAAAATCGAACAACACACTCTTGAACAATCAATTAGCCAAAGACAAAATCAAAAGGCAAAGTAGAAAATATCTTGAGACAAAAAAAGAAAACAAAACATATAAAATCTTGCGACATGCAGCAGAAGCATTTCTAAGAGAAGAGCTTATACTAGTAAGTGCCTACATTTACAAAGTTTGAAGATCTAGAATAAAAAACCTAACTTTACATTTTGAGTAACAAGAAAAACAAACTAAGCCCAAAGTTAACAAAATCAAAGAAATAAATAATAAAGATTAGAACAGTATAAATAAAAAAAAAGAAAAACAAAAAAAATCAGCAAAACTAAAAGTTGGTTTTTTGAAAATATCAACAAAATTTAAAATGATTTAGTTTGATTAAGAGAGAAAGAAAACACAAATGAAATAAGAAATGAAAGAGGATAACTTGTTAGCTTGAAAGCAGGAAAAAAAATTTAAAAAAGAAATGAAATAGGAGACAGTACAACAGAAATAAAAAGGATTACAATAAATTATGATTAATAATTATTTGTGATTGAATTAGATAATCTAGAAGTGAATAGATTCCTCAAACACACAGCTTACCAGAACTGAACACTGAAAAAATAGAAGGTCTTAACAGACCTATAACTAGTAAGGAGATTGATCAGGAATCAAAAATATCACAACAAAGAAAAGCCCAGGGCCAGATGTATTTACAGATGAATTCTACCAAACATTTTAAGAAGAACTATTACCAATCCTCAAACTATTAAAAAAAGTTTAAGGAGAAGGAAAACTTCGTAATTTATTTTATGTGGTTGGCTTTAGCCAGATACCAAAGCTAGACAAAAACACTGCAAGAAAAGAAAACTGTAGGAAATCAGTAATTCAGTAAAATCAATCAATCAAACTATTAATTCCTGATGAATGTAGATGCAGAAATTCGCAATAAAATAATAACAACTTGAATCAACAGTACATTAGAAGGATTATGAACCATGACCTTGTGAGATTTATCCCTGGGATGCAAGGATAATTCACCACATGAAAATCAATCAGTGTAATATACCACATGAACAGAAAGGAAGATAAAAATTATTTGATAATCTCAATAGATGCAGATAAAGCATTTGACAAAATTCAATATTCTTTCATGATAAGAAAACACTTAACAAACAAGGAATAGAAGAAAATCAGATCAGCATAATAAAGACTTTATTTATACAAAAAGCCCACAGTTAACAGTACACTAAATGGCAAAAAACTGAAAGCTTTTTCTCTAAGATCTGGAACAAGACAAGGATACCCACTCTCATCACTTCTATTCAACATAGTACTGGAAGTCCTTCTCAGGGCTTATGATTTAGAAATAAATGGCATCTAAATTAGAAAGATGCACAATTATCTCTGTTGTCAAAAGGCGTGATAATATGTGTGGAAAACTCAAAGATCCTCCAAAAACTTTTAAAACTAATAAATACATTTAGCAAATTTTCAGGATACAAAATCAACACTCAAAATCTGTTGTGTTTCTATACACTAAAACAAGCCAAAAGGAAATTAAGAACTATTCCCATTTACAATAGCATCAGAAGGAGAGTTTCAACTTATACTTAGGAATAAAATTAACCAGTAGGCAAAAGATATGTATACTGAACTATAAAACATTGCTGAAA
This sequence comes from Rhinopithecus bieti, assembly GCF_001698545.2. Lineage (NCBI taxonomy): Eukaryota > Metazoa > Chordata > Mammalia > Primates > Cercopithecidae > Rhinopithecus > Rhinopithecus bieti. Next base: position 477,798 of record NW_016803381.1, read on the forward strand.
AAAAACTAAAGAAGTCTCAAATAAATGGAAATACATCTCATGTTCATGGGTTGAAGGAATTAATATTGTTAGAATATCCACACTATGCAAAGTGATCTACAGATTTAATGCTATCTCTATCTCATATTCATATGAAACCACAAACAATCAAATAATTAAAACATTCTTGAGAAGGAAAAACAAAACTGGAGGCCTCAAAATTCCTGACTTTAAAACATATTATAAATCTATTCAATGCAATCTCTGTTAAAATCCCAATGAATTCTTTTTCCAAAAGAGAAAAAAAAAATCATATTCATATGAAACAACAAAGGATATTGAATAGCCAAACCAATCTTGAGAAAGAACAAAACTAGAGACCTCACCACTCTGTCTTCAAAACACATTACAAATCCATAGTAATATAAACAGTATGACCCTAGCATAAATACAGATATATAGGCAAATGAAACAAAATAGAGGGATCAGAAAGAAACCCACATATATAGTCAAATGATCTTGGAGAAGCATGCCAAAACTACACAATGAAAAAAATGTGTAGCACCCAGTACTTTAATAAATGGTTCTGGGAAAATTGGATATCCATATGAAAAAGAATAAAATTGAACCCTTATCTTATACCATACACAAAATCAACTCAAATTGGATTAAAAACTTAAGCTTCATTACATTGGTGTTGGGAATGATTTATTGGTTATGACAGCAAAAGCACAGGCAACAAAAGCAAAAATAGACAAATGAGACTACATTAAACTGAAAGCTTCTGCACAGCAAAGGAAAGATGGCTTAATATCCAAAATATATGAGAAACTTCCACAACTCAATATAAAAAAATTTTAAATGCACAAAGTGCTTTTTTTTTTTTTTTCAAAAAAGACAAAAGGTCAACAGGTATACAAAAAGATGCTCAACACTCATCATAGGTGAAATGCAAATCAAAACCCCAATGGGATATGGTTTTACATCTATTAGGATAGCAATTATTCAAAAACAAGAACAGCAGAAACAACAAACAGAAAATAACAAGTGTTGGCAAGGACGTGGAGAAATTGGAATACGTGTGCACTGTTGGTGGGAATACAAAATGGGGCTGCATCTGTGGAAAACAGTATAAAAGTTCCTCAAAAAGTAAAAAATAAAACTACCACATGACCCAGCAACTGTACTTCTGGATACTTATACAAAAAGTTGAAAACAGCATCTCAAAGGGACATTTGTCCTCCTAAAACAAGCTAAATGTCAACCAATGGATGAATAGTTAAAGAAAATGTGGTATATACATATAAGAGAATATTATTCAGCCTTGAAAAAGAATATTATATCATATGCTACAACATAAATGAACCTTGAGGACATTACGATAAGTGAAATGAGAAAGTCATAAATGGACAAACACTATATGTTTTCACTTCTATGAGGTATCTAAAGTCATCACACTCATAGAAGCAGAAAGTAGAGTGGTGAGTTAGTATCTTAAAAATATATCTGCAATCTCATGTTCAATGCAGCATTATTCACAATAGCCAAAATATGGAAACAACCTAAGTGTCCATTGATGGATGACTGAATGAAGAAATTGTGATATGTATATACAATGGAATATTCAGCCTTAAAAAAGAAGGATGTCCTGCCACTTGTGACAACATGGATGAACACAGAAGACGTTACACTAAGTGAAATAAGCCAGATACAAAAAGACAAATACTGTGTGATCTAATATGCAGAATCTAAAAATTTAACTCATAGTAACAGAGAGTAGAGATTCTGGCCAAGACAGCCAATGAGGAGCAGCTAGTGTGTGCTGCTCTCATGGAGAGAAGAGAGTGGTGAGTAAACACTCGCTCTTCAACTACATCATCCAGGGAACACATTGGGATTCATCAAGGAAGCAAAGCAACCCAGGAAGAATGGGAGAAGAGCAAGACTGGACAACTAACCAGCTAGGAATAGTGTGGAGCTAGGAGAGGCCTCCAACTGTGAGGAAACAATGAGTGAGAGTCCCTGGGGATTCACACTTCTTTCATGGACTTTCACTGTACTAGGCTCAGGAGTCATCCTACCTCCACTAGGGCTTCAGCTCATCCAGAAAAGAAGTCAACTCACTGTAATCAAATTACACCACTGCTAAAGAAACATCAGCCCATACAGATGAGAAAGAACCAGCACAAGAACACTGACAATTCAGTAAGCCAGAGTGTTTTCTTTCCCCCAAATGACCATACCATTTCCGTAACAAGGGCTCTTAACCAGGATGAAATGGCTGAAATAATAGATATAAAATTCAGAATATGTATAAGAAGATCATTGACTTTCAGAAGAAAGTTGAAATCCAATACAAAGAAACTGAGGATTATAATAAAATAATACAAGAGCTGAAAGACAAAATGGCCATTATAAAAAAGAATCAAACTGATCTGATAGAGCTGAAAAACACACAACGAGAATTTCATAATATAATCACAAGTTTTAACAGCAGAATAGACTAGGCTGAAGAAAGAATCTCAGATTTTGAAGACTGGTTCTTTGAAATAACTCAGTCAGACAAAAATAAAGAAAAAATATTAAAAAGAATAAAAAGCCCTCCAAGAAATGTGGGATTATGTAGGAAGACCAAATATGTGATTCACTGGCATCCCCGAAAGAGAGGGAGAGTAAAGAAGCATCTTAGAAAACATATTTGAGGTTATGGTCCATGAAAATTTCCCAACATTAAATTCAGAAGATGCAGAGAACCCCTGTGAAATACTAAGTAAGATGACTATCCCTAAGACATAATCATTAGATTCTCCAAGGTCAATATGAAAGAAAAATATTAAAGGCAGCTAAAGAAAAGGGGAGGGTCACCTACAAAGGGAAATCCATCAGGCTAACAGCAGAACTTTCAGCAGAAATCTGAAATGCTGGAAGAGATTGGGGGTCTATATTAGGCATTTTTAAAGAAAAGAAAATCCAACCAAGAATTTCATATCCAGTCAAACTAGCTTCATAATAAAGGAGAAATAAGATCCTTTTCAGACAAGCAGATACTAAATAAATTTGTTACCATCAGACCTGCCTTATAAGAACTTAAGGGGGTGCTAAATATGGAAATGAAAGACCATTACCAGCTACCACAAAAACGTATTTAAGTATATAGACTATTAACACTGTAAAGCAACCACACTATCAGATCCACATAAAAAGCTAACAACATGATGACAAGATCAAATTTGCATATATCAATATTAACCTTAACTATAAATGGGGTAAATGCCCTCAAATAAAAGGCATGGAGTGGCAAGTTAGATAACGAAGAAAGACCCAACTGTATGCTGTCTTCTAGAGACCTGTCTCACATGCAATGACACCCAAGGATTCAAAGTAAAGGGATGAAGAAAAATATACCAAGCAAATGGAAAAGAGAAAAAAGGAAGAGTTGCTATTCTAATTCCAGACAAAACAGACTTTAAATCAACAACCATCAAAAACGACAAGGAAGGGCATTACATAATGGTAAAGGGTCAAATTCAGCATGAAGACCTGACCATCCTTAATATTTATGCACCCAACACAGAGGCATCTAAATTCATAAAGCAAGTTCTTAGAGACCTATGGAGAGACTTAGATAACTACACAATAATAGTAAGAGACCTCAATAGCCCACTGACAGTATTAGAAAGATCATCGATGCAGAAAATTAACAAAGGTATTCAGGACCTGAACTGAACACGTGACTAGATGGGCCTAACATATATCTACATAACTCTCCACTCCAAAACAACAAAATCCTACATTTCTCTCATTTGCACATGGAACATACTCTAAAATCAACCACAAAATTGGCCACAAAACAAACATCAGCAAATTAAAAAAAAGAAAAGATACAAGACACAATCTCAGGCCACAATACAGTAAAAATAAAAATTAATACTAAGAAAATTGCTAAGAGAGGAAAAAAAAAAAAACGGTGGCTAACAGAAAGGACTAACTTGCAACTCCCTGTTGGAAGGACAGAGTAGTGTGGAGGCTCACATCATGAACTTTTGCTCCAGGAACTACTGCAGGAATATACCAGGAAAGTGGAGAGAATCCACAGACCCTTTGAAGTAGGTGAAATGCTGCTGCAGGCACCATGGGATTGTCAAAGAACTGTTAATTGGCTTGCTTTCTCAACTGGAAGGTTGTAACCTGGGGCAAGTTCTCAGCTCTGCTCACTGACTGCCTGGAAATAAACTTGGTACTGTTGGGGGCATACAATGGGAGTGAGACGGGACTTTTGGGCTGTGGGCTGCCTGGGACGTGGGTGAGGCCTGTGCCTGCCAGCTTTCCCCCACTTTGCTGGTGATCTGTGTGACACAGCAGAGGCAGCCATAATTTCACTGCGAACATAACTCCTTTGCCCTGGGAACCATATGTCCGTCCCCCACAGCAGCTGCAGCAAGCCCTTCCCAAGGAGAATCTGATTTCAGACACGCCTACCCTGCCCCCACCTGATGGTCTTTCTCTACCCACCATGGTGGCCAAAGACAAAGGACATAATTTCTTGTGAGTTCTATGGTGCCACTCACCACCTGATCCTCCCTACACTACCACAGCTGATGCACCCTTGGAAGTGCCACCTCCTGGCTGGAGTCCAGCCAACACAAAACCAGTATATTTAACAAAAATAAAACAAAGGACCCTCACAGAATCCACTTCACTCCCCTGCTACCTCCACCGAATCAGGGGTTGGTATCCACAGCTGAGAGACCTGAAGGTGAATCACATGACACATCATAGAACTGTTGCAGACAACCCTCTGTACCAGCCCAGAGCCTGGTAGCTCTGCTGGGTGGCTAGATCCAGAAGAGAAATAACAATAAGTGCAGTTCAGCTCTCAGGAAGCCCCATTCCTAAAGGAAAAAGGAGAGCACCATATTAAGGGAGCACCCTGTGGGACAAATGAATCTGAATAGCAGCTCTTGAGAGTTCCAGATCTTTGCTCTGACATGGTCTATCCAAATGAGAAGGAACCAGGAAAACAATTCTGATAATATGACAAAACAAAGTTCTTTAACATCCCCCCCAAATCACACTAGCTCAACAATAATGGATCCAAACCAAGACAAAATCTCTGAATTGCCAGAAAAACAATTGAGAAGGTTGATTATTAAGCCAAACAAGGAGGCACCAGAGAAAGGTGAAGTCCAACTTAAAGGGGGAAAAAAAAAAAAAGATACAGGATATGAATGGAAAAATCTCAGTAAAATAGGTAGAATAAGCAAAAAACAATCACACCTTCTGGAAGTCAATGATACACTTAGAGAAATGCAAAAAAGAAATTCAGAGCTTGAAGACAAAGCTTTTGAATTAACCCAATCTTACAAAGACAAAGACAAAAGAATGAAAGAAAAATAAACAAAGGCTCCAAGAAGTTTGGGATTATGTTAAATGACCAAATGTAAGAATAATTGATATTCCCAAGGAAGAAGAGAAATCTAAAAGTTTGGAAAGTATATTTGAGGGATAATTGAGGAAAACTTTCCCAGCCTTGTTAGAAATCTAGATATCCAAATACAAGAATGTCAAAGAATGCCTGTAAAATTCAACACAAAAAGATAATCACCTAGGCACATAGTCATCAGGTTATCTAAAATCAAGACAAAAATCATCGTAAGAGATGTGAGGCAAAAGCATCAGGTAACTTATAAAGGAAAACCTACCAGATTAACAGCAGATTTCTCAGCAGAAACTCTACAAGCTACAAGGAATTGGGGTCCCATCTTTTGCCTCCTTAAACAAAACAATTATCAGCCAATAATTTTGTATCCAGTGAAACTAAACTTCAAAACTAAAGTAAAGATAGAGTCCTTTTTCAGACAAACAAACGCTCAGAGAATTTGCCACTACCAAGCCAGCACAATAACTGCTAAAAGGAGTTCTAAATCTTGAAACAAATCCTCAAAATACAAAATCTTCAGAGTAGAATCTCCTTAAAGCATAAATCCCACAGGACCTACAAAACAACACCACAATGAAAAAAAAAAAAGGCATTCAGACGACAAAAAGCACAATGAATAGAATAGTACCTCACATCTCAATACTAACATTGAATGTAAATGGACCAAAGGCTCCACTTAAAAGATACAGAATGGCAGCATGGATAAGAATTTACCAGCCAAGTATCTGCTATCTTTAAGAGACTCACGTGACACATAAGAACTCACATACAATTAAGGTAAAGGGATAGGAAAAGATATTCCATGCAATTGAACAAAAAAAAAAAAAGTCAGCAGGAGTAGCTATTCTTATAACAGATGAAAAAACCTTTAAAGCACAGCAGTTAAAAAAGACAAAGAGGGACATTATATAATGATAAAAGGACTAGTCCAACAGGAAAATATCACAATCCTAAATATATATGCATCTAACACTGGAGCTCCCAAATTTACAATTAGACCAAGGAAATGAGAGATAGACAACAACACAATAATAGTGGTGGACTTTAATACTCCACTGACAGTACTAGACAGGTCATCAAAGCAGAAAGTCAACAAAGAAACTATGGACTTAAACTACACCCAAGAACAAATGGACTTAACAGATATTTACAGAGCATTCTATCCAACAACTGCAGAATATACATTCTATTTATCAGCACATGAAATATTCTCCAAAATAAACCATATGATAGGCCACAAAACAAGTCTTAACAAATTTAAGAAAATCAAAATTGTAGAAAGTACTCTCTCAGACCACAGTGGAATAAAAATGAAAACCAACTCCAAAAGGAACTTTCAAAACCATACAAATACATGGAAATTGAATAACCTGCTTCTGAATGATCATTGGGTCAATAATGAAATGAAGATGGAAATTTAAAAATTATTTGAACTGAATAATAGTGACAAAAATTATCAAAACCTCTGGGATACAGCAAAGGCAGTGCTAAGAGGAAAGTTCACAGCATTAAATGCCTGTATCAAAAAGTCTGAAACAGCACAAATAGACATTCTAAGGTCACATCTCACGGAACTGGAGAAGCAAGAACAATCCAAACCCAAGCCCAGCAGAAGAAAAGAAATAACAAAGATCAGAGCACAATTAAATGAAATTGAAACAAAAAAATACAAAAGATAAATAGAATAAAAAACTGTTTTTTGAAAATATAAATAAAATTGATAGACCATTAGTGACATTAACCAAGAAGAGAGAAGATCCAAATAAGGTCAATTAGAAATGAAATAGGAGAAGTTACAACTGATACCATGGAACTACAAAAAATTATTCAATGCTACTATGAACATCTTTAGGCAAATAAACTAGAAAACCTAGAGGAGATGGATAAATTCCTGAAAATATACAACCTTTTAGATTAAACAAGGAAGAAATAGAAACTCTTAACAGACCAATAACAAGAGGGAAGATTGAAATGGTAATTAAAACATTACCGACAACAAAAAGGTCCAGGATCAGATGAATTAACACCTGAATTCTATCAGACCTTCAAAGAAGAATTGTACCAATTCTATTGATACTATTCCAAAAGATAGAGAGGGAGGGAATCCTCCCTAAATCATTCTATGAAGCCCATATCACCCTAATACCCAAACAAGGAAATAACATAACAAAAAAAGAAAACAACAGACCAATATCCCTGATAAAAATAGATGCAAAAATCCTCAACAAAATACTAGTTAACCGAATCCAACAGCGTATCAAAAGGATAATTCACTACTATCAAATGGGTTTCATACCAGGAATGCAGGAATAGTTTAACATATGCCAGTCAATAATTGTGATACAACACATAAACAGAGTTAAAAACAAAAAAAATCACATGATCATCTCTATAGATGCAGAAAAAGCATTTAACAAAACCCGACATCCCTTTATGATTAAAATCCTCAGCAAAATTGGCATAGAAGAGACATACCTTAAGCTAATAAAAGCCTTTTATGATAAACCCACAGCCAACATTATACTGAAAAGGAAAAACTGTAGCAAGACATTGATGCCCACTCACCACTACTGTTCCACATAATACTGGAAGTCCTAGGCAGAGGAATCAGATGAGAAAGAATAAAGGACACCTAAATTGGTTAAGAGGAAGTCACACTGTTGTTGTTTGCTGATGGCATTATCGTATACCTAGAAAACCCTAAGGACTCACCCCAAAAGCCTTTATAACTGGTAAATGAATAGCAAAGTTTCAGGACACAAAATTAATGTACACAAATAAGTGGCTCTGCTATAGGCAAACAGCAAGCAAGCTGAGAAACAAATAAATAACTCAACCTCATTTACAATAGCTGCAAAAAAAAAAAAAAAAAAAAAAAAAAAAAAAAAAAAAAAAAAAAAAAAAAAAAAAAAGAAAAGAAAAGAAAAGAAAAAGAAAATCAAAAAACAAAACACCAAAACACCAAAACTTACGAATATACCTAGCCAAGGAGGTGAAAGACTTTGACAAGGAAAGCTACAAAATACTGCTGAAAGAAATCATAGATGACACACACACACAAGATGGAAACACACCTCACGCTCATGGATGATTGTGAAAATGACTGCACTGCCAAAAGCAACGTACAAATTCATGCAATTCCCATAAAAATATCACCATCATTCTTCATAGAACTAGAAAAAATAATTCTAAAACTCATAGAGAACCGAAAAAAGCCCACATAAGTGAAGCAAGACTGTGCAAAAAGACTAAATCTGGAGGAATCAAATTACCTGGTGATATGGTTTGGCCCTATGTCCCCACCAAAATCTCATCTTGTAGCTCACATAATTGCCATGTGTTATTGGAGTGACCTCGAGGAAATGATTACATCACGGGGTGGTCATTCTTATGTTGTTCTCATGATAGTACATGGGTCTCATGAGATCTGATGGTTTAAAAAATGGGAGTTTCTCTGCACAAGCTCTCTCTTTGCCTCCTGCCATCCATGTAAGATGTGACTTGCTCCTCCTTTCCTTCTGCCATGATTGTGAGATCTTCCCAGCCACGTGGAACTGTGATTCCAAGTAAATCTCTTTCTTTTGTAAATTGCCCGGTCTTTAGCATGTCTTTATCAGCAGAGTGAAAGTAGACTAATACACCTGACTGCAGATTATGAGTGTATAGTCACCAAAACAGCATGGTACTGGTATAAAAATAGGCATATAGACCAATGGAACAGAATAGAGAATCAAGAAATAAAGTCAAACACTTGTAGCCAACTGATTTTCAATAAAGCAAACAAAAACATAAAGTGACGGAAAGGACACCCTGTTCTACAAATGGTGCTGGGATAATTCACAAGCCACATGTAAAAGAATGAAACTGAATTCTCATCTCTAACTTTATATAAATATGAGGACAAGATAAATCAAAGACTTAAATCTAAGATCTGAAACCATAAAACTTCTAAAGGATAACATTGGAAAAACTCTTCTAGACATGGTCTTGGCAAACTCCATGACCAAGAGCCCAAAAGCAAATGCAATAAAAGTACAGATAAATAAACGGGTCTTGATTAAACTAAAAAGCTTCTGCACAAACAAAAGAATCACCAGAGTAAACAGACAACCTATAGAATGGGAGAAAATCTTTGCAGTTGATACTCCCAACAAAGGCCTAACATCCAGAATCTACAAGGAACTCAAACAAATCAGCAAGAAATAAAAGCAAATAATCCCATACTAACGTGAAATAAGGACATGAATAGACAATTCTCCAAAGAAGTTATACAAATGGCCAATATTAAAAAAAAAATGCTTAACATCACTAATGATCAGGGAAATGCAAATCAAAACTGCAATGTGATACCACCTTACTTCAGCAAGAATGGCCATAATTTTAAAAAATCAAATAATGATAGATGTTGGCATGGATATGGTGAAAAGGAATACTTTTACACTGTTGGTGGGAATGTAAACTAGTACAACCACTGTATTAGTCAATATTCATACTGCTATAAAGAACTGCCCAAGAATGGGTAATTTATAAAGAAAGAGGTTTATTTGACTCACAGTACAGCATGACTGGGGACACCTCAGGAGACTTACAGTCATGATAGAAGCGGAAGGGAAGCAAGGCATCTTTTTCACAAGGTGACAGGAAGAAGTGCAGAGTGAAGGGGGTGAAAGTCCCTTATAAAACAATTAGATCTCATGAGAACTCACTCACTATCACAAGAACAACGTGGAGGAACCACCCCTATAATCTAATCACCTCCCACAAAGTTTCTCCCTCAACACAGGGAGATTACCATTCAAGTAATTTGGGTGGGGACACAGTTGTATCATATCATTCAGCCTCTGGCCTCTCTCAAATCTCATTTTTCTCACATGTCAAAACACAATTATGCCTTCCCAACAATTCCCTGAAGTCATAACTCACTTCAGCATTAACCCAAAAGTACAAGTCCATAGTCTCATCTGAGACAAGGCAAGACCCTTCCATCTGTGAGCCTGCAGGATTGAAAGCAAGTTAGTTACTTCCAAGATATAATGGGGGTACAGGCATTAGATAAATGTATCCATTCCAAATGGGAGAAATTGCCAAAATGAAGTGGCTACAGGCTTCACGCAATTCTAAAATTCAGTGACGCAGTCTTTACATCTTAAAGCTCCAATATGATCTCCTTTGACTCCATGTCTCACACCCAGGTTACACTGATGCAAGACATGGGACTCCCACAACCTTGTAGCTTTGTCCTTCTGGCTTTGAAGGGTACAGAAAGGTACAGCTCCCCATCCCAGCTGCTTTCATGGGCTGTCATTAAGTGTCTGTGGCTTTTCCAGGTTCATGGTGCCAGCTGTTGGTGGATCTACCATTTTGGGGGCTGGAGGAAGGTGGCCTTCTTCTCACAGCTCCACCAGGCAGGGCCCCAGTGGGGACTCTGTGTAGGGGCTCCAACCCCACATTTCCCTTCTGCACTGCCCTAGTAGAGGTTCTCCATAAGGGCTCCACCCTTGCAGCAGACTTCTGCCTGGACATCTGGGTGTTTCCGTGTTTCCATACATTCTCTGAAATGCAGAGGTTCCCAAACATTAATTTTTGTCTTCTGTGCACCCATAGGACCAACATGATGTGGAAACTGTCAATTTTTGGGGTTTGCACCCTCTGAAGCAACCACCTGAGCTGTACATTAGCCCCTTTTAGCCACAGCTGGAGTTGAAGCAGCTGGAATACAGAGCACCACATCCTGAGGCTACACAGAGCACAGGGGGCCTGGGCCCAGTTCATGAAATCATTTTTTCCTTCTAGGCCTCCTGGCCAGTGATGGGAGGGGCTGCTGTGAAGACATCTGACATGCCCATGCCAATTTCCCCCATTGTCTTGGTGATTAACATTCAGCTCCCCATTACTTGTGCAAAATTTCTGCAGCTGGCTTGAATTTCTCCATCAAAAATGGGTTTTTCTTTTCTCTCACATCATCAGGCTGCAAATAGTCCCAAGTGTTATCCTCTGCTTCCTTTTGAATGCTTTGTCATTTAGAAATTTCTTCTGCCAGACACCCTAAATTTTCTTTCTCAAGTTCAAGCTTCCACAGATCTCTAAACAAGGGCAAAATGCCACCAGTCACTTTGTTAAAGCATAGCAAAAGTGACCTTTACTCCAGTCCCCAGGAAGTTCCTCATCTCCATCTGAGAATACCTCAGCCTGGACTTTATTGTCCATATCACCATCAGCATTTTTTTCAAAGCCATTCCACAAGTCACTAGGAGGTTCTAAACTTTCCCACATTTTCCTGTCTTCTTCTGAGCCTTCCAAACTGTTTCAACCTCTGCCTGTTACCCAGTTCCAAAGTTGCTTTCACTTTTTTGGGTATCTTTATAGCAGCACTCCATCATCTGCAGTGCTAAACTACTGTATTAGTTTGTTTTCACATTGCTATGAAGACATACCTGAGACTGGGGTAATTTATAAAGGAAAGAGGTTTAATTGACTTACAGTTCAGCATCACTAGGGAGGCCTTAGGAAACTTAAAATTATGGTAGAAGGTGAAGAGTAAGCAAGGTACGTTCTTCACAAGGCAGCAGGAAGAAGTGCTGAGCAAAGAAGGGGAGGAAATCACCTTATAAAACCATCAGATCTCATGAGAACTCACTCACTATTATAATAATGACATGGGGTGGGGAATGGCACCCGTGATCTAATCACCACCCATGAGGTCTCTCCTCCAACACGTGGGAATTACAATTTAGATTATAATTCAAGATGAGGTTTGGGTGGGCACACAGAGCCAGACCATATAAACTGCTATTGAAAACAGCGTGGAGAATTTTTTAAAGAACTGAAATTAGATCTACCATTTGATCCAGCAGTCCCACTACTGGGTATCTACCCAGAGAAAAGGAAGTCATTATAAGAAAATGATACTTGCACATGCATGTTTATAGCAGCACAATTTGCAATTGCAAAAGTGTGGACCCAGCTCAAATGCCCATCAATCAATGAGTGGATAAAGAAGATATGTATACACATACCGTGAAATACTACTTAGCCATAAAAAGGAATGAAATAATGGCATTTGCAGCAACCTGGTTGGAATTTGAGATCATTATTCTAAGTGAAGTAACTCAGGAATGAAAAAATCAAACATTGTATGTTCTCATTCATAAGCAGAAGCTAAGCTATAAGAATGCAAAGGCATAAGAATGATACAATGCACTTGACTTGGTGGAAAGGATGGAAGGGGGATGAGGGACAAAATAGTACATATTGAGTACAGTGTACACTGCTCAGGTGAGGGGGTGCACCAAAATCTCAGAAATCCCCACTAAAGTACTTATTCATGTTACCAAACATCACCTGTTCCCCCCAAACCTATTAAATTTAAAAAAAGGAAATAAAAAATTACTCAAAACTATATAGTTGCATGGAAATTAAACAGCCTGCTCCTGAATAACTGTTTGGAAAACATGAAATTAAGGTAGAAATCAATAAATTCTTTGAAAATAATGAAAACAAAGATACAACATACCAGAATATCTGGGCACAACTAAAGCAGTGTTGAGGGAAGTTTATAGCACTAAACACCCACATCAAAAAGTTAGAAATATTTCAATTTAACAACCTGATAGCACACCTAGAGGAACTAGAAAAACAAAAGCAAACCAATCCCAAAGCTGGAGGAAGATAAGAACCCAAATCAGAGCTGAACCAAAAATATTGAGACTAAAAAAATTACAGTAGATCAACAAATCCAGGAACTGGTTATTTCAAAGAATAAAGAAAATGATAGACCAGTAATTAGACTAATAAAGAAAAAGAGAGAAGATCCAAGTAATCACAATCAGAAATGCCAAAAGGGACATTACCACTGACCCCACAGAAATACTCAAAACCCTCAGAGACTACTGTAAACACCTCTATGCACTCAGACTAGAAAACTTAGAACTGGATAATTTCCTGGAAACATACCACCTTCCAAGGTTGAGCTAGAAAGTAATTGAACCCCTGAACAGATCAATAATGTGGGCCATAATTGAATCAGTAATAAAGAGCCTACCAACCAGAAAAAGCCACCAGACCAATTCATAGCCAAATTCTACTAGCTGTGTAAAGAAGAGCTGCTACCATCCCTACTGAAACTGTTCCAAATAAATTGAGAAGGAACTCCTCTCTAACTCATCGTATGAAGCCACCATCATCCTGATACCAAAAACCAAGTAGAGACACACACACGAAAAGAAAACTTGAGGGTAATGTCTTTAATGAACATCTACACAAAAATTCTCAATAAAATACTAGCAAATCCAGCAGTACATCCAAAAGCAAATTCACCACAAGCAAGTAGGATTTTTCCCTGGGATGCAAGATTGGTTCAACATATGCAAATCTGTAAGTGTGATTCACCACATAAGCAGAACTAAAAACAAAAACCACATGATCATCTGAATAGATGCAGAAAAGGCTTTGGATACAATTTGATTTCCCTTTATGTTAAAAATCCTGAACAAACTAGGCACTGAAGGATCGTACCTCCAAATAATAAGAGCCATGAATGATAAGCCTACATCCAACATTACGCTGAATGGACAAATGTTGGAACCTTTCTTCTTGATAACTGGAACAAGATAAAGATGTACACTCTCACCACTCCTATTCATTGTAATAATGGAAATCCTGTCTGGAGCAATCAGGCAAGAGAAAGAAATAAAATGCATTCAAATAGAAAGAGAGGAAGCCAAATGCTCTCTTTCTCAGACGATATGATTCCATATCTAGAAAATTCCATAGTCTCTCTCCAAAAGCTTCTAGATCTGATAAGCAACTTCAGCAAAGTTTTGGAATACAAAATCAATGCACAAAAATCATTAGCATTCCTACACATTGACCATGTCTTAGCCAAGAGCCAAATCAAGAGTGCAGTTTCATTCATGATAGACACACAAAGAATAAAATATCTAAGAATACAGCTAGTCAGGGAAATAAAAGATCTTTACAATGAGAATTACAAAACACTGCTCAAAGAAATCAGAGATGATCCAACCAAATGGAAAAACATTCCATGCTCATGGATAGGAAGGATCAATATTGTTGAAATGGCCATACTACCCAAAGCAATTTGTAGATTTATTGCTATTCTTATAACAATACCAATAACATTCTTCACAGAATTAGAAAAAAAACTATTCTAAAATTCATATTTTAGAATAAAATGGAGCCTAAACAGCCCAAGTCAATCCTAAGCAAAATGAACAGAGCTAGAGGAATCACATGACCTGACTTTAAACTATATTACAAGGCTTCTGTAACCAAAACAGCATGGCACTGGCACAAAATGGCCATAGACCAATGGAATAGAATTGAGAGCCCCAAGTAATGTTGCTCACCTAAAATAATCTGATCTTTGACAAAGTTGACAAACCAAGCAATGGGGAAAGAAATTCCTATTCAATAAATAGTGCTGAGATAACTGGCTAGCCATAAGCGGAAGATTAAAACTGGACTCCTTTCTTACACAATATACAAAAATCAATTCAAGATGGATGAAACACTTAACTGTAAAACCTAAAACTATATGAAGCACTTAAATGTAAAACCTAAGACTATAGAAATTCTGGAAGATGACCTAGGAAATGCCATTTCCTGACAAAAGATTTCATGACAAAGACACCAAAGCAATTGCAACCAAAAAAGAATTAACAAATGGGACCTGATAAAACTAAAGAGCTTCTGCATAGCAAAAGAAAACATCAACAGAGTAAACAGACAACCTACAGAATGGGAGAAAATATTTGCCGACTATGCATCGAACAGAGGTCTAGTACCCCACATCTATAAGGAACTGAAAAAAATTACTAAGCAAAACAGAAACAACCCCATTAAAAAGTGGAAAAAGGACATGAACACTGCTAACAAAAAAAGGCATACACATGGTCAGTAAGCATAAGAAAAAATGTTCAACATCACTAATCATTAGAGAAATGCAAATCAATACCACAATGAGATACCATCTCATAGCAGTGTGATTGGCTATTACGAAAATTCAAAAAATAACAGATGCTGAACAGGCTGTAGAGAAAAGGGAATGCTTATACATTACTGGTGGGTGTGTAAATTAGTTCCACTATTGTGGAAAGCAGTTTGGTGATTTCTGAAAGCACTTAAAATGGAATTACCATTCAACCCAGAAATCCCATTTTAGAGTATGTAGCCAAAGGAATATAAATTATTCTACCATAAAGACACATGTGTGCATATGTTCACTGCAGCACTATCCACAATAGCAGAGACATGGAATCAGCCTAAATGCCCATCAATGGTAGATTGGATAAAGAAAATATGGTACATATACACCATGGAATACTATGTAGCCATAAAAAAGGACAAGATTATGTCCTTTGCGGAAAGATGGGTGGAGCTAGAGGCTATTATTCTAAGGAACAGAAAATCAAATATAATACTAGATGTTCTCACTTATAAGTGGAAGCTAAACATTGAGAACACATGTACGCAAAGAAGGGAACAATGGACATTGGGGCCTACTTGAGGACGAAGGATGGGAGGAGGCAGGCAGTAGAAAAACTACCCATCAGGTACTATGCTTATTACTTGAGTGATGAAATAATCTGTACACCAAACCCCTGTGACACGCAATTCACCTGTATGAAAAACATGACATATACCCCTGAATGTAAAATAAAAGTTAAAAAAAAAAAAAAAGAAAATATAAAAGAACCATAGGCTAAAAGAACGGTGGCCAGGAATTAGGGAGTGGGGACAATGGGATAATGTTTGTTAAAGGGAACAATCTTTCAGTTATGTTATGAATAAGTTCTAGAGACCTCATGTACAGCATGGTGACTATGGTTAATAATAATGTATCTTTGAAATTTGCTAAGAGAGTAGATCTTAAGTATTCTCACCTCTCTCTCTCACACACACAAGGGTAGGTGAAGTTATAGATATGTTAATTAGCTTGATTGTGGAAATTATTTCACTATATGTATATCAAACATCATGTTGTATATGTTGAATGTATACAATTTTTATTTGTCAATTATACCTCAATAAAGCTGAAAAAACAGTAATCTAAAAAAAAAATGAAAAGAAAGTTGAATAATAAAGAAAATTGTATAATTCTGGAGTGGAAGGAAGAGTTGAATGGAGAGTTGCTGTTCAATGGGTATAGAGTTTCAGTCATGCAAAATGAAAAGGTTTTGGAAGTTTGCTCTACAATAATATGCATACAGTTAATAATACTATACTATACACTTTTTGTTTTTCAAGACCGAGTCTCTCTCTGTTGCCAAGGCTGGAGTGCAATGGCGTGATCTCAGCTCACTGCAACCTCTACCTCCCAGGCTCAAGTGATTCCCCTGCCTCAGCTTCCCAAGTAGCTGGGACATTTTTGTATTTTTAGTAGAGACAAGGTTTCAACATGTTGGCCAGACTGGTCTGGAACTCCTGGCCTCAAGTGATCCACCTGCCTTGGCCTCCCTAAGTGCGGGGATTATATGCAGGAACCATCTCTCTGGCCCTACACTTAAAATTTTAAGTGGGTAGATTGTATGTTATATTTTCTTCTACAAAAAAAATTGTTAATGAGTGTTTCTTAGGAAGGAAGAAGGGAGTTTGCATAGATTCTTGGTAAGTAAAAACAATGTTAACAATACTCTATTAAAACAGAATCTTTGATTCATCAGGAATCAGGACTGTACTTCAGTATCCAAGACTGAGATTTGTTGGCCTATGGTCTATCCATTTTAACTAAAAATAGAAAGAAACATAGAAAGAAAAATTAGAAAGACTTATACGTTGTAATGTGCATAATATTATTATCTACCAGTTGTGGAGTTCCTACTACGTGTCAAAATACGAAGCTAAGCCCTTTACATGTGGTACCTAATTTAACCCTTGCAATAAGTCTATTACAGCAGGTACAATGATATCCATTTCATAGATATAAAAATTAAGCCTCAGAGTTTCAGCAGCTTGCTCCAGATAAGTAACTTATGGAAAAGAGATTCAAACCCAAGCAGTAAAATGGCAAAGCCCACCCCATTAGAACATTCCAGAAAAAAGTCAGAGGGCTCAATTATAAGAAAACTTGCCTTTGAGTTAATCTGCCTTAAGTGATTGACAAAACCACTATAGAATCATAAAAGCAGAAAAATATTAACATTGATTCACAACATTTTGTGTAATCACTTGAAGGTGAAAGAAAGAGCAAGAATAATATAATGATCATATATTGTCTCTCCTAATATGGCTCCAACCTGTATTTTCCCCTTCACTGGTCTAGTATGGGATGACCTTGACTTTCTAACACAAAAATATGAATTCTGTTGTCCTAAGTTAATGCAGAAACAGAGACTCTTAATGTCTCCACTCTTCTCTTTTAACTTCTGCCTAATTATAGAAGCCCCAAATATAATCACATGCTCAGAGAGGTTGCCATAATACTTTGAGGTAGTTAGCTACTCTCTGCAGAAAGTTCAGTTCTGTGTTTCTTTAGAAAAGTTGGACAAATTGCTCTCATGGACCAGTAAGCAGATTGTCTTACTGGACACTTGCTTTCTTATTCTAAGTGCTGTTTTTTGTCACTATGGGTAGGGGAAAGCCTGAGATTTCATGTCTTCATTTTTACTGGGTTAGGAAAAATATGTATTTCCCTTCACAGGTGACATACTAAGAGCCATCACACCTACTATGTGGTGCATTTATAATAAATCTGAGATCATGTTCCTGCATCACTTTTCCCCTGTAAGGCCATAAGGGAGTCCAGGTTAAAGCAGTCACACTTTTCATTTTTCTTTTTCATGCTATGCTAAATTTGTTCCCATCCTTGGTTTTATTCTTGCATTATTTTAGAGAGTATTCTCTAAGTTCCATAAAAAATCTGAAATTTAAAATGTGTCAAGCCATATGCATATTATAAAGAATTTGAGAATAATGTATTCAACTGGTGTTTTCTTATCATATCCTTTTCCCAATAGCTATTCTCATCCATTATTCTGAAAGGAATTTTAATTTTGCTTTATGCATAATTTTCCATTAACGTTGTTTTCTTTGGCTATCTCATGGAAGAATTTGAATACTCAGTTTTTTTTTTTTTTTTTTTTTTTTTTTT
>NW_016803381.1:496517-498436 GCF_001698545.2 Rhinopithecus bieti
TTTTTTTTTTTTTTTTTTTTTTTTTTTTGCAGAGTAAACATTTTGTTTATTGAAAGGAGATGAGTTGAAGTAGAATCTACAGGTCTAAAGCTCTAAGAGTTATAATCTTGGACTTCCTCCAGAATCATTCTGTTGTCAAGATCAGAAGGAATCATTTACTTGAATAATTTACCATCTATGCTCCCAAGTGAGTGTTTAAAATTGTCTCTATTTTCTTTAACTTTTTATTATGGGCATTTTCATACACACACAAAATTAGATCGAATAGCATGGCAAGTCCTCTATATCCATAACTGTGCTTCAACACTTAGCAACATTTTCTCAATTATTTTGAAACTTTCCACTACCCTCACTTTTTCCCCCTAGAGTGTTTTAAAGAGAATCCCAGACATAACATCATTTCACCTGTATGTAATTTTATTTGCATGGAGCCCTTGTTAAAGGTTAAGGATTGTATAAAAAAAAGAATCAAATGAATGTGACAAAACCAAGTATCTCCCCTGGATATGCTCATGTGGTACAGTATTGAGGAGCCCTGGGAAGTTTCTAGTTTCCTTGAGTTAGAAGTCCTGACTCAGATATATGCCACCAGTGGGATTTTGGTCATGTACCTTGTGTTCTATGTCCTCAGTTCTCATCTCTAAAGTAGGAATTAAAAACTGTCCTTTAGCTCAGAGGCAAATACTGGCTTGTTATAAGGATGAAATCTATAAAGAATACAGGTTCACTTCAGAAACTTCAAATACAAAGTATTAAGACACATTTTATAGACACTTGAGCATTGTAAACACCAAAGAAATGTGTTAAATGGAAGAACGTGTATGTAAAAAATGAATTAAACTTATTATCTGTACAAAGTTGTGTGGAAAGCATAAAGTTGGATCACTTAACCAAATATTTTGCTTAATTGACATAGAATAGGCAGATATTTGGAAATAGCAATTGTGTATATAGCCTATAAAATGTATGCCTTTAAACCATTTGTTATTTTAATCTTTTGTCATTAAAATAACCACATAATTGACAGATTTTTTTACTTTGGTGCTTTATTATATTATTCAGTAAGAACAAGAAAAATGTGATGTTTTGCACACTACTGCTTATGTTAAATGTCAGATCTTTGCATCTAGTTTCTATCCTGTGTCTTTAGGGAACATTGCTGCCTAATGTGATCACAAAATGGATCTTCTTGCATGGACTCTTGTTGATCATAGATTGTCCATAGTGATCACAGAGGTTGACTGTTGTCAATATGTATTTTTTCTCTCTAAATCTCTTACAAGCAAGATTTTTTGACCTGGTTAGTTAAAGTTAGTTCAATCAGACGCAAGGTCTCTGTAAGCTACATTTTTTTGTGTGGCTGTCAGGTATGCGAACATGAAAAAGCCATGTGCACCACTCTCTTAAGAGCTTGCACACCCTTCCATAGAGAAAAACACACAGCAGAGATCCACTGCTGGACAGAATAAAACAAATACTTTTATAGAGGTCCAAATAAATGAAGACAGAGAAAGGAGCAATTAAATCCAGAGGAAAAGAACAGTGAGAAAGAAACAAAATGCTTAACTAGAGGGTTGCAATTTATCTCCAGAGCCTGAAATAAATCAAATATAAGGTAATCTATTTTCTTGCCCTGAGAGACCACTTACTCGCCATCAGAGAAATGCAAATCAAAACCACAATGAGATACCATCTCACACCAGTTAGAATGGCAATCATTAAGAAGTCAGGAAACAACAGGTGTTGGAGAGGATGTGGAGAAATAGGAACACTTTTACACTGTTGGTGGGATTGTAAACTAGTTCAACCATTATGGAAAACAGTATGGCAATTCCTCAAGGATCTAGAACTAGATGTACCATATGACCCAGCCATCCCACTACTGGGTATATACCCAAAGGATTACAAGCTGCTATAAA
>NW_016803381.1:500533-522080 GCF_001698545.2 Rhinopithecus bieti
AAAAAAAAAAAAAAAAAAAAAAAAAAAAAAAAAAAAAAAAAAAAAAAAAAAAAAAAAAACAAAAACAAAACAACTGTGTGAAACAAGTTTGAATTCTAAAGAAAACAGCATAGGTTTTCTTTCTTTCTTTTTTTAATCCACAATCTCAAAGGAAGGTTGATAATATGTGTGGTATTTGTAGTCAATAACAAAAAAAAATTAATAAGATAAAAGAGGGTATAATGAGGAGTTTGTCTAAATGTACCATATAACACTATAGGTTTAAACAGTTTCCGTGAAAAAAATAGCATCAAATTATAGTACGCATTTGAGTCAAAGCAGCTGCTCTCATGATTTGTATATGGTTTACTGAATTCACACAACTCAAAGAGCTTTTTCAGGCACCCTGTGGTTGTTCTTGTTTCATTGCACTGCAATGCTCAATTGTTTGTACAAGCCAAAAGGTCCACAACATCTAATAAATGGAGCTGATGAGATTTTTAAGGCCTTCACTCTCACCATCCTAGTGCTATGTAGCAAAGTGTGTAAAATGTAAGAATTTGTTTTTTCTCTTTTAATAAATGTTGTTGGGGAACCTTTGAGTGTATGACAGCAGCACCGGGAGGATGCAGTATGAAACTCAGTTGCTAGGAAGTAGAAGGTAAGGGATACATTGACACCCACCAATTTAAAGTCAGGTACCTTATCCTTCCAATTTTTATTTTAGGTTCGGGGGTACATGTGCAGGTTTGTTGCATGGGTAAATTATGTGTCCTGGGGTTTTGTGTACAAATTATTTCTTCACCCAGGTAACGAGCAGTGTACCCAATAGGTAGTTTTTCAGTCCTCATCCTTCTCCCAACCTCCCGCCTCAAGTAGACCCTGCTGTCTACTATTCCCTTGTGTTCATGTGTACTCAATGTTTAGCTCCCACTTATAAGTGAAGATATGTGATATTTGGCTTTCTGTTCCTATGTTAATTCACTTAGGATAATGGTTAAACATAGAGTTACCATATGACAGCATTTCTCCCCAAGAAAATGAATATCTCCCCAAGAAAAATGAAAACAAGTGTCAACACAAAACAAGTACATGAATGTTTAAAGCAGCTATTCATAATAGCCAAAATGTAGAAACAACCAAAATGGCCATCAACGGATGGATAGATGCACAGAATATCCTCACAGCGGGATACTATTCAGTCATATCTAGGAATGTATTGATACATGCTACAACGTGGATAGACTTTGAAAACATGCTAAGCGAAAGAAGACAGTCACAAAAGACCACGTATAACTTCATTGATATAAAATGTCCAGATTAGGCCAATAAAATAGAGACAGAAAGGAGATTAGTGGTTGACTGGGGTGAGGTGTGGGAGGAGGAGAAATAAAGAATGACTGCTAATGGCATGAGTGATGAAAAAGGCCTGGAAGTAGATAGTGGTGATAGTTGCACAACCTTGTGAATATACTAAAACCCACTGAAGTGTACAGTATAAAATGGTGAACTACTTGGTATGTGAATTATATCTCAATAAATCTGATACAAAAAAAAAAAGAATAAATGGGAGATGAGAAGGAAAGAAAGAAAAGTAAAGGCAGATGCTTTTCACTTTTGCCCTGAGGAATGCACACTGGCTGGCTCCAGTGGGAGAAGGGGCCTCTTCTGTCTCTCATCCAGACATTCACCGTAGTTCAATCTCCTTTGTCTTTGGAGAAGCCCTGGGTCTGGCTGAGGCCAGCAGTTCACAGGATTCCCTCTACAGTTCCCTCTACAGGCTGGCTGGCCACTAAGTAAATGGAGGGGTATGTGTGTACAGGCCTGTGTCTGGTGTTTCCTTGGCCACACATCCTTTGGGACTCACCCTTATCTTTCCTGAACTCCAATACAGCACTCACGTGACATATCGTGCCCATCTCTTTCCCCAGCTGTCTGCATGGCTCCTTCTCCAAGAGCGAAGAGGGGGAACATGCTTATTGTAGAGATAGAGTCGATTGATTTCCATTCAGTGTGAGTCATGTTCGCTTTAATTGGTACATAATCAATGTCCATTCTACTAAGACAGTCCGTATGCTCTTTTGATGAATTGCTTTTAATTTTGCTCTGGCAGTTTGTGGATAGATTCTCAAAGGTGATATTACCTTGTTCATCTAAAACTGGAAATTCTAGATTTATAGCCACATGGCAATGTTCTGACATTAAATTAAACTCATTTGAAGAAATATAATACTAATGTTTGAAATTCTTTATGCCAGTTTCTGTATTTCTCTAATTAAAGAAGGTAATACGTAGAAAAATACTAATAAAACACAGAGTCAGAGGAAATGACCATTCAATTGATAAGTGAGTTTCTATCTAAGGTTGAATTATAGTGGTTAGAATTGAATTACTAAGAGAAGATTTAAGAATGGGTTTCCAGGAACCATTTATAGTTGAGACAAATTGCTTTCCATTACAATTTTACTTAAGAATTAAATTTTTCTTTCAGTAACATGATCACAAAAACAAACCAATTTATCAGGATAGTGCTAAAAAATATTAGTCAAAACATTGATGGCCTTACAAAGATTTTTTTTCCCCCACTTTTTGTTTTTTAAATAACTGAATAGCATAAGTAAACTACATTGTGTAATTTTGTTGGTCTGAGAAACATTTGTAACTGTACATAGATTCTATCTACAATCAATTTTATTATCCAATGAGAGAATTATTAAATTTGAAGAAATATTCAAAATTAAACTTATAGCCCAGCAAGTAAGAAAATGCTTAACTAATATTGAATCTCTTGAATCTTCTAATTTCTAGCATAAAACTATTTATTATATGTTTTAGATTAATGCTATTATAATATTTTACTTGACACATTAATTGATACATAATTTGCATTTCTTTAGAAACCTGCTATATTCTCTAAACAAGAAAGCCAAAAACTGTTATACATTAATTCAACATATGTTTATCACATTACTACAAGACAAACCCCTAGCTTTACAGAATTTATGCATACTAGGGAGCAAGACCAAAAAGAAAAGAAAAGAAAACAATGCATTATATGCCCGTATCAAAGTATCTTATGAAAAAGAAAAGAAAAGAGAAAAGCAGGCACTTACAGTGGAGCATGATAGATAATAAAATATAAAGATCATCATATAGTATTTTGATTGCAAAGAAAGGGCACAGATCAAACTTTGGATGTGGTTGGTGGATGCCATATAATGGGGTTAATTTTAAGTTGAGTTCTAAATGATTAGTTGTTACCGTAGTGAAGAAAGATGGAAATATGTTCCAGAATTAGCGAAGGAAATGTGGAACAGAGTATGCAAAGGCTCAGAAGCAAACTGTGCAGTACTTTTGTTTCCACGGGGTGCTAGAAGACTGATTTTGCTGAAGCTGAGTTTGTTAAAGCTGGGTGAATAATAAGATATATGAATAGAGAAGTGAGCACGGATCAGATAATATTTGGACTTAAAACTGAGGGAAATAGAGATCTGTCTAACGGTATTAAGTAGAATGTACAGAATTCACTCTGATTTGGAGGGCAGGGACAGACACCCCTGTGGCCAGGATGATCATTTTACTATGTGATGTTCTTGCTTCAAATCATACAATGGCTCTCATTCTCCCTAGGACAGAATGTAATATCCTTATAAATTTTACAGGAATCTGCCTTGGTTTCTTCCATTCTGATGACAGATAATAGCTACACTGGAACAGACTGTTTCATACTAAGAAGACTGGCCTCTAGAACATCAAAAATGCAGTTTCTGACCTGGGATGCTTCTTTTCCTCTTTGTTTGACCAACACCTCCACATACTTTAGATTTCAGCACAGATGTTGCTTTCTCCAGGAAGCCTTCCTTGAAATAACCTACCCTAAGCTGGTTTTCATCTACCCTGTGTCTTTGAGATTCTCTGTATCATCACTATTATACCATTGTCATCCTATAGTATGATTGCATTAAAATGTTTGTGTTCTTAAAAAAATTGAACATGAATAAGATACGTGTATGTGTGTATAATATAGGAAATAAGAACCACATCAGCACTGATGAAAGCAGAGGTTACGATTGCAAATTTATTTGTTTATCTCCCCAGTGGTTATAAACTATGCTCAGTAAATGTTTGTTGAATAAATGAATTGGGATGATGTAAAACTGAGGCAGTGATTTCAATAGGAAGCAGTTACAGATATGTTGTAGGAACTGACCAAGGGAATGGCAGTGGAGTTGAATAGAAGTGGATGGGCTCTCGAGCTACGAAGGAGATAAAGGGGAAGAATCGACTGCACACAGGTATCAGTTGTAAGGGATGATGGCAGAATATTGGTTGACCTTCAGGTTTCTGGCTTGCACAATGGATTGATGATGGTATTAGGCACTGAAATGGGGACCTCAGAGGCCAAGTACTTATGGAGGGTCAAGATGAAGACTTTGGCTCTATGCGCGTTGCATTTTGGGGCCTGTAGGATATACAAGTAGAACTGTGCTCAAGACTATGGCAGGTGGGTCTGGAGCTTCACAGGATAATTTGGCTAGAAATGTGTGAGTTATTGGCACAGGAATGTCAGGGGAAGTATATAGAGTGACAGAAAAGAGCTGAGGTGGCAACTCTACTGAACAAAGCATTAGGATTGGGAGAAGAAGAATAATGAAACTGCAAAGGTGAAATGAGGTAATACTAACAGTTAACATTAATTGTGGGTGTATGATGTCCGACAGACAGTTAAACCCACAATAAATTCAGGCAAGTCCTGTATCATCTAATCAACCTGACAATACAATGAAGTCTATTATATTCCTATTTCTCACTTTCTCTTTCATATTTTATAGCTTTCAAAGTAATATATGCTCATACAAAATTCAAAATGATATAAATATAGAATTTAGAAGGTAAATATCCTATGTAATCCACTCTAGAAAACAACTTTTGGTAAAGCATAGTGCATATTTCTTTAATTTTTCCTTCTCTGAACATTTATATTGCTATCAACAATTCTTTTTTTTTTTTTTTAATGTGTTGTTTTGTGCCACTTACTTATTCCAAGTGGTCATAACTGATTTACCTTATACTTTAAAATTGTTCCCTGGAATTCCCCTGTATGGACACAATAAGCAATCTAGGTCACATTGCAATGAGCAGTATTCACAGTGAAGAAAGTTAGGCTTATGGGTAAAATTAGGTTTAGAGTAAAATTGTAAAGAGAAAATGGCTAAGTGGTGAAAACTGGACTCAGAAGAGAAAAGCCAGGTAAATACATTATGGAAACCTAAAGATGACAAGATAATGTGACAAGAAAGATGAGAAGATTAACAGTGCAAAGGCTACAGAGATTAAGTAAGATGTAGCAAGAATTTGTTGGTGACAACTACTAATGCATGACTTCATTGTTAATGGAGTGAGTCACAGGACACAACTGAGGATGAATGGAGGGCGGCTAAGAGGAGATGGTTACTTTAAACAGCTTTTACAAAATGTCGAAGAGGAGATGAAAAAAGAGGGTGGTAGTTAGAGAGATTTATGGGGTTGAAGAAGCCTACAATCCATACGATGTTTTACAGATGATAGATATTGAAAATCGAAAGCCATCTCAATAGCTCATCAAAATATCTTCCTTTGATTTGTAATTAAATAACTATAAAAGCATCAGAGAAGAGGGGTGATCACATTCCTAAAGATAAAAAATTTATACTAAATAAATGTGTAGCACGTAATTTGACCTATACATAAGGTCATCGTAATATATGCGTGAATGAAATAGTTATGATTTTCATCTTTCTTAAAAGCTTACTATGAAACATTTAAGATAGAAACAGATATAAAGAGTATTACAAGAAAATCTTTATGCTCACCATACACCCTAAAATATAAAATAGTGCTGATCATTTAAACCCTCATGTGATACCTCTTTTATCTTATCCCTCTGCCTTTACCTGAATAGTTACAAATATTATGAATTTAGCGAATCCTCTGCAAGAGGTCGGTTTTTTTCTAAGAATATATTCTCATTTTGTCATTTTCATGGAGGTAAGATGACAGTTAATAAGAATTAGTATAATGTTGTTCTACTATTTGACAGTATAAAAATCTCAATTTTGAGACAGTTCAAAAATATTTTTTATACAAGTAGTAAAATGGACTTTAGAGGGTGACTTAAGCCATACCAGCCAATGAATTTTCACATCAACCAGACAGTCTGGACATTAATGTGAAAGATAAAGCTTATGATATAAGCTAAAACATTTGCTTTGTCTGATGCTCCTGATTTCATATCATTTCCTTATTCTCATGGTATCTAATATAACATTTTATGCTCAAAGTGACATTTTTCAGGGTAAGTCTCTTAGGCTGAAGCACTTCCTTCTGAACTGCGTTATTCATCTATTGGAAAGGACATGATGAGTCTCATAGCAGTCTAGGTTCGGGCAGTGGACCAGGGATGTGAGATGGAGGGAGGCTAAGACAGGACAGTATTCCAGACACATCAGTGTCTATTAGGCTCATTGCTCTTCCACAAGGTACTCCTCATCCACCCAGTGATTTAAATCCCGATCACACTGAGATCACTCTGCCACCAGAGTATAGCTAACCATTTCCTGTAAGGGTGGAGTGTTTGGTTGTGCATAGAAATATCAGTAGTTTATAGTGTTCAAAGATAAATAGTACAGTTTCATACAAAGAAAGAGGAACTTTTTTTTTTTTTACCAGATTACTTTTATTTCCCTTTACTTTTAAAAAATTCTCAATTATATCTTGATTTATTGATCATTTTAAAATAAAATACAGCTCTTGATGCTGTAAGAGACCAATTTATTTTCTTTGGAGAAACACTATTTTTAGTCTCATAACTATAACAAATCAAATCGATAGACACTTAGAGTCATGTCTTTTGAAGCAAGTTTGTATCCATTACTGGGGAGTCAATGATGAACAAGGTTCTATCCTTTTCTTGAAGAAGATGAAGGATCCTGTGGATGCCAGACAGACATAGTTGTGCCTGCTGTTTTTACTTCATTTAAGCCACAGGGTATTTCAAAGGTTGGAATTATGCTCAAAGACACATTTAATTCAAATGTCTACAAAATATTTCTGAACATCCAACTCTTCACCTCCTTGGTTCCTTTTCATGAGACTTTTGGAAGTAGAGTCTCTGCCCTACTTCCAAAAGTAGTTAGGGCAATCACATAAGATAGGTCAGATAAGTCAAGTGACTGCTTCCCAGTCTGCAGGCATCCTTATTGAGCTCCTATGCAAAGTCCCTCTGGAGTCCACTCCTTATATTCCACCCACTGCCATTATCCCATAGTCTAGCAGGCTACTCTCCTGCAGACATTTGATCATCTGACCTGGCAGGTGCAGTGCCATCACCATGAGGTTGATGTTGCTAACCAGCTCCTTCCTGCTTCTGTTTCTCGTATTGATAAAAGAGGCCCTGTCTTTCACTGTTAAATATTACTCTTCTTTCTTCCCCTCTGTAGCCAACTGACTTTCCAACCAGGGTTGCTGGAGAAAAGATAGGATGTCTAATTAGATTTAAATTTAACTCAAAAATTTTAAATTATGCCTCTAATATTGCCTAGTACATACTTATTCTGAAAATTTGTATTTGTTGTTTATCTAAAATTCAAATTTATCTGAACATCTTTTTTTTTTCCTCCATAAGTCATCCAACATGGCATTCAATAGCCCAGAGCCCAAGTGACCACTAAGCTTTTGATCACTGGATGTTAGTCAAGCTCTATCAAATTTACAACTCCCTCTGCTGGGAAGCCACACCAAATCTTCAACTATAACTCTGTGAGCATGGAGGAATGGATGGCACTGGGACAATGGATATGTTGATTACAAGGGATAGTGAGTGGATCACTTTGCATGAAGTAGGGAGTATTTTGAAGATTTGGGTTGAAATTTTCTTCCATAAGTTGTTTTATAGTTAAGAAATTATTACAGCCGTATTAAGTCAATTATTCTTTGACTAATTTTGAAATCATGATGCCAGTATTTTATTTCTTCTATTTGACAATAAATATATAACAAACTCTTTTGCTATTCCTTTGTACTGCCTTTCAGAAAACTTGGAGTTATCTTTAGTGTCCTGTTTTGTAGCTTTTAGAGGATTACAAGATCAGAAGGAAGAAGTAAGATACGATTTTCAGGGATTATTGTTTTAGCAACAGACAATTTGAAAGCACTAGATGGAGAAAATTGCTGCTAACAGTTTAATGATGTAATATTCTTATTATGTTTTGTCTCATTGTGAGAGTTGCTCACATCTTTTTCAGAGTGACTTGATAGGCGTATGCTACAAAGTTGTGGAGTTGTAGGAAAGTATTTATAGTGAAGATGCCTCTTAACTTTTGCAACCAAGCAGCATGAAAATGAACAGTTTGGCCAAGCTGCTGGCTGCACAAGGCAGAGTATCCTGGTCAGTGTATTATGAGTGGTTTTCCCTCTAGTGGTCAACAACAAATTATCCATAGTTTCTTGAAATGTGGAGAGAAACATGCATAATTCAGTGGGTGGAAAACTAAAGTCCTATTCTGTCCTATTCATTGTATATTCTTGAATTACAATTTTGGTGAACTGAGGAACAATGTTTGTTGGATAAAGAAAGAAGGATGGAGCCCTAAAATTTCTCTGAGATGCTCCTAGGCTTCCGATGCTTATATGGTGGGGATTGCATTCTTAGGTCACAGAAGTAGAAGAAAGACATACTCTAAACCATGATTCTAGTAGCAGTAGATTCTGGGACCTGGCTGCATGTTCAGGTAGACAGGCTGCAGCCTCCAGTCCCCATCAGGGTGGAAGAACATTCTGACGTCGGTGGGTCTGTGGTCAGCTTCTGGAAAAATTGCCTATTAATAATGGGGACCTAATTTCAGATACAAGGCAACACACCAGCTGTTACAGGTAGATAGGCATGAGTAGAACAGCAGAGGTCTCTCCCCACACCCACTAGAAATGTCGGGTGAGGATTCAGCAATTATTGCATTGCTTCTCTCAAAGTGATAAATTGTAAGCCGGCACCAGTCAGAGGCGATTTCCTGATTGCCCACACCTGTTAACATTAAAGAGTTAGTTAAAGGCAGACCTCAGGGAAAAGCAACTTACTGGGCATGCACATTAAGAGACAAAAATGGTGAAGTATGATCTTCCAGGTAGGTTCCACCAGATAAAGGAAGAAAGCCTCGGATGGTCATGTGTACAACTCCCTAAACAGGCTGCACTTGCCCACTTCCCAAGGGTGAGGAGGACTCTGTTCATGTGGGCAGCCCAACCTAAGGGAAGAATTATGGGAAACAGTTAAGCCTATAAAGTTCCTAGGATCGTGGTTAAATGGGGACTTGACCTCTCTCTTTAACCTTCACATGCCCTCTTGGATCTCTTCCAAGAGAACTTTCCTTTCTTTCCTGTTCTAATGCCTTTTAAATTAACTTCCACTTCTGTTCTGAAACTTGCCTTGGTCTGGTCTTTTTTCCTGCTTTATGCCTTTCAGTTGAATTTTTTCTTCTGAGGTGGCAAAGGCCGAAGTTGCTGCAGAGCGTATGGATTTGCTGCCGGTAACTTGGAGTAGCTTAGATCTCTTCCACCACTGACACAGCCACAGGGAGAGCAACCAGAAGGAGCCAAACAGAGTAACAGGTGACTAGTCAGTGTGTAAGGGTCTGGGGCATGCTTCACAGCTCAGTCCTGTGGATTGAGTCCACCTGTGGGTCAGATATAAGGAAGTTTTCAGGTGCTGTTGGGGGAGGTCAGTGTGGGTGCACAACTTGAGCATCCAGAAACTGGAATGGTCCCCAAAATCTCGGGTTTGAAGAATGAGAGAGGAGTAGCTTGGGCAGAAGGTTTTCTATAATGTCAAGAGTTGCAAACTGGTAGCCCATCAGATGTTTTCATTGCCTGTGCAGTATGAAAAGAAATCAGGACATACGGAGGGTGAGCATGTTCTCTAGTTTGCCACAATTACCATCAGTTCGTGTGCCTCACACAGGCAGCTTCATATCTTCAGATGCCCTGCTGGGCCCTTAATGACATTGGGGACCTTGGTTTACACTTTTGTTTTGGGTAATCTGGAAAGCAAAGAAGGACCAGAATCTTCTAATGCAGCCAATGTTGATTTCAGCTATGCAAACCTCAGTCAGTTGGAGGCAAAGAAAGTAAAGTTGCTGCTGACACTGTTAAAGGGAAAACTGTCATCAAAAGTAGTGTTATCAAAGGCATCTAATTATTCAGACACAGAAACTAGCTAAGCTTCACTTCAGCTGATGAAGCCAAGGCCAGTAGCTCTTAATTACAAGGAGCTGACATACATACTTTGTGAATGATCAATTGTGGTGTATTGCATATAATGTGCTGCCACTAGGACTTGAAGGACTGAAGTTTGAAAATTACTGACCTTTACACAGAAAACTGACAGTAAAATTCCTGGTTTTATTCTTATAACTCATGTTCTTTTTTTCTGATATACTTTTCTGAGTGGAAAAGTACTGGATAAGGAAAGCTTTCCAGGTATTAAACAAAACCTAAAGGACTATATTCTCTGTGGGTTCATGGATGACGTCCTCACATGTGTTGGTATCCTAAACATGTTGAGAAAACATGGCTTGAGTGGTTAAGAAAAACGGACCTTCTCCTGAAGGGATGCTAAAGGATACCATTTTGGTATAACACTGATTTGAAAAGCCACAGTATCACTGGTAGTGACTGGTTGCTATCCTAACCGGTTTGTTGGAATTTCTAGATATGTCCCCATCTTAAACTAGAAAACATGACTATAGCAATAAAATCCTAAAAATAAGCTTTTGGGAAATAAGCCTCTATTAGTTTAGATAATTTACCTGCAGTATATCCTACAGTAGTGAGCTGAAAATGAAGCAGAGGGGAGAGTTGCCTAGTACAAAGCCTGCATCATAACTGGTTCTCAACAAATATTTTGTGAAAGAATAAATGCATTAGTAAGGGACTGAAACTCCATTTGTATGTTAAAACAGCATCTTTTTCAAATTTCATGTGAGGATTAAATCCATGACTTATTTGAGTGTTTTTTTAAAGTGGCCTTTAACATATGGCAGCCAAAAAACATATGAAGAAATGTTCAGCATCACTAACCATCAGAGAAATGCAAATCAAAACCACAATGAGATACCATCCTTCACAAGTCAGAATGACTTATATTAAAAAACCAAAAAACTACAGGGACTGGCCAGCCTGTGGAGAAAAGGGAACATTTATACACTGTTGACGGGAATGTAAATTAGTAGAGCCACCATAAAAAGCAGCTCGGAGATTTTTCAAAGAAATTAGAACTATGATTTGATCCAGCAATCCCTTTACTGGGTGTAAGCCTAAAAGAAAACAAATTGTTCTATCAAAAAGACACATGCATGTTCATCACAGCACTATTCACAATAGCAAAGGCATGGAATCAACCTAGGTGCCCATCAACAGTGAACTGGATAACAAAAATGTGGTACATAAACACCATGGAAGACTACACAGTCATGAAAAAGGACAAAATTGTGTCCTTTGCAGCAGCCTGGATACAGCTGAAAACCATTATGCTAAGCAAATTAATGCAGGAACAGGAAGTCAAATACTGCCGGGTTCTCACTTATAAGTAGGAGCTAAATATTGAGTACTCATGGATGGAGTACATAAAGATGGAAACAATAGACACTGGAAACTACTAGATGGGAAGGAAAGAAGTGAGGAAAGGGTTGAAAAGCAAACTATTGGGTATATGTTCACAACCTGGGTGACTGGATCATTCATATCCCAGACCTAAGCATCACACAATACACTCATGTAACAAACCTCCACATGTACTCCTTGAATCTAAAATAAAAGTTGAAATTACAAAATAAGATAAAAATAAATCTCCCCTCCTCCTACAAAACATGGTTTTTAAAAAATATGACTAGGATGTTTTCTTAACAATCCATCAGTGAATATCCAACTGGACAGGCTCAAGGTCTTCTTGTACTGTATAAGCAACACTCGTTGCCTAGTAAGACAGAAGACAAACAGTTTGGAAAGGCACATGAGTATCCGCAACTATTGCCAGAGAAAAGATGAACGAATGGAAGTCTAAGAGAAACAGTTTCAAAGGACTATTCAATTGAAGTGCAAAAGAAATCACAGCAATTGATCACACATTGAGTCACATGTCAAAAAGAATTACTTTAAATAATTAGAAATATTTTATTTGCATATTATATGAAGTATTTCCACAAGGAAAACATGGCCCATATCTGGAACATATCAGGGCTTTTTTTTTTTTTTTTTTTAACCTTCATGAGTTTCACCTTTCTTCTACTTTTTTCCCTACTGGTGGCCTTTTTGAGTGTTTAATGCATGCTAGAGGCGAGGGCTATGAGGCAGGACAGACAGACATATGATTTCCAGTTTTCTGGAACCCTGGAAACACACTTGCTTGTACTTGTGTTAAAAAACTTACTTCCAATGCTTATAAAGTTTAGCTAATCATGTTCCACTAAAACAAACCCAGGTCCTATTGGAAGATTTTTAACAGATAGGATGCAATTACAAGATTGTCAATATTTTTGAGAACAAAATTACTCCTGAGAAAATGAAAGGGGTTCAAATTTGAACAGTTGGTAGAAAAATACGTTACAACTGAAATTACATGTCTCAAAACAAGAGCAATGAGGCAGAACTGACTTTGTTCTTATCTACTGATGACACATCACCAACAGGGTGACATTTAGTCACAGCCATGTTTGCTGCCATTGACAGTCCTAGGTATAACTGCAATCATTTAAGAAATGACCACTCTGGGAGAGTCAGCAAAATAGCAGTTTTCTATATGTTTATCTATTGAGGTATCTTCACCCTAAATAGATGCTTTATGGGGGTTTGCATCGCTCATATCAAGCTGCTGTCCAAGGATTGAGCACATGGTTGCTGATTATGTTAAAAACAGTTGAGGCTCTTATATATCCATCCAGACCTTCGTTAGTCTTTGCCTGCACACGTGCACACACACAGTCATGCACACATACCCCTCTCAAATCTGTTAGGGAGTGTTTTTCTTTGAGGCGGCCCTTGATTATTATTTCAATCTAGTTCTACCTGTATAATTATGTTGGAACTATTGACCCATGGAATTAAGTGACTTGAGCAAATTATATCCTTTTATGAAGTCCTTATTAAAAGTAGAGTGTAACATTGCAAAATAAAATAAAATAACCAAAAACTTGATTTAATATGATCCATGAAATGAAGACTGTTAAAAATATTTATATATATTATGTGTTATAATTTTAGATAAAACTCTTCAAACTAATAAGATTTAATATAATCCCCTCCTTATTACCGCTCAGAAAGAAAGGAGAGCACTACAATCTCCACTGCATGTAACGGGATATCTGGAAAGCATTTCTATCACAAAGGGACTAGCCGAATCAATTCGCTGTTACTGGCTTCTGTGAAGGTGTAATATTATTGATAACACAACACTAAGATGAAATGAGAATTTGCCAACTATATTTGCAACATCAATTCTATGCAGTGCTTTTAAAGGCAATACCCTCATTTTAATTAACTTATCTGTAGTTCTACCTAGATCTGAAAAAAAAAAAGAAAGAAGAAACTGACATAAACATCTGGAGGTAAGCACTTTGCCTATTAAATACAACAATGACAACAGTGATTGTGAATTATTCTCATGACAACGATGATTGCCAAATTATTATTTCATTGTTCTTAATGTTCCCCTGTGTTTAGGAGACTACTAGTTATGAACCTTCTAATACAGCAGGCCTCCCCAGAAGCAGAAGACACTATGCTCCATGTACAGCCTGCAGAACCATAGCCAAGTAAACCTCTTTGCTTTACAAATTACCCAGTTTCAGGTATTTCTTAATATAGTACTCAATCAGGATATTGATAATGATACAGAAAAGAATCCGTTCTGAGAATTTGCCAACTACATCTGCAACATCTATTCTATGTGATGCTTTTAAAGGTAATACCCTCATTTTTAATTTATCTTACCTATAGTACTACCTACAGATAATTTTGGTATCAGCTGTCCCTTGTCTGTGGGTGATACTTGCAGATGATGAAATAAATAAGCACTGAAAAATACATACTAAAGGGAAAATTTAGAAATATGTTTTAATGCTTAAGTAAAATGCTTTGTTGTCGTTATGAACATGTGAGCTTCGAGTAGTGATTTAAAAATGCAGACATAGTTTCTTTTGGTGAATTAGTTTCTAAATTATACATTAAATATAGTTAGAGATAGAGCAGAAAGAAGATTCTAAAGTGTTTGATCCCTTTAGATATATCAGAGGAACTGGTCTTTTGGGGTCTGAGGGCTAAATAGAGCTTATAGGAAGTAAGTTGGCTTTACAGGGACAACATGATGGATCCCCGTGTTGACCATTTTAGTCAGACTCTTTTTTGTATCAATATCCTGATTGTAACACTGTAGCATAGTTTTATGTATTAGTCCATTCTTACATTGCTGTTAAGAAACACTTGGAACTGGGTAATTTATAAAGAAAAGAGGTTTAATTGGCTCATGGTTCTGCAGGCTGCCTAGAAAACATAGTGGGTTCTGCTTCTGGAGAGTCCTTAGGAAACTTACAATCAAAGACAAAGA
Source organism: Rhinopithecus bieti (assembly GCF_001698545.2). Lineage (NCBI taxonomy): Eukaryota > Metazoa > Chordata > Mammalia > Primates > Cercopithecidae > Rhinopithecus > Rhinopithecus bieti. The sequence continues at coordinate 515,142 of NW_016803381.1, forward strand.
GGGAGTAGGTGTCTTACATGACAGGAACAGGAGCGAGAGTTGAGGGAAGGTGCTACACACGTTTAAACGACCAGACCTCGTGAGAACTTACTATCATGAGGATATTACCAAGAGGGATGGTGCTAAACTGTTCATTAGAAACGTGGTCCCATGATCCAGTCACCTCCCATCAGGCCCCACCTCCAACAGTGGGAATTATAATTCGACATGAGATGTGGTGGGGACACAGATCTGAACCATATCATTTTGTAAGATGTTACCATTGGGAGAAACTGGGCTAAGGGTCCATGGGATCACTCTGTAGTATTTCCTAAAACTGCAGTGAATGTATAATTTTCTCAAAATAAAAAGTTAAATAATAATTCCTAATTTTAAAGTTTAATTTAATTAAATTTTAAATCTATAAATCTCTTCCCATACTTTTGATATCAGCTATCACTTGTCTGTGGGTGATACTTGCAGATGATGAAATAAATAAGCACTGAAAAATAAATACTAAAGGGAAAATTTAGAAATACGTTTTAGTGCTTAAGTAAAATTCTTGGTTGTTGTTATGAACATGTGAGCTCCCAGTAGTGATTTAATAATGCAGACATAGTTTCTTCTGGTGGAATAGTTTCTAAATATCTTCTAATTATACACATAAATGTGGATAGAGATATAAAATTATAATCTCTGACATTAAAAAATCATCTACTAGTAATAAGAAAATTTGGAAACTGGCTTAACTTATTCTTCAGTCTCGTAAGGAAAAAGAATCAGTTTAGGTATTTTGGGAGATCAATTCTCTGGCTGAGGATGTCTAGAAGTGACAATAATATAAGCAAGTTCTGCTTAGAGATATCAGACAGTTACTATGGTAGAATCACAGGAAGTTTAGATGAGATAAATCCAGTAGTTGGTGCTACTTTTTTCACTGGAGACACTTTATGATTGAAGAAAGAACAGTTTAGAGTTTGAGAGGCTGACCACTACTTTTGACATCTTTTAAGTTCTAGGGGATTGGTTAGAGTCCATAGCTCATAAAGGGGAAGGGTATTAGAAGCATCTTAGTCTGTTTTGCCTCTATAACAAAAAATACCATAAACTGAATGGCTTATAAACAGCAGAAATGTATTTCTCACAGCTCTGGAGACTGAGAAGTCCAAGATCAAGCCAGCAGTAGATATGTCTGGTGAGGGCTGCTTCCTGTTTCACTGACAGCCATCTTCTTGATATAATCTCACATAGTTGAATCAGTGAACAAACTCTTTGGGGTTTGAAATAATAGCATTAATCCCCCCATTCATGAGAATTCTGCCCTCATGATCTAATCACCTCACAAAGGCCCCACCTCCAAACACCGTTACATTATGAATTAGGATTCTCCTTATGAATTTTGGAGAGAACATAAACATTCAGTTCACTGCAAGAAGTACACTTATGCTCATAGAATGTGCAGCTCATTTCCTAACAATTTTATTCCCTGAAATGGGACTGAGTTGATCTGCAGTTCTAGTCCCCAATTGTCCATGAGTGCCAGTGTTTTTAGGTGACTGATAGAAGCCAATGTAAAAACTCTTTGGAGACAGATAACACCATCCTAGGCCTCAATTTATTTTGCAAGTGTAAGGACAAGTATATAATAAAAAGATAGAGTCATACACTGAAAAGATAATGCAATACAACTAAAAATAAACATAATCAATAGATAAAATAATAACTAATAGAACATATCTACCAGGGACCCAAATATGAGAGTTATTAAAGACTTTAAAATCACTGATTATTATGTACAAGGATATAGAAAAATATTTTGTGTGTGTATATGTCTGTGCATGTATCAAGTAGAAATCCTAAAATCAGAAAATACAATAATTAAAAATAAGAATCAATGAGGCCGGGTGCGGTGGCTCATGCCTGTAATCCCAGAACTTTGGGAGGCCAAGGTGGGTGGACCACGAGGCCAGGAGTTCAAGATAGTGAAACTCTGACCAAGATAGTGAAACATGTCTCTACAAAAAAATGCAAAAAATTAGCAGGACATGGTGGCAGGTGGCTGTAATCCCAACTACTCAGGAGGCTGAGGCAGGAAAACCACTTGAATCCAGGAGGTGGAGTTGCAGTGAGCCTAGATTGCATCACTGCACTCCAGTCTGGGTGACAGAGCAAGATCCATCTCAAAAAAAAGAAAAAAAAAAAGAATTCAATGAAGAGACAGTGAAGACACAGAGCAGCAAATTAGAAAGAACTGAGGAGTGACTTAATAAACTGTAAAACATATTAGATAGAAAACATCCAAAATAAAAGATGGAGAGAAAAAATGATGAATAATGCACATGATACAGTAAGAGATATAGAGAAAATAGTGAGAAGATACAATATGTGTATAACTGGAATTCAGAAGCAGAGGAAAAATAAAATAAAGCAGAAGTGATATTTGAAGATGTCAAGACTTAGATCACTCCAAAATAGATAAGAGTCATCAAGATAGAATCAAGAAGTCTTACAAATGACATGAAGAATTTTTAAAATGTATAAAAAGTAATACAAGAAAAAAAGAGTGATAAAAGAGTAAAGCAATAGGTGGTTGGAAAGACGGCCAAATAGAAGAGCTGTGGTCTGCAGCTCCTAGCAAGATCAACCTACAAGGTGGGTGATTTCTGCATTTTCAACTGAAGTACCTGGTTTATCTCACTGGGACTGGTTAGACAGTGGGTGCAACCCACAGAGGGCGAGCCAAAGCAGAGTGGGGTGTTGCCTCACCCAGGAAACACAGGGGTTGGGGAACTCCCTCCCCTAGCCAAGGGAAGCCGTGAGGGACTGTGCGATGAGGAACAGTGCACTCTGGCTCAGATACTACACTTTTTCCATGGTCTTCACAACCTGCAGACCAGAAGATTCCCTCGGATTCGTATACCACCAGGGCCTTGAGTTGCAAGCATAAAACTGAGCGGCCCTTTGGGCAGTAACTGAGCTAGCTGCAGGAGATTTTTGTTTGTTTTGTTTTGTTTGTTAATATCCCAGTGGCGCCTGGAATGCCAATGAGATAGAACTGTTTACGCCTCAGGAAAGGGGGCTGAAGCCAGGGAGCCAAGTGGTCTAGCTCAGTGAATCCTATCCCCACAAAGCCCAGCAAGCAAAGATCCACTGGGTTGAAATTCTTGCTTCCAGAACAGCAGTCTGAAGTTGACCTGGGACACCTGAGCTTGGTACGGGGAGGGGCATCCACTGTTACTGGGGCTTAATAGGCAGTTTTCCCCTCAGAGTGTAAACAAAGCCCCCGGGGAAGTTCGAACTGGATGGAGCCCACCGCAACTCAGCAAAGCTGCTATACCCAGACTGCCTCTTTAGATTCCTCCTCTTTGGGCAGGGCATCTCCAAAAGAAAGACAGCAGCCCCAGTCAGGGGCATATAGATAAAACTCACATCTCCCTTGGACAGAGCGCCTGGGGGAAGGGGCAGCTCTGGGTGCAGCTTCAGCAGACTTAAAGGTTCCTGCCTCCTAGCTCTGAAGACAGCAGCAGATCTCCCAGTACAGCACTCAAGCTCTGCTAAGGGACAGACTGCCTCCTCAAGTGGGTCCCTAATCCCTGTGTCTTCTGACTGAGAGACACCTCCCAGCAGAGGTCGACAGACACCTCATACAGAAGAGCTCCATCTGGCATCTGGCAGATGCCCCTCTGGGACGAAGCTTCCAGAGGAATGAACAGGCACCAATCTTTGCTGTTCTGTAGCCCCCCCTGGTGATATCGAGGCAAACAGGTTCTGGAGTGGACCTCCAGCAAACTCCAGCTGACCTGCAGCAGAGGGGCCTGACTGCTAGAAGGAAAACTAACAGACAGAAAGAAATAGCATTAACATCAACAAAAAGGATGTCCACACAAAAACCCCATCAGAAGGTTACCAGCATCAAAGATGAAAGGTAGATAAATCGACAGAGATGAGGAAAAACCAGCGCAAAAAAGGCTGAAAATGTCAAATACCAGAATGCCTCTTCTCCTCCAAAGGATCACTACTCCTTGCCAGTTAGAACAAAACTAGACAGAGAATGAGTCTGATGAACGGACAAAAGTAGGCTTCAGAAAGTGGGTAATAACAAACTCCTCCAAGCTAAAGGAGCATGTTCTAACCCAATGCAAGTAAGCCAAGAACCTCAAAAAAAAGTTAAGAGAAATTGCTAACTAGAATAATCAGTTTAGAGAAGAACATAAATGACCTGATGAAACTGAAAAACATAGCATGAGAACTTTGTGAAGCATACACAAGTATTAACAGCCAAATCAATCAAGCAGAAGAAAGGTTATCAGAGATTGAAGACCAACTTAATTAAATAAAGCATGAAGACAAGATTAGAGAAAAAAGAATGAAGAGGAATGAACAAAACCTCCAAGAAATATGGGACTATGTGAAGAGACCAAACCTAAATTTGACTGGTGTACCTGAAAGTGACAGGGAGAATGGAACCAAGTTGGAAAACACTCTTCAGGATATTATCCAGGAGAACTTTCCCAACCTAGCAAGACAGGCCAACATTCAAATTGAGGAAATACAGAGAATACCACAAAGATACTCCTTGAAAAGAGCAACCCCAAGACACATAATCATCAGATTCACCAAGGTTGAAATACAGAAAAAAATGTTAAGGGCAGCCAGAGAGAAAGGTCAGGCTACCCACAAAGGGAAGCCCATCAGACTAACAGCAGATTTCTCTGCAGAAACCATACAAGTCAGAAGAGAGTGGGGGATAATATTCAACATTCTTAAAGNGGGGATAATATTCAACATTCTTAAAGAAAAGAATTTTCAACCCAGAATTTCATATCCAGCCAAACTAAGCTTCATAAGCAAAGGAGAAATAAAATCTCTTACAGACAAGCAAATGCTGAGAAGTTTTGTCACCACCAGGCCTGCCTTACAAGAGCTTCTGAAGGAAGCACTAAATATAGAAAGGAAAAACCAGTACCAGTCACTGCAAAAACACACCAAATTGTAAATATCATCGACACTATGAAGAAACTACATCAACTAATGGGCAAAATAACCAGCTAGCTTCATAATGACAGGATCAAATTCACACATAACAAAATTAACCTTAAATATAAATGGGCTACATGCCCCAGTTAAAAGACACAGACTGGAATATTGGATAAACAGTCAAGTCCGATTGGTATGCTGTATTCATGAGACCCATCTCACATGCAAAGACACACATAGGCTCAAAATAAAGGGATGGAGGAATATTTACTAAGCAGATGGAAAGAAAAAAAAGTGGGGGTTGCAATTGTAATCTCTGATAAAAAAGACTTTAAACCAACAAAGATCAAAAAAGACAAATAAGGGCATTACATAATGGGAATGGGATCGATGCGACAAGAAGAGCTAACTATCCTAAATATATATACACTCAATACAGGAATACCCAGATTCATAAAGCAAGTTCTTCGAGACCTACAAAGATGCTTAGACTCCCACACAATTATATTGGGAGACATTAACACCCCACTGTCAATATGAGACAGATCAATAAGACAGAAAATTAACAAGGATATTCAGGACTTGAACTCAGCTCTGGACCAAGCAAACCTAATAGATATCTACAGATTTCACCACCCCAAATCAACAGAACATACATTCTTCTAAGCACCACATCACACTTACTCTAAAATTGACCACATAATTGGAAGTGAAACACTCCTCAGCAAATGCAAAAGAACAGAAATCATAACAAACGGTCTCTTAGACCACAGTGCAATCAAATTAGTACTCAGGATTAAGAAACTCACTCAAAACCACGTAACTACATGGAAACTGAACAACCTGCTCCTAAATGACTACAAAATTAAGGCAGAAATAAATAAGTTCTTTGAAACCAATGAGAACAAAGAACCAATGTACCAGAATCTCTGAGACACAACTAAAGCAGAGTATACAGGGAAATTTATAGCACTAAATGCCCACAGGAGAAATGGGAAAGATCTAAAATCAACATCCTAACATCACAATAAAAAGAACTACAGAAGCAAGAACAAACAAACTGAAAAACTAGCAGAAGACAAGAAATAACTAAGATCAGGGCAGAACTGAAGGAGATAGAGACATAAAAACCCTTCAAAAAAATCAATGAATCCAGGAGCTGGTTTTTTGAAAAGACTAACAAAATATATAGATTGCTAGCCACACTAATAAAGAAGAAAAGAGAGAAGAACCAAATGACATAATAAACAATGATAAAGGCTAGATCACCACTAATCCCACAGAAATACAAACTACCATCAGAGAACACTATTAACACCTCTATTCAAAGAAACTAGAAAATCTAGAAGAAATGGATAAATTCCTGGACGCATACACCCTCCCAAGACTAAACCAGGAAGAAGTTGAATCCCTGAATAGATCAATAACAGGTTCTGAAATGGAGGGAGTAATTAATATCCTACCAAACAAAAAAGCACAGGACCAGACGAGTTCATGGCCGAATTCTACCAGAGGTACAAAGAGGAGCTGGTACCATTCCTTCTGAAACTATTCCAAACAATAGAAAAGAGAGGCTCCTCCCTATCTCATTTTATGAGGCCAGCATCATCCTGATACCAAAGCCTGGCAGAGACACAACAAAATTAAAGAAAACTTCAGGAAAATATCCCTGATGAACGTCAATGAAAAAATCCTCATTAAAATACTGACAAACCGAATCCAGCAGCACATCAAAAGCTATTCACCACGATCAAGTCAGCTTCATCCCTGGGATGCAAGGCGGGTTCAACATACACAAATCAATAAACGTAATCCATCGCATAAACAGAACCAAGGACAAAAACCACATGATTACCTCAATAGATGCTGAAAAGGCCTTCAATAAAGTTCAACACCCCTTCATGCTAAAAACTCTCAATAAACTAGGTATTGATGGAACATATCTCAAAATAATAAGAGCTATTTTTGACAAACCCACAGCCA
>NW_016803381.1:523289-526289 GCF_001698545.2 Rhinopithecus bieti
GAGGTACAAAGAGGAGCTGGTACCATTCCTTCTGAAACTATTCCAAACAATAGAAAAGAGAGGCTCCTCCCTATCTCATTTTATGAGGCCAGCATCATCCTGATACCAAAGCCTGGCAGAGACACAACAAAATTAAAGAAAACTTCAGGAAAATATCCCTGATGAACGTCAATGAAAAAATCCTCATTAAAATACTGACAAACCGAATCCAGCAGCACATCAAAAGCTATTCACCACGATCAAGTCAGCTTCATCCCTGGGATGCAAGGCGGGTTCAACATACACAAATCAATAAACGTAATCCATCGCATAAACAGAACCAAGGACAAAACCACATGATTACCTCAATAGATGCTGAAAAGGCCTTCAATAAAGTTCAACACCCCTTCATGCTAAAACTCTCAATAAACTAGGTATTGATGGAACATATCTCAAAATAATAAGAGCTATTTTGACAAACCCACAGCCAATATCATACTGAATGGGCAAAAGCTGGAAGCATTCCCTTTGAAAACTGGCACAAGACAAGGATGCTGTCTCTTACCGCTCCTATTCAGCATACTATTGGAAGTTCTGGCCAGGGCAATCAGGCAAGAGAAAGAAGTAAAGGACACTCAAATAGGACAAGAGGAAGTCAAATTGTCTCTGTTTGCAGATGACATAATTATAAAACCCCAGTGTCTCAGTCTAAAATCTCCTTAAGTTGATAAGCAACTTCAGCAAAGTCTCAGGATACAAAATCAATGTGCAAAAATCACAAGCATTCCTATACACCAAAATAGAGAGTCAAATCATGAGTGAACTCCCATTCACAATTGCTACAAAGAGAATAAAATAACTAGAAATACAACTTACAAGGGATGTGAAAGACCTCTTCAAGGAGAACTACAAACTACATTTCAAGGAAACAAGAGAGGACACAAACAAATGAACAACACTTTATGCTCATGGATAGGAATAATCAATATTGTGAAAATGGCCACACTTCTGAAAGTAATTTATAGATTCAATGCTATCCCCATTAAGCTATCATTGACTTTCTTCACAGAGTTAAAAAAACTACTTTAAGTTTCATGTGGAACCAAAAAAGAACCCGTATAGCCAAGACAATCCTAAGCAAAAAGAACAAAGCTACCTGACTTCAAACTATACTTCAAGGCTACAGTAACCAAAACAGCATGATACTGGTACCAAAACAGATATATAGATTAATGGAACAGAACAGAGGCCTCAGAAATAACACCACACATCTACAACCATGTGATCTTTGACAAACCTGACAAAACAACCAATGGGGAAAGAATTCCCTATTTAATAAATGGTGTTGGGAAAACTGGGTAGCCATATGCAGTAAACGGGAACTGGACCCTTTTCTTATACCTTATACAAAAATTAACTCAAGATAGATTAAAGACTTAAATGTAAGACCTAAAACCATACAAACCCTAGAAGAAACTCTAGGCAATACCATTGAGGACATAGGCATGGGCAAAGATTTCATGACTAAAACACCAAAGGCAATGGCAGCAAAAGCCAAAATTGACAAGTGAGATCTAATTAAACTAAAGAGCTTCTGCATAGCAAAAGAAACTATCATCAGAGTGAATAGGCAACCTACAGAATGGGAGAAAGTTTTTGCAATCTGTCCATCTGACAAACGACTAATATCCAGAATCTATAAGGAACGTAAACACATTTATAAGAAAAAAACAACCCCATCAAAAAGTGGGCACAGGGTATGAACAGACACTTCTCAAAAGAAGACATTTATGTGCTCAACAAACATGAAAAAAAGCTCATCAGAAATATGCTGAAAATTAAAGATGAGTAGAGAAAATAAAATCAGGTAGAGACAAATAGATATTACTTTCAAAAGAATAATGAAAATATTGACAGTTAACTTTACTACAGAGATAATACAAGCCAGAAAAAAAGAAGTGAAATATTTAAAGTATTCAAAGGAAATAGCTGCTAATTTAGAATCCTATAGCTTACAAATATGTTTTTAGAGTAAAAGTAAAATAAAATAACTTTCAGACAAATAAAACAATTTGTAACCCTCAGATCTGCACTAAAGGAAACATTATAATGTGTTCAAATGAAAAAAACAAATCACTACTACATGGAAACCCAGATACAGGAAGGAATAAAGAAGAGTAAAGAGGATACATATGGGGTTAAATCTAAAGCATTAATTCTCAAATTTCAGTGTAAATTAGAATCACTCAAAGGACTAAGCAGAAAACTTTGTGAGTCCCTGAATTTTAGGGAGGATTTCTGATTCAGTATGTCAGGCATGCGAGTTTACATTTCTAACAAATTCTCAGGTAATTCTAATGCTGCTGGTCTGGGACCCACACTTTGGGAACCACTGAGGAATATTGGTTGTATAAAAAAAAGGTGAAGTTTAAAATTTACATTAAATCACAGTCTACTCACATGTGAAAAATTATTTTTGTGTGACGACAGTTGCCCTGTCCAGTAGGGAAAAAAAGGTGATCTTTTCAACAAAGAGTCTCCATAAATGGTACTGAGTAAACAGGTTATTGACATGGAAAAAAAATTAGTTGACCTCTTTTTCACCTTATGTGCAAAACACAATCTGGTGGATTGCACGTCTAAATGTGAAGGGTAACAACAACAAAACTTCTAGATGGTATACTGGAGAATAAATATCTGAGTAATTATGGGGTATTCTAAGCGGGACTCGAAAAGCACTCTTCATAGGAGAAAAACTGAATTACTTAAAAATTTAAAATTATGGGCCGAGACGGGTGGATCACAACGTCAGGAGATTGAGACCATCCTGGCTAACACGGTGAAACCCCGTCTCTACTAAAAAATACAAAAATCTAGCCGGGTGAGGTGGCGGGTGCCTGTAGTCCCAGCTACTCGGGAGGCTGGGGCAGGAGAATGGCATAAACCCGGGAGGCGGAGCTTGCAGTGAGCTGAGATCTGGCCACTGCATTCCAGCCCGGGCGACAGAGCGAGACCCAGTCA
>NW_016803381.1:529215-539578 GCF_001698545.2 Rhinopithecus bieti
AAAAAAAAAAAAAAAAAAAAGCCATGGACATGGAGAAGATATTCACGACATGTGCAAGTGACAAAGGGTTTATATTCAGAATCTATAAAGAAGCTCTAAAATTCAATATTAAAGCAATCAACACCCTACTATAAACATCAGCAAAATCTCTGAAATGATACTTCACACAAATAATGTACAAATGGCCCAAAACAATGTGGAAGTTTATCCTCATTAGTAATGATGGGAAAGCATACCAAAACCACCAAAACCATAATGCAATACCCTTGTTCAGAATGGATAAAGTTAAAATTATAGACAATAATAAGATTTCTGAGAACATGTCACAGTAAGAACACTCATATATTGCTGGGGGATTGGTGAAACAACCGTTTGGAAAAGAGTTTGGCATTATTTACTAAATTTGGAGATGCACATCACATATGACCCAAACATTTTCATTCCTAGGTCTCTCCACATGCACCAAAAGACGTGTACCAGAATACATCATGGTTCATAAGATCTGAAACCAACCCAAACTGAAAGCAACCCAAATTTCCCTCCACAGTAGAATGGACACACATATTGTAGTAGGTGTATAAAAATGCAATTCTAGGGCTGGGTGCAGTGGTTCATGCCTGTAATCCCAGTGCTTTGGGAGGCCAAGGTGGGCGGATCACAAAGTCAGGAGTTCATAACCAGCCTGACCAACATGGTTAAACCTTGTCTCTACTAAAAATACAAAAATTAGCCAGGAGTGGTGGTGCATGTCTGTAATCCTGTAATCTCAGCTACTCAGGAGGCTGAGGCAGGAAAATCGCTTGAATCTGGGAGGCAGAGGTTGCAGTAAGCCAAGATCACACCATTGCACTCCAGCCCAGGTGACAGGGGAGACTCCGTCTCAGTAAAAAAAGAAAAAAAAAAAGCAATTGTATGCACCATTACTGAATATGAGGGAGCTACTACATACAATAACATTGCCAAATCACACGAATTTAATATTGAATGAAAGAGGTCAATCATAACATTACATATGAATGATTACGTTTAAGTTCAGAATCAGAAAATAAAATTATAGTTATTTAGTTGGTAAAATTAAAAACAAACAAACAAGGATTACTTTAAAAATAAAGACAGTGTGGCTTCCTTTGTTGGAAAGAGGTCAGTAGTTAGGAGGGGAATGGGAGGGGGCTTTCTGGCTACTGACAATGCTTGGTTTCTTAACCTGGTTGGACACCTACATGTGTGTTTCCCTTGTAAGATAGAATTGAGCTGTACATCTTTATTTTGTGCTCCTTTTTGTGCATATATTTTATTTAACAATAAAGAGAGTAAAATGTTTTAAAACGTAAACTACTCTATTCATTTTAAATTTAGCGGTAAACCAAACTCTTCTTTCTAGTTACTTGAAAATACCTGCAGTCCTTGATTTAATTATTTTTCCAATAATGCTTTAATTAATCCTTTTATTTAGATAATTTATTCTCATATTCCAGTTCCTACATTACTTTGCATTAATTTGGCAAGGTAAATTAATATTGAATGAAAATCAAATGCTCTGATGTCATCTGAATAAGCACCTTGTTTAATTTTAGATGGCTTTGTGTGTTCATTTTGGTTTCAGAACTGAGTCAAATGTATAAGTAGAGAGAGAATAACAGTATAATCACTAATGGTTTGTAAATGTGATTTAAAAATCTTATATATACCTAACTGACCCAATCCAACAATCCTAATGGGTGATAGAGACTATTTCTGTCATATGTTGATATGTTAAAATAAATCTATTTTGAGCAACTCTATTATTGGTAAATAATAAATAACAAAAATGTCATCTTTCAATATTGGTCATATTATATGCTGGGCCAAAAAAATAAATTTTATTTTATAAATTTCCTTAAAAAATATAGTCTAATATGTCCATCTCAGAGAACAAAATTAAGCAATTGGATTTTCATCAAGGTGAAAGATCTATGTTTTAACTCTACTTACAGGCTAACAAGTTAGCTGGCTATAGTTTCATGGATGCAGATGGAAGATGCAAAACTCCTGGCTTAGACATAAAGGATTTTGTCACTTAGGCATAGCAGGCAGTATGAGTATCTGCTTATCTTGCACTGTTCCCTTGAGCTCTAATTCCCACAGAGATAAGAAGGAGCATCAAGTGATACTGGCATAAACAGTGGGTGGCATTACAGCAGAGTAGCTCTGAGTTGAGGGAATTCAAATAAGCCTGCCTACCTTTTGGTCAGGAGAGGGATATCACAGCTTTCAAGGCTTTGTTTCAGATGGAGGTACTATCTCTATCTTCCAAGATCTTCCAAGACCATTTACTGTACAAATACCCTTGAAACGACAGTCTAGGAAAAAGGGCAGTTAGTGCCTTGCTCATAAGACAGGTAGAAACACAATGGATCCAGGGAGAATTGTCTCTCCATGTTGGTGATGACTCTAACCCCTTCATACAGTTGATATGAAACATAAATTTTCTTCAACCTCTAAAATATTAGACAAAAATGATTTTTTTCCAATTTCTAAAATGAGAACCAAAATTGAATAGTTCATATTGGATTCAGAATGCTCGAGAAAGTCATAATCACTTAAAATCCTATAAGGACCTTATATAGAGAATATGTGTACAACCCACACATGTATTAACATACATGCACTCACCTAAGTGGTTTGTTTTCTGCCTTCCCCATTTAAAACATAAATTCCTTGACAATAATGACTGTGTGTGTGTGTGTTTGTAAGTGTGTGTAATTTATTGTCTTATTCGAGTTCCTACATTAATTTGCATTAATAAATGCTCTAGCTCTACCATACAACCCTTTTCCTTCTTTCTTTTTGTCAGCACCATCGCGCAAAAAAAAAGTGTGCCTGTATTTTGAGGGTTCTCGTAGTCATTAAAATTGAAAATGACAAGGTAAGAAATGTCAAGATAAGAAAATGAAAAAATTTGCTTGTGTTGAAGACCACCTCCTATACACGGAATCCAGAAAAATGACCCACACCTCGTGGAACTCAGTAAATATTAATTGCATTGAGTTAACTTCAATTCAAGACCCCATTCTACAGTTTGTAAGTCAAAAGTTGCTCCTAGTAACACGCTCAGTAATACGTGCTGTGTTTTGAAAATAGAAAATATCCCTTTTCCTCAAATCCGTAGTCATTTTAAGCGCAATGAGTCCTGTTTATAATGATTCTCATATGCAGATGTATACAACTGAAGGAAGGATGGTATGTGTTTCCAGAAATATTTGCTTTATCATGAGATATGACTGAAGCACCTATTTGTTTCTTCCTTTGAGAATTATGTTTTTATTATCATTTACCCTAGTGCTCATTTTTATCCTTTTCAACAGAAATTTAGCAGGGAGACTGTATGGTTGAAAAACTACTCATGTAAGTTCCTCCGGAGGCTTAATCATCAACACATTGCCTTGGAACCACTCTGGTCTTTTCTAAATTAAATATCTCTGTCTACAACAAATGCGAAAAGTACAAAATGTTTCCGTACTCCTTCTGCATCAAAATTGCCTCCTACAGGAACTAGAAAATGCGTGTCAATATGTATTACCGTCTACAACAGCTACTCTCCCGGCCGATCTGGGGTCTTGCACACAAAGGGCGAGAGAGGGGCGTGGGGAGGCTGGAAAGCATCGCTGCCCCCCCGCTGGCCCGGCGACGTCCGCTCAGCAGCCTGCTGAGGAGTGGGGACGAAGAGCAGCCTAAACTTAGGGCTCGGGATGTTTCGATGCCACCCAAATTGCCGTCCTACCCCAACCAGGCAGGGAGAGGAGCGGAGTGCGCGCGCGAGCTGAGTGAGTGCTTACGTCGCAGCGAGATCTGTGCTGGGATAATTAGAGAGGAGTTGGGCTGAGCCGAGTCCTCTTTTAGCAGCAGCAGCCGGAGCCGCCGCCGCAGCCCGAAGGGGCGCGCCCGACTCGGACAGCTCGGGAGAGCCCCGGGAGAGGCCAGCGCCGCGCAGCAGCCGCCCGGCTGCGCCCACCGCCCCGGCTGCTCCCGGAGGGCGCACAAAGGCGGTGACCGCCCGAGTGGCCTTCTCCACCCAGGCGTTCGGATCCTCCTCCCCATCTTCTCTCCCGAAGGCGAAAATGGCAGGGCCAGGCGAGGACCTGGGACAGCGGTGGCCCTAGCCCTGCGATCCCCACCCCTCCTGCTGGGAGAGGCTGCGGGCTGCCCGCGGACGATGTGGCCGCGACTGCCCCCGAGCGCATCTTCGGCCCGGGTCCCCGCCGCCGCCCCTCTTCTCTGCTCCTTCCATCCTGCCCAGAGGAGTTGATGCCGCTGTCGCCGCCGCCGCCGCTGCTGAAGCCGCGGCTGATGGATGCCAGGGAGTGCCGCATTGCTTAGCGACCCCGCCTCCGGGTTTGCTGGTAGGAGCGGCTGCTCTTTCTTCTTTCTTGCTTTGGGGTTTTATAGAAAAGATAAGGACATTTTTATTTCATTCTCCCAACGCTCTCCCCTTGTCTTCGTTTTTGAAATGTGCATTCCCAGAAAGATCCCCGGTCTCCTCCTTCCCTCCCCCCTCCCCCCTTTTCTCCCACCCCGCGGCAAGTCCCTGGAAATGAAGGGCTAGAGGAAGGCAGAAGTTGGGGGTGGGGTTGAGGGAGCCCACGCTGGTACCAACGCCACCAGACCCCTGCTGGTGCCTTATGAGATCACGGTGTATCTCAAAGGGGAGGTGGGAAGGTACGCTATCTGCAGAGTCTCCACCTAATTGGATCACAATAATCTTAAATAAATCACACAAATATGTCTTTTAAAAATATCGTCTTTGAATAAGTAGAGGGAGAAATAATCTCCTTTCTCCCCGTCTTTCTCTCTGTCTCTTTTTCTTTCTGGCAAAGATGATCTCTCTCCGCCCTGGAGCTCAGCGCTGAAGAGCTACCTTATTATTAATCAGAATTTCCATCGCCACCCCTGGCAGGCGTATCCTTCAGCAGGGACCGCAGGAACATTCACAGTGCAGGGGCTGAGATGTGCGTGGGGGTTGTTTTTGTTACATCTTGGAAGAGAAGAGAAGAGGACAGTACCAAGATCAGAACCACCCGTGCTAGGTGGGATTAGGGGCGATTTGTTAGGAGAGAGAAAGGACAAGAAGAGGCGTGCAGAGCCCTTCAGGGGTTTACATCTCTTTAAAGGAAAGGGAAGAGGGAACCAAAGTGAGGTGTTGTATTTTAGGGGGCGGAGGAAGAAGTTTACACCACTCCGTCCCCCACCCCCACCCCAGTAAAGCTGGGGGAAAGTAGGAGCAACAGGGCACTTGATTGGACACCAAGATTATTAATTTCCTGTAGGGGAGAGGAAGCAGGCAGCAGGAGGTCTGGGGGCTGGAGTCTGGTGGTGGCAAGGGCCAGGTTTGCTTTGGGACAGTCAACAAGGGCTTCTGAGGGAAATCTCCGGGATAGGCAGAACAATGACTCATTTGCAAGCTGGTCTCTCCCCTGAGACCCTGGAGAAAGCTCGCCTGGAGCTCAATGAAAACCCAGACACGCTGCACCAGGACATCCAGGAGGTGAGGGATATGGTCATCACCAGGCCGGACATTGGCTTTCTGCGCACGGATGATGCCTTCATCTTACGCTTCTTGCGGGCTAGGAAGTTTCATCACTTTGAGGCCTTCCGCCTCCTGGCGCAGTACTTTGAGTACCGGCAGCAGAACCTGGACATGTTCAAAAGCTTTAAGGCCACCGACCCTGGCATCAAGCAGGCACTGAAGGATGGCTTCCCGGGGGGTCTGGCCAATCTGGACCACTATGGCAGGAAGATTCTAGTCCTTTTTGCTGCCAATTGGGATCAGAGCAGGTAAATCCTAAATCCAAACTTGTGTTCTCCTTTTACTCTCCCATTTTCCAGAACTTACCCCGAGTAGTGTCATGGTTTTGTAGATTTGATATTTTTGTTTATTAGGCTTGGAGTAAAGAGAAACAAACCAGGAGATGAGTTTTTGGTGAGTACCCTGGGAAGGGAGGTAGGCTTATATTTTTGCTTTTAAAACTTACTTCATTAGCACCCAGTTTCTACTGAAGCTTTAAGGTGCTACCTTAACCATATTATTGCAACTAGATCTAAATCACTTAACTTGTAAATAAAGCTTCTTTATATGTTTCATCTTCTGAATAAGTTTATTAGGCTGGATAAACCAGTATGAAAATGAGGACAACTTTTCCTCCTTCTTCCTAAAAAAATTATTAAACTAGACCCATCATCATGGTCATCATCATCATCATCATCATCATTCTCTCTTTGGTACTGACGTTGTATCTTTTAAGCATAGCCTGGTGTTCGACCAAAAGCAAGTAGTTTTGTTGCTTGGGAACTTCTCTGTTTGGTGATGTGTAGAAGAAGGAATAATATGGTGTGTGTCCCTTCAATGAAAGGAAGAGTTTCATCCTCTGTCGCTGAGCATGCCTGCTGAAACTGAAAATGTACACTGACTGGTGTATGTGTTCTACACTTGCCACTAATCTAAAGAATCTGTTTCCTGTCTCATGTGATTTTTCATCTTTTGGAAGGAAGTAGAAAATATTCAGATGTGTCAGTTGGTGGACTTTTTGAGTTTCTGTGCTATTTAATAGAGGAGAAATAATATTCTTTTATCAACATTATTATAGAAAATGTAGACAATGACGCTTCTCTATCCTCAATCAGAACTGTTTTCTCAGACTGAAAGATATAAGAAATTATGCAAGGCTCTTGTGTAAGGTAGTTTCAATTAAGTTCAAAGTTAAATATATTTCATGGGACTTAAAAATGCTACCAGAGCTATGAATCATAAGAAGCTGCTTGTTAAGACATTGGTGTATTTTTAGTTCTGTGAATGGTGACTTTCGATGCATATGGTTAGTTTAAATAATCTCTGGAGCCATTGTACAAGACATTTACAGTTACTGAGAAGGCTTGTAGATCATAGAGATTTCCAGATAGGCTTCTGAGTCTTGGTATTTTAGAATATAAATTAATATTTGTAATTATTTTTTTCTCTCATTTTATTGTGTTTTTTTCCTTGTAATTCTAGGTTGAGAATCACTCTGATTTTTTTAGGCAAATAGAAAGACAAACTACTACCTGAAGATTCATAATGCTCAGAAACTCATACAGAGTTAGTCATTCGGAGGGAATGGAGTTTTGTTACTTACTTTGGCCAGTTAGAGAGATGTTATTCGACTCTTTATCAGGTAGCTTGAAATTTTAAAGAATTACAACATTTTGTCCATTGACCACAATTTTTGTTTAAAAATGTTTTTTTCATCATAAAAGTACATTGTAGGATCATGCAAATCAATGACTGTGTATAACAAAGCTGAAACATTTTATTCAAGGAAAAACCTAATATTCTGTATGTCAGATTGGAACTTTGTTAATTTAGCTATAGTGAAATGGAAATTCGAAATTTTACATTTATATAAATCTTGAAGTCTGTTAGAGATACCATTATGGAGGCAGATTGCAATCAGATATATATATATATATCAGACATACATATATATATCAGACCTATTTTCATTAATTTCTATAAGTACACTAATATTCATAATGATTTGTAAACCTAAATAAGATGAAAGTCACTTATAATTTTCATATATATGAGAAGGCGATAATTCTGAATTTATTAAAGACACTCTGTTTTAGTTGTCCATCTCATGCTTCCATATAAAGGGAAGATAACTAGTAATCAAATTCTCTTTCTCTGGAAATCTACAATGGAAAGGAAGTTAATAATTGGTATATAGAATTATATTTTATTAAACTTACACATAATCTTAAATACTAAAATGTTGTGTATTAGAACAAAAGGAAAAGCTGTGTTCTGTAGAAATACCCTGTCAAGATGTCTAGAATTGTAATTATGAATTCTATTTCTAAGGTTTGGAAATAAACAGGTATAATCAAGAAGTTATAGCATATCAAGGTGAAAATATATACAAGTGATTTAGAGCTTAGTCGAAATTTCAATCGAGTTTCTTCCTATATTAAAAAAATAATAATTCCCTCTTCTTCCTCACCTTCCCTTTATCCCAAATCTATATAACCCAATGACAGGGACTAGTGGACAAACAGATCTGTCATCTTGGCACCCTCTATAAACCTTTATCACTGGAGCATATGCATAAAAACTTCCCTGGCTCCTGCACTGAAACTCAAAGGACAGCTGCCTTTCTGTCAATGCCAGGATGTTACCAACCCTTCTCAGCCTGAATTCCTTTCCTCTACCCTGAAGGCTCCTTGACTCCTTCAGAAATCTGCCTCTTTCCCTAGATGTTTAAGTTACTATTATTGCTCTGGTAGGTGGATGATGCCATGTACTAGTTTCTCTTGTCCTTCATCCCTCCCTTGTTCTGTGAATGAGATATTCTCACCTTTCAAGCCTTGATCCCGCCAATCCAAAGCTACTTGGATTTCTCCAGAAGACTGCATGTCTGAAAATAATCCTAACAACATTCTTTGAGTTGTTAAGTGAATCACCTGGCTTTCAACAACTTTCTTAAAAAGTAGCCTGTTTTAAAGAAACAGTATGTGAGAAGTGTAGATAATTACATAGGTAAATTCTAGAAATGAGGCAGAAGAAAATGTCTTCATTTATTTGGAAAACAGGTTATTTATAACTTTCCAACTACAAAAGGAAAACCAAGATTTTATGAATTTTAAAAAATTTGTAAAGACCCCAACAGAATTGATCTAAGAAAAAGACTACATCATGTTATCATATTTATTACAGCACTTGAACTAGAGTAGATGCTCAATAAATATTAGAGTTGAATTGAATTATGCATTTGTATAAAAAGAATTCTGAGTAGAGATTTATTTGATATATGCTTTCTCCTCTATCAAATTTGTAGGACAATTTTCTGTGCTCCTCAGGACACTGAAAACAGTAAAAGCGTGTGAGACAGTGACTATAAATAAAATAGTGTCTGTTTCTGCTGCAATATAGTGTAGGTTAGTTTTAGGTTATTGTAAAGAATTGGATGATTTCCAAAGTCTTTTTGAGAGACATGGCATCATTAAGAAGACTAACGTAAAATCATAATATTTACAGTGTACCCTCCTTCTAACAAATCTAAAAAAAAAAAAATGGAAATACTCAAATGTCAAAATGACTTGCAGTGTGGTCTGTGGTTCTTTCAAAAAAAGAATAGGGCAGGCCCAGATGACCTGTTACATTTATTGAGCTGTACCTTGGAAAGGATTCATATAATTTTATCTCCTTTTAGATTGCCTTACATAATTTCTGACAACAAATGTAAATGCCATGAAATTAAAAACGATTTGACTGTTACACTGCATCACAAAGATGCCTTTATCCTCCATGCACTGCATACTGTTTTCCTTCCTAAATGATAGTGACCTGCTTAGGACTCAGCAAATACCTTCAAATGGTTTGCATGATCTTTTCAACAGAGTGTGAGGATAATGTGTCATAAAGCTAGCAGAGGTAACCCAGCTGGAGAAAAGGAAACTTGGAAAGAAAGTACATGGCATTCTAGGTCCTAGAGCATGCAAGCAAGTATCTAAGAAATTGAAATCTGCTGTCACATAATTATTGGAAATATTCATGAGTGAAATTGTGTCACCTGAAACATAATGATGACAGGAAGCATGAGAGTTCACCTGTAAGCTGTCAGCCTGCAAGTCATATTTCATTTCTCTAGATCTCATTAGAAGTATGTAGTTTACTATGCTTTAGTAGAGCAAACAACCATTTATCTGGAATATGGTTAATAGTCATTAGAAACGGTACTTCTCTGAACTTTAGTATAGCAAACCACCATTATCTGGAATCTAGTTAATGGCCATTCAAAAACAAGCACAGTTAGAACCGAAATGATTCTTAGCATGTTGGCAGTCCAGAAAGCACTGACCACCATGCATGGTCTTTGGCTTATCATAGTGGACACTGATTACCACTTACAGTAGTGAAGCTCTGGAAGGGGCAGAAAATTGATTGCTCAGACATTGATATGATCCTTCAACTTTCCTGGAATTTGCCCCAAAAGCTTGTCAGTTTTCTCCTACTGTGTGGCTTTTTCATACAAAAGCAAACATTGTATGAATGGTTGCTATTTGTGGTTCAGTTTGAATTATGATCATGTTTCCATTTACTAAAATAATATGGCCAATATTCAGAATAGAAGATTATGGTGATGATAGCTTACAATTTTAAAACATAGCCACAGACTACACAGATTGCATTAATGCCAGTCACAAAGCTTTACTTATCTCTGGAATTGTACTAAAAATAAATAAAAATAAAATCAAATAAAATAAACAGGAATAGATTAGAACAGTCCAGGGCAATTATCCAGATAATTGTGGAGAAATATTTGTACTCAGCAACAAAAAAAGCAAAAAAAAA
>NW_016803381.1:539890-640322 GCF_001698545.2 Rhinopithecus bieti
AAGAGGTTTAACTGCAGCTTAATTTTCAAGAATTTTTTTCTCAGTTTATTAACATATTAAATAATTCCCAACTTTTGGCTTCAATACCTAGTTATACCTAGTGGCACAGTCAGGAGTTCTTCTCTTAAAAATTTTGGAGGCATAGCTTTGCTGTCTTTTGGGTGGATGCTGGTTAAGGCCAAACCACAAATGGCAGGTGTGTATTCCATGGGACCTCTGTCCCAGTAGAGCTTCCATCTTGCTTCCTTTCAGGGAAACTCTTTTAGCAAGTCCTCTACTGACTGCAACTTATTCCAAAGTATACTCTTGGTACATATCATGGCAAATAGGGGAGGGAAAAAGTTGTCCTGATAAATATTGGAGGAATACTGTGATGAATCTCGGCAAAAATAGGACAATCTCCAAAAACTGGGGCAATTATGCAATAATTAGTAAAATAATCCTGAAATAACAGCAAAAGCTACAAGTGCCAACCTTCAGTAGGACGTTGACTAAGTCTGGCCTGAGCAAAGCTATTTTCATGTTTCAAAACCAACTTTAAACAAGGTCGAGAAGCAAAGGATTTGAGGTTACCACAGTGTCCTGAAAGGATGCCTCAAAAGAAATGTTTAAAGATATTTGAAAACATGAGCCAATAGTATATTAACAAGTTATCCTTAGTAATTTAATAAATTTCCTCCTTTCTGAGGGAAATATTAAATTCTCTTACTTCACTGAGGGCAGGTACATCTATTTCACTATTACAGTAAGTGGTTATTACACTATTATAGTATCATGAAGGAAAGGATACTCCTGTATGTGGAATCCTTATGATATCAAATGACAAACTGAATGATTAATATTTCACTCAAATGAATTAAAAAATACACTATGGTTGAGCATTTGTTATGTACGTAGCATTTTAGTAGGTACTGAGGGCAAATAAAGACACATACATTGTACTATTAAGCGATATGTAATAGTATCTCTCTGGGAAGAAAAAACATGTAAAGCTGAGTAACTCTCAGAGGTCATATGCAACTAATGAGGATATTGTTTACCAGTGCTAGAAGTTGGGCACAGGTGGGCAGCTGTGGGCTACTTAGTGCTATGTAGGAAAAACATTGCCTGCTTGGTTAACTGAATACAACATTTATTGTTCCATTTTTATTCATTATTCATTTAAAAATAATTCTACTGTGTGTATTGTAGCAATTAAGTACTTCATTCATGATCATACAATTAGTAAGTGAATTAGTCACTTTGTGTGTGTGTGTGTGTGTGTGCGTGTAGACAGTTACCAACCTAAATCTAGGGAAAGGAAAATGTATAAAAAGATCAAGCTCTGATAATTAAAGATAATTCCATCTATGGTTTAGAAAATCTCGGTTAAATATAACAATACAGGCAATTAGTAACAGAATGTTAAGGTGGAAGAATAAACTTTCTGAAGTCGAAGACTTTACTAACTAGATGTTTGCTTAAAGTACTTTGCCCTGATAAAAAGAGTTGCCTTTCCAATGTGTTTGTGTGCTCCCAGTACGGTTCTGTTTTATTTTATTTTATTTTCTGGTGGCAATAGATGCAAAAGTTTTTCTTTACTCATCTTCTTCAAAGAAAGACATTTTGCCTGTAGATGTTTCATTTCCAGTGATTCTTTTGTTCTCAATCACCTACATTCCCACAGCAGTAATATTAAAGCAAGGCTCAGACATCTAATCATCTGTGCTCAGTAATACAAGCCAGACAGATGAAATTTCAAGAGTTCATATTTCCTCCAGGGATTGTGGATTTAGCCATTTCTTATTCTGAGTCCTAAGGATGTCTTATTGCTTTTCCTCCATCAAAGTTCCCTATTGTGGTGAGGCTGGAGAGTGCCAGGATATTGACTTCCTGATCTCCTATTTTCTGATATACATATTATGCTACCATGAAAAAGCAGACCAGGCCAGGCACGGTGGCTCATGCCTGTAATCCCAACACTTTGGGAGGCCGAGGCAGGTGTATCACCTGAGGTCAGGAGTTGGAGACCAGCCTGGCCAACATGGTGAAACCCTGTCTCTACTAAAAATACAAAAATTAGCTGGGCCTTGTGGCGGGTGCCTGTAAACCCAGCTACCAGGGAGGCTGAGGCAGGAGAATCGCTTGAACCCAGGAGGTAGAGGTTTCAGTGAGCTGAGATCATGCCATAGCACTCCAGCTTGGGCGACAAGAACAAAACTGCATCTCCAAAGAAAAAAAAAAAAAGAAAAAGCAGACCAATTATTTATTCATCAAACTCTGTTCTGAGTAGGAGGCACCATGAGGAGGGAAGAGCACTGGTCTATGTGTTATTAGAAAACTTGGCTTCGAATCTAGGTTCCCCGTTTTTCCTAAGGTGATTTTAAGCAAACTGTTTAATTTCTCTGAGACCCTCTGTCCTCATCTGTGAAATAATAGGAACAAATTCAGCTCAGAGATTTTGCAATTGTTTTGAGATTAAGATAATGCATTTGAAATTGCTTTGGAAATCTTAAACTATTACCCAGATAGTCATATTATTATTATTACCACTCAGTAATATAAAACACCTAGAAGGCTTCATCAGCTTTACCATTAACAGTACCCTGAGGCATTAATAAAGGTAATTCTTCTCCTCTTTTTCCTCCCCCTAGCAGCTTCTACTATGAAGTGCTTCAGACTCAGGAAATGTGGCTTAATGAAAACTGAGGGGTAGGGGCAGCCTTAATGAAGAATTTAATAATGGCGGATTGATTTAGTGACAAAGAGAAATTGCTGGTGTTGTGCTGCTCAATGCGATGCCAAGATACTATTTTTTTCTTGTCATGCTGAAAACGATGAAAAGTAGAAGGACATGACCTATTTGTCATTAAGTTGATCTTTGCACTGATTGAAAGCTGTGGTAGAGGAGGAGATGCTGTGAACCCCAGCAACGAAGCATGGGTCAGGTAGTCACCAAAAAAATTGCATGGCCAGAGGCAGGAGAGGAAGCTTCTCTGATCTAAAAAACTGAGGGGGCTCTTGGTTGCAGGCAGGGTGCCGCCCCTCCACAGTGTGGCGGTACAAGGCTCTTGTCCTCTTTCTGGTCCGGGAGCATGTTTTGTGTTGGGCTGACAGGGAAGCCTTAAGTGAATGTTATGTTTAAATGATACCATTATGGCACTTTGATGACTGTTGTAGGTAAAATAAAGCAGCATGGTCTATGCCCTTGGGAAATAGCTTGATTTTTAACATTAATTTTTGTGCACCCGCAGTGTGCAGCGCACAGCATTTGGTGCTGAAAATAGAAAGTAGTATCAAACAGTGAAAGAGTTTTTAAGCTAAGCTTATATGTCTGGGGCCATAAAACAAACACTGAAGCACCAGAATTTCAGAATACGAGAGAGAGGGCGCTGAGGTCTCCAGCAGGTAGACAATTTTGAAGAGCAGGGCAAGCTGGTTGTGGGCCCAGAGAAGGGTAGAACTTAGGTGAGGTGAAAAGGAAGGGGAGTGTTCCCCTAGATTTAAGTGAAGATAAAGCATCGGAGTGTACCAGATTGTTGGGGGTTGGATATGACAAGACCTTGATGGTTGGGGTGAGCCTGTGCACGGGTGTACAAAACGAGAAGTATGGTTATTAAGGGAATGGTGCAGTTTTGAAAGAGCCGTGGGAGAACAGTGTTGTGTGCAGGACAATTTTTCAGGCCAATTAATGTTTTAGGACAATTTATCGCACAATAGAGGGTAGGCAAGATTTCTGGAAGAGAAAGATGAGAGAGAAAAAGAAACACAGGTGCTATTATATTAGGAAATAAAGCTAGGACTCTTGTAGAAAGAGTTAGATGCCAAAGACGTATACATATATAAAAGACAAAAAAAAAAAAAAAAAAACTTGGTGAATAAATGTAGGACTTGGTGAATAAATGTAAAGGGAGAAGGAAAGGGAATATTTGAGAATGATTCTTCGTAAACTGATTAATGTAGGCAATCCCAGAGGAAAATGGGAGACACTAAATTGAGTTACACTAATATATTTCAGGTAGCAAGGAGTCACTAAGGTGCTAATGTTCAGATGGCAACTAGAAAGATGCGGATGTTGCACAGGACTGACACTAGCTCTGTGGATATCGAGCCGTCACCAATGTATTGACCAAGGGGATGACTGCATGATTCGGTAACTCAAGGAAATACTATATGATGACAGCAGGGGAATAAAGTCTTATTTCTACATTTGGATAATTGCAGCAGGGAACCAAACATGAAAGATAATACAGTGACCAGAAAAGTGGAAGGAGAGAATGTTCAATGCAGCATCACAGAACCAAATAGAAGAGTTTCAACAGCAATGATCGCAGCAAATATTTATAGTTTCTATTCTATGTCAAGTAGTGTTAAAAACTTTACATATATTATTTTGTTTCATTTTGTCCTCACAACAGTTCTATGAAGTTAAGATTAAGTGACTAAAAGTACAAAAGCAAGTACAGAGTATGTGATTGTTGAAAGAGCAAAAGTAATACAAATGTAGAAGTCATAGAAATTAACATTTATTGTTTGCTATGTACTACCCTTTGGACTAAGTATTTTACATTCTGTCCTATGATGTAACTATTATTATCACCATTTTTAAAAGAGAAAATGGAGGCTTAGCAAAGTTCAGTAACTTCAAGGTGTATGAGAACAAGCTAAGATTAGACAAATAATCAGGGATTCGCATTTTATTTTGTATTTGTTAATAGCTGTGAGTTTTACGTTATAAAAGGCTTTTAAGTTACATAAATATGCCCCAAATAATTAATTCATGAGTATATATCCTACTCTGCAAGGAAGACTGATTTCATAACTGAAAAATTTCAAGAAGGATTAGATGTTTTCCTTCTGATTGCACAGGTAACTACATAGTTGCTACGGATATTAAAGTCTTCTCCATATGTTGTCTATGTGTTCTAGCAGCTTTGATTCTTTCCAAGAGCAGTGTTCTACATAGTCTGGTGTCAGTTGTAAAATTTCTTATTGGTGTCATGATTTCTTCTTACTACATGCTACGCAGCATTCTTTTCACAAATTCAAATTTTACTTAATGCTATTTTGAGAAGCACAATCAGGAGTCGGGAGCTGCAATAATGTGGTAGTTTTGATTTATAGCTTTCTTTCAGCATATACAAGAGAAGAATAGCTATGGTGGAACTCACAATTTCAATGTAAACCCCAAACATGAGCAAGTAGAGTATTTCATTGTGGCGACCTCTAATTTGTAAATTATAACAGTTAAAATAATTTTAAAAAGGAGAATATGGCATGTCCTGAAGAGATAAAATTCATAGATGCTACATTTCTTTGGAAGATATTTTACAGATTCTGGCAAGATCCTGTGTAGTCCTGTTCTGCTGAGGAATAGCCTGCTGAGCTGCTAATGTTAATAATGTGAGAAGTTTGACAATAGGGGACTGGAATTAAGTCAAGAGTGGTTTTGATCTGCCCATTGAATGGAGTTAGCTAATATATTTTATGTTTCTTTTCTAAACTTCTAAATTAATATGATTTTATAAAATCATTTGATTCTCTTTTGAGAAATGTCTGTTCATATCCTTTGCCCACTTTTGATGGGGTTGTTTGTTTTTTTCTTGTAAATTTGTTTGAGTTCTTTGTAGATTCTGGATATTAGCCCTTTGTCAGATGAGTAGATCATTCATACAGCCAACAGACACATGAAAAAATGCTCATCATCACTGGCCATCAGAGAGATGCAAATCAAAACTACAATGAGATACCACCTCAAGATACCCATCCTCACACCGAGTTAGAATGGCAATCATTGTAAAAAGTCCAGGAAACGACAGGTGCTGGACAGAGGATGTGGGCAAAAGAGGAACACTTTTAGCACTGTTGTTGCCCTACCTAGTTCAAAGCACTTATTCGGAAAACAGTATGGTGATTCCTCAAGATCTAGAACTAGATGTACGCGGATTCCGACCCAGTGCCATCCCACTACTGGGTATAAAAACACAAAAACACCCAACAGCTGCTATAAATCCACATGCACACCCATGTTTACTGCAGCACTATTCACACTAGCAAAGACTTGGAATCAACCCAAATGTCCATCTGTGACAGACTGGATTAAGAAAATGTGGCACATATACACCATGGAATACTATGCAGCCATAAAAAAGGATGAGTTTGCATCCTTTGTAGGGACATGGATGCAGCTGGAAACCATCATTCTTAGCAAACTATCACAAGAAGAGAAAACCAAACACCGCATGTTTTCACTCATAGGTGGGAACTGAACAATGAGATCACTTGGACTCGGGAAGGGGAACATCACACATCGGGGCCTATCATGGGAAGGGGGGAGGGGGGAGGGATTGCATTGGGAGTTATACCTGATATAAATGACGAATTGATGGGTGCTGACGAGTTGATGGGTGCAGCACACCAACATGGCACAAGTATACATATGTAACAAACCTGCACGTTATGCACATGTACCCTAGAACTTAAAGTATAATAATAAAAAAAACATTTGATTCTCTTCTTGGAGCCAGATATTGAACTCAAAAAACGTGGTTAGACTTAGTCTTGAAAATTTTGCAAACCTACTTTTCTTCATTGCTGATTTTGGGATTTGCCTTATGTTATTTCCTTTGGAATAATGATATGTGTGTCAACATTCATCTTGATTTTGAAACAGTTTAGGAGAACCATACTTCAAGTGTGTTATTTAAAACACATTGCCTCTTGTTTTCAGTCCTTACTGGTACCTTGATTAATTTTTATTACATACAATGTATCATCCTTCCAAAGCTGATTTCAAATCTACATTTTATTTAATGGCATTTTGGTATTAATGCTATTTAATTTCTTATGGATAACATAAGAATGGTCAATCTCATAATGAGGGAAACCTTTGAAGTCGGACTTTTCGAATCCTTAATTTTCTTTACCATGATATTATTATGAATTTCAGAAACTAAAACTTTTTTTTTGGTGGGGGTCTGAATTTCAACCAGAAATATTGTCTTCCTGCTCCAACTTTCCAGTGCCTATGTTTATAGGCTTCAGGTCCTGACAGTGTGTCAGGTCATTATGTTTAAAATGGAGGTAGGTCAGCCATAAAGTGACTTTCAAAGGTGTTCAGCCACACATGCTTCAGAAATTTAATAACAAATACATAGTAGAGCTCTATAAAAAGCTTTATTATTTTATATATTCAGGTAGTTTTTTGGATGCTGTATCCCTAAGCCTTTTGACTTTTGCCTTTTATGATAGTAATAGGCTATCCTAAAGATTATCATTTCTGATTTACACTCTGCCTAGTACACTATATCTATGCTTATCATTCTAACAAAAAGTATGCTATGTGTGTATTCCAAGCAACATTTACTGAATACCTGTTTATACCTAGAATTGTGCAAAATTGTACAAATGTTTTCACTTGAGTCATCTCTTTGATGATTCTCTGGTGCTGCCCCCACCCTCCCCCAACCACGGCCAATGAGATAATGAGAATAGCGTGAGATAGGGACAGTTAAGTGATCCTCAGAATTATAAATCAGCGACATATCCAGGACCATATGGCTAATGAGGCACTGGGCAGAGATTGCATCTTGCAGTCTTCTGACACCATGCCCTGTGCTTGATTAATGCTAGGATTCTAAACAAGATTTTGTTCCAGACTTCTGATTTTACAGGTGAAGAAATGAGGTCCTGAAATGGTGAGAAATTGCCTGAAGTTCCAATGTTATTCTTTCCTTTCTGAACTACTATGCTTTCTCCTAGCACATCCAAGTGTTTTTAGAAGTAAAAATAGACCTACTCCCTCATATATCTTCACTGTATCATACTGCCTTCCTAACGAACTCATCATTTCCAATAAATGGGAATGATTTTGACTCCTAATCCACTCCCCTCCCCACCCTGCCTCTTCCCTGAGGTCCAGATCTCTTTCTCTAGCCATTCCTGAAATCTCCCCTGAATGTCTTAGGAGAAAAAAAACTTAAAATGCAAGGTGTTTAAAAATTGAAATTGTTAACATCTTCCATAAATTTTCTGACTCCTCTTAAAGTGCTGGGATTTCTAGAGATTCCCTTTTTAGAATAATTATCTATCTCTCAACTCTGACTGCATTACTTCTTTCGCTTCCTTGAACTTAAGGTCCATATGCTTTTAATTCCACAATTTTCAGTTTTGAGCTCTCCCCTGAGTTCAGGATCCATTTTTTTTCAGAAGCTTGCTTGATATACCTCTCTGGGTATACTACATGTTTCTCAAATACAGTAAGTTCTGTTCAAAACTTTGTATTTCCAACCATTTCCAACAGTATCCTATTTTTTCATTATTGATATTGATTAAAAATTTTACTATGTATTCAGGCTGTGAAGCTAAAATATGTGTCATTTTTTACACTTCCCTAATTTCAGTCCTCACATTGTCACAGTATAGCAAGATTGTCTAAAATGTCACTCAAATTTGGCTTCTTATTTTTGTTCTTAATTCCATTGCCTTCATTGAAGTGGTGTCTTAATCTCCAACCAGTGTCTTTCTACTCTAGTCAAGTCCCTTTTACAGTAACATAAAGAGCATTTATTGGGTTACTGGAACGTTCCAGGAACTGTGCTAAGGTGAAAAGCAGAAAACAAAACAAAAAACATCCAACCCTTGAGTTAGGATGGCTTGTATTATTGTAGGTAAATTTCCATGATTTTTCCCACTTTTATTTATATTTATCTCCTTCTCTTTCTATCCCTCCCACCTTTCCTTTTCTTTATGATTCAAACTCAATACAAGTCATTTGAATTGAGTAACTTTTATTCATAGCTGTCATATACAGTGTTTTCATTTTTTGATGAGACTCACTCAAATCTCATTCTCAGTTTTTTCAAATATGAAGAAATTAAATGTCAATATTACTGAGGGCATTTTGAACCACTTAAAAGTGCAATGCCTAATTTTGGGTTAGTTGAATGAGATTTTAGAAAATCATAAGAAGGCCTGGAGGTAAACTAAATGATGATAAAATATGAGAAAGCATTGCCATTTGTTTGGGCAGAATACATGTTACATTTGATTATGTTCTTCGAGTACATATAAATTAAACCTCTTCCTAAAATAGTTTTTTAAACAAAATTATTTCCTCAAGATTCTGAAGGTATTTTAAAGTGAATTTTTAGTGTGCTAGAAAATATTTTATAGTTTTTTACAAAAATGATTGTCAGACCTAATTTAGTACTTTTCTGTTGCCGATAGGTACACACTGGTGGACATTTTGCGCGCCATCTTACTTTCTTTAGAAGCCATGATTGAAGATCCTGAGCTTCAAGTGAATGGGTTTGTTTTGATCATAGACTGGAGTAACTTCACTTTCAAGCAAGCCTCTAAACTCACACCAAGTATGCTGCGATTAGCTATTGAAGGCCTGCAGGTAGGATATGCAAATTACCTACTTCCTTGTTCTCTTCTGTTTGACTTCTCTTGTCTAATGTGTTAGAATGACAAAATGTCTTACTTTCAGAAAAACAAAAACAAAAAAAAATTGTAGTTGTTGAGCACAAACATTAAAATACTAACTGAAGAAAGGATTATAGAAGAAACGCTGAAGGAAGAGAGTTTGTGACACTAGTACAGTGCTCCCTGTCTAAACATAAATACAGGTAATGAGCTGAGATTTTTAATCTTGAAAATCAGAACAAGCAATATTTTTTAGATTGTAATGATCAGTTATTTAGGCTTGTTTTTGTTTCTCTTTTCTGTACATATTAATTAGCTAAATACTTGCTTCATTATTTCATTTAACCTGGTGAATTTAGGATATGATCAGCAATATGTTCAACTGTTGGAAAGTCAATCAATAAGTTTTTTGGTCTCTAAGATACAAAGATATCTCTCTGAAATTTTCTTTAGACTTCATTGGGTCTTTTTGTGAGTGGCAGGG
Organism: Rhinopithecus bieti; assembly: GCF_001698545.2. Classification (NCBI taxonomy): domain Eukaryota; kingdom Metazoa; phylum Chordata; class Mammalia; order Primates; family Cercopithecidae; genus Rhinopithecus; species Rhinopithecus bieti. The sequence goes on from NW_016803381.1 coordinate 549,783, forward strand.
GCTGTCACATGGAATTTATATAGTAATAGTGCTTCTTCCAGTGAATAATGTTTAACTGCTTGGGAATTAGAAGATGGGAAATATATTATTATTTATTGGTCTGTCATAAACCTGCTATTGTCAAGTTGCTTTTAACTTCCAGGGTGTCCTTCTATTGTCTCTCTTTGCTTTATGCTACTTTGTGTACAATACTTATGGAATTGGTTTTAAACTTCTAAAAATATTTAAACTGATGGAATTGGTTTGTAAACTTCTAAAAATATTAGTCCTTGAGTGATGTCATTCATTAGACCGGGGCATCAGTGTTGAGTAAGCCCAAGTCATCTAGATTTTTACTCATTAGTAATTTCTGACTGCATGTATACACACCTAAATTGATGACTGCTGACCTCTTAAAAGTGGGCAACTTTTCCAGGTGCTGGAAATCTTTGATTTCTGCCTCTGGACTTATTAAGACACACTGATGTTTCTTCTCCACATAGGTTTTTCCTGATGTAGGCTTCCTGACTTGCTCTTGGTGAGATAGCCTTGCTCTGTCTTATCTTAAACAATGCTTTTTAGAAACCTCCACAGCGACAGTTAATACAAGATGGTAGACAGCATAAGATAATGCATGTTTGGAAATGTGTATATCATATAGAATCGGTCCTAGCTCTGCCCTATTTCCAGCATGTCTATGGTGTTCTTCAGTTGTGAACAAGAATGGTTACCACCCACTGTGTTACCTAACACAGAATGGTAATCTAGCCTTTTACAATTGTTGTCCCTATTTAACCTGTGTCTTCTCTTTGCTCTGGAGCTAGGCTAGGCCTTCAGCTCATGAAGGACTGGAGAACTCATATTTTTTCCCAAGAAATTTAATAAAAAACTCTTCAAGAATAGACTCAGTATCTTGCTACTTTCTAACCTACTTTATGGAGTTTTTAAATAATACTGTGATAAGTCATTGCAGGAGAACAAACTAATAACTTGGAGATGTTTGGGAGCTTCCTTGTTAGCTGTAACTACTATCAGAAGTTCTTTAAGTGCTACATGTGAACACCACAGGAGGTCCACTCAGAGGAAACCTCTGTGCTTATTGTCTAGTGAAGGAAATAATCCCCATACCTGTATGGACCTGTTCTGGCTGCACATTTGGAGCTGCCTTCTCTCTGTTCCCCACAAATATCTCAGCCCCTTTCTCGTTTTTCCCAGGACACAAGACAGAGTAAGCAGGGTTGATTCCTCCTGATTCGCAGTTAAGAAGCCACTTAAGAGAAGGAAGCTCTACCTGGAAATAGATTTGATGTGTTACTAACCTTTAAACTCGTTTTTATTTTCAGTTCAAATTGACTTTTAAATGCTATATAGTTATATCTATACCTACGTCTGTGTCTGTATCTGTGTCTGTGTCTACTATATGTGTATCTAAAAACAATGGAAGTCTAAATGCTAGAAATGTTTCGTTGTGACACGCATGATCTCATATTTACTCTTGTATTGAAGTAACACTTTCTGACTTTTTAAATCAAGTCACTGTTTTACTTTGCATTTGCTATGTGAGAAATATTGTGTACCACTATATATTTCATTCAGAATATGAATAAACATTTTTTTCAATATCATCATAAGATCACAAAATGTTTGAAGTAAAGATACATACACGGTTTTAGGTTGCTAAACACAGCCACCACCATGCCAAGACCACCACCACAACAGTAATAAATCCCTTCCAGTTAGTCAGGAAAATGAAGAAATGAGAAGATTTTAAATAAGTCAATTAGAACTTATGCCATAATTCTACTATCATGTCACCTTTATTTAGACAAACATAAAAAACATTATAGGGAATTGAACCAAAAATAAGAAAGGCTACGAGTCTAGCAGCCAGAGAGGAAATTTATTTGCATTATGAATGGGATGTAACTCTGTTTTGAAGATTCCTTTTCTCTCTTCCTCTAGAATTGGCTGTAACCTATCAATCCACATCATAAGGCTACTTTTTTTTCTTAAGCAAAAGAGCATTTAAAGTGTCTTGGCTAGAGATAACACCCTATACCTTGTATAAAGATACATGAACCATTGTTATATATATTCATACATGAATATATTATAAGATCAATTAAGGGAAAATGTGGAAAGGTAGAAATAAAAAAGCTTCTAGAGTCAGACAGAATAGGATTTGGATGGCAACCCTGCCATGCATCAAACACCTGGGCACTTGTTTGAATCTCAGTCTACTCGTTTATACCAATTTTCAAGTGTTATTATATTAGAAACGATACATCTTGTACCTAGCAAGTAATATCAATGATTAAAGTAATTGATGTGGATCAGCTCATTTTTCGGGTGGCATATTTTTCTGGATGTGCACTGCCTTTCTCACAAGTCAGTGACTACATAAACTGTGATGAATTAAAGTTGACTGACTTTGGAAATCTGAATAATACCATAGTATTTTTTGGTGCTCAGATTTTAGATACACAGACTGCATTCTTTTCTACAATTTTTCTGTGGTTACATAGCATCTAGATATATTTATGTTGGGTGGCAAATAAAATACATTTTTCATTTTAGAAGCAAAGAATGGGATTGTTTCACCTGGTGAAATTTAATCTTTGTTTCTCTTGGAAGAAGCTCTAGGCATAGCTGGAAAGGTGGGGATTGTGGAGATATCCTTGGCTTTGAAAGTTGAGCGAAAGTTTGCTAAGTGGACAAAAACAGGAAGGACATACTGATCAGAGCAACATTGGGGAAGTACGCTGAACAAACATGCAGCTATAGGGGGCTGAAAACACAGGATGAATCTGTATTGACATGGCTAGAATGGGAAATGAATTGAGGAGAATAACCAGAGATGAGGCTGGAAAGGCAGGCTGAACCCTGACTGTATGCCATAAAAGACTGCATACTATATGGTGTGGCTTGTGCTCTCCAAATATAGGGAGCTTTGGGACAGGAAAGCGTCCTAATCACTTCTCTGATTTGGAAACATCCTTTGGATAAATGAATGAATTGACTTAGATCAAAGGAAAGGGAAGTTAGATCTGGAGAATCCTATCCCACCTTTGAAATAATTATAATAGTATCATTTTTTGGATAGGAAATGAAACTTTAAGGAGTTTAAGATGCTCAATCAAATTTTCTCAATTGACCTCAAGGCTTGAGTCCTGGTTGTCTGACTCCAAAGGCCAATGTCTTTCGTGAATCTTCTATTGTTTCCAGGTCTGTCTCTAAGAAATAGTAGGTAGGCTCAGATTAGAGTAACTTCTCCCACCAATACTCAAATTCTCATATATTAACATAGGTGAAATTTATTTATTGGAATAGACAGTGCAATTCTAACTAAAGACATCACAAATGGCTGGCCTGTGGCTTTGGACTTTTTTGACACCGTGTGGCAGAACCATGTTCTTTTCCCAGTGAGCCATCTCTTTAAGTTACTGTCAGCCTCCCAGTTCTCCAGGTTAAAGCATGAAAGCCAGGGGCAAGGCACTTTGCTGATCACCAAAGAAAACTTTTATTAATATAACAACAAAGTGATAAGCCATTCATAATATTGGTCCAAGGCAAGTTTATATGCTTTCTCTGTGCAAAAATCTTCAAATGTTTTCAAATATGAAAGACAGCAACCATTTTTACCAACAAAATGTATTTCCTTGATAGGTAAGGCACAACGCCAGACTTTTTTTTTTTTTTTTTTTGTGGAAAGGAAATATTCAGGGTGGTAAACAGATAAAAAAATTAAGAAAGTATTCAGCTTTATTTGATAGAAAAGAAAAAGAGAAAATTGTCTTGCTATTTACAAGAAGTTAATTGATTAGGGTACTCATAGAAACAGAAAATTTCTTCAAAAATCAACACAAGATTAAGTGAACGTGACTAGTCGACTAAGATATCTGCCTGGAAAGCAAACTAAAACACAAATTGTTTAGAAATATCTACAAAAGCTTAGACTCTGAATTTAGAGTAAAATTACGTGCTTTTTTGGGGGGGAGGGGGAGGGTTACTTTTTTTTTTTAATAAAGTATCCCTATAACTCTTTAGTAATGAGAAACTCAGACTCTTGTATTAATCTAGAATCTCCCAATTTGTAGATGTTTTTAGCTTCTCCTAACCCTACCCTGCTGCCCTTGAGAGATATTTATCTTTTTTTCTCCCTTAGCTCTGCCCTACAGGGTCTCTGTGCTTTTGCCTTCACAATTTGACAGAACTCCCCAAACTCCATCTGCCAATAAGTACATAATGTAGTCAAGGCATGGCTTGCTGGCAAGGGGTTTGGCTGTAACAAGGGATTGAATAGCTCTTTGAATTGCTACATAAGACTCAGATGTAGGGCCATCACAAAATGCCTAAAATAGTGCCAGATATTGTAAGAGCCCTTAATAAGTAGGACTTGTGGCAGAATAAAGAATATGTAATCAATTCACTGGCCCTTTCACTTGACTCAAAAGCCCGGCGTTACCAGCAGCCACCAATCTGCTAGTTCTGAGAGCTGTGATCATTCATGTGGAAGGCAAAAAGTGCTGCTGCTACACATTCTGGCTCTAAGTATTTGGAAGCCCAGTCCTACCTAGGGAATCTTGCCAAAAACAGAGGACATGCTAATGACTTGGAACATCACTGTCCAAGGCTGCGGCGTGAGGAGCTCCCTTAGCTTCACTATAGCATTTGCTTATTCAGTCCTTCAAGTCCTACCTATTTGTAATTTCTAAGTTTTGAAATTGCATGTGTGCATGTGTGTATGTGTGTGTATGTGTGTGTACAGTGTAAGATGGTTAAGGGAGAGACAGAAAAGAACTTAGTGAGATATTGACTAAATTAGAAATTCATAATAAAACAAAAGGAGTCTGTGTTTTACAACAGTGTTCTTTGCAGTGGTTGTTAAGCTGCCAATAATTTTCAGGCTTAGAATGCTTTGGACAATAGCAGAAACCTCTTGTTTACAAGCTACATTTTAAGCTTAAGGCTGCATTTTGATGCATTGATGGGAGGGGGCTGAAGCAATGCCTATCTTTTTGAAAGTAAATACACAGACTCTTGAACTGTATTCATTCAGGCAGCCTGGAGATGGGAACGTTTATTTCCACATTTTATATTCACAGGCATAACCACATTGAGAAACAGTGACAAGGGTAGTGTGTAAAAAAAGTGACATTTTGTTCATCACATGCATAACTGACTGAGCTAAGTGTGCTTCCTCTTAGTTGTTACTTAACCTAAAACAAAATGAGTGGAAAGCCTAACGGTGCTTTATTTCATGGTTTGAGGATGTAGTTTGGCTGAGAGGTTTAGTTCTCATAGTAGGACGTTGTAAGTCTTTCTTAAAAGTTGACAATAGGTAAAAGCTATATATAATATTCCGTTCAGCAAGCAGGCTAAGGATTATGTAACCTTTGATAATGGACTAGATTAATTCTGTACGTATACCTCTGTATGTATGTACATATAATTGAGGTGTTTTTCTTGTGTTAAAATTGCTGTTCATTTCTTTTGATTAGCAGCTAAATCTGCTAAAAGTGTCTAGTTGTAGGAAGCAGGTGTCAACCTTGACAAAAAGTAAAATAGAGAAATGAGTGCTGTAGGGTTATTTAACATTTACTGAATTAAAGATAATTATTAATAAAATTTAATACTTCTAACCCTTCAACCACTGACAATGTGACTTGTTATCATTTTGCTTCAAATGGTAGAATAACTGAAATAACATAAAGGAAAGAAGAAAAAACACTTTTGGTCTGAGTCATTGAGCTAATGACAAATGGATAAAAAGTAATTATCTATAATGAAAAACTGAACAAAGCGTGTGAACTACTCTGGATTTCATTTTATTGGCTATGTTTAGACATGTCCTGAACTAGAGACCAAAAAAGATGAGTGCATGCAGGCCCTCTCTTATTCTTTCAGCAGCAATGTAAATGCATCTTGATGTGTTCTTCTTTCCCAGCATTTTTTTCTCTCTTCAGATCAAAACTCCAAAATGTGAACATCAATTTATCCTTTTAAAACACTAGTTTAGGACTCAATGGCATCCGTTTTTTCTGTAGATACTGATGAAATTGACATACTTACCCTTTAAATGTCTAGTCATTTCACTTTTATAAATTTTATCCCGTAAACACTTAATTAAAATCTTTCAAAATGTCAATTTAAGGGGTTATTTTTGTTTTCTTGTATTTGAAAATTCTGGTATTATATTGCCAGAATTTTAGAAGTGAGTGATTCTTCTCTCTTGTCCATGAATAACACTCTTGTTCTATTCTCTTAAGATTGTTCTAAAAACTAAAATACTCTTTATTCTTTATATTGTGAATAGCTTTAAAAAAAAAAATGGGCCTGGTTTTCTTCTCATCTGCATTTGGATAAGCCACAATAAACTCACAAGAGGAATACCTGCTTGCATTTATCCTGGGATACCATTTGATGCACAATTAATAACAGTGTGTTTCTATGGCCTGAAGTCAACTGCATTTTGAAAGTCTTTAATTTGAGTTTTAAAATGTGGCTGAGTGTAAGGTCATTACTTAATTTAATGATAGCTTCTGTAACAAACAAACCAAAATGTGTTCATTGACTCAACCATCTCTCACATGAAGTCTAAGTGATGTTGTTGCTCCTTTTGATTCAGTGGCCCGTATTCCTTCCACCTTCTTGCCCTGCTGTCTTCTCCATATGGTTTCCAAGGCCACCTTGCTCAATTTTATTCCTTTTCCCTGTAGGGTAAAAAACATGGAGAATCACATGTGATAGATCCCTATGGGTCAGATCTGGATGTGTTGCACATCGTTGCCATTTGCATTCCATTGGCTAGAACTCACACAAGGGGACAGTCATTATGACAAGGGAGGCTGAGAAATTGAATACAACTTGGTCTTAGGAAGAGGAGGAATGGGTGGGCACCTTGTACTCTCTTTCACAATGCTGATCCTCTAAAATAATTTTGATGATTCTTCAATTGGCACTGTTAGGAGTGTTTTGCTTATGTTCTGTGAAAGGAAGCGTTGATAATCAGACAGTGTTTTGAAGAACTTTAATTCCTACATTCAAGTATGAAGGAATAAATACATCATCCCTACAATTCATTCTATGTACTGACTGTTCTCTGTATCTGACTAGCTTTGCATAGGTTAAGGGGCAAGCAATTTCTATTTATTTGTATCACTATAGCGATGTCTCTATACCAAATGCAATACACCTGTGATTCAATCAATTCTACTCTCCACAAATTTCCCTGGCTCCTATGATGAGTATTTACAAGCATCCTAAATTAAAAAGAAAAAAAAGAAAGGTAAATTATTCCTGTAAATTCTTAAGACTATCTCCAGGACAGCTGTATTAGTCTGGGTTCTCCAAAGAAATATAACAAATATATCAGGCAATTTATTATATAAGACGTTGGCTTATGCAGTTACAGAGGCTAAGAAGTCCCAGGATATGCATTCACCAAACTTGAGACCTGGCAGAGCTGACGGTATAGGTCCAGTTCAAGTCCAAAGGCCTGAGAACCAAAAGAGCCTATGGTATAAGTTATAGTCCAAGTTCAAGTTCAAAGGCAGGAGATGATCAGTGTTCCAGCTCAAAGACAGATAACTAGAGTGAGACTTTTACTCTGCCTTTTTTTTCTATTCAGACTTTTGACAGATTGGATGAGGACTCTCCCCTCTGGGGAAGGCAATCTGCTTTACTCAGTGTATCCATTCAAATGTTAACCCTATCCCAAACACCCTCACAGACACCCAGAATAATGTTTAACCAAATACTTGGGCACCCCTTGTTCTAGTCAAATTGATACAATAAATGATCACAATAGATACACAGGTTGAATATTCCTTTATCCAAAATGCTTGAGATCAGAATTATTTTGGATTTCTTTATTTCTCAGAGTTTGAAATACTTGCATTATACTTACCAGTAGAATATCTCAAATCTTAAAACCCAAGCTCTGTAATGTTCCAACAAGCATTTCCTTTGAGTGCCGTATCAGTGCTCAAAATGTTTTGAATATTGGAGTACTTCAGATTTTGAATTTTCAGATTTGGGATGGTCAAGTTCTAGCGATATAGCTGTTACTTTGCCTTGAAGTTAGAAATCATCCAAACTTGGGATTTAGTTGTCATAAAATGAGAATAAGGTATTTTTAAAAAATGAGGTGGCCTAACAAGAAACTTTCAGAAATGAATACTAGCTGCCACAATACTGAAAGAGTTTCACAATAAAGTCTTGTTGTATGTGTAGACTTAGAGAATAGAATCACTGTTAAGCTTCAGCATGTCAATAGGATTCACCATATTATCAATATTTATCAAGTACTTTAAAAACTGGTTGGAGGTTTACTTACCGTTTGGCCAAATACTGAAAACATGCAGAAGTCAATACAATTTTAATCAGTATAGAAATTAATAAATACAATTTAAAATTACATTATCATTACTTAGTTTATGCATTATGTTATAACTTCAAAGAAGCAACTTTCCTCTTGGGAATATTCTAGAAGCTCTTTATGTTATAAATATATAATTTTTTCCTCTTTTTATTAGTCCTATATTAGAACTATCATCCTAGAAATTTAAAAATTTTCACCTTTGTGTCATCTTAGCTCTTTCTCGAATTTCATTGCTGCAAGTCTTAGAATTCTTTCCTCTCTCTCTTTTGTTTTGTTAGACTCAATCTTAAGGGTTTTGTCATTGTTGTTCACTTATCTGAAAGAGTACAGGGGAGGTAAAATTGCAGGATATTTGCATTCTCTAAAATGTGTTTATTTTGTTTTCACATTTGTTTGATAGTTTTTCTAGATATACAACTATGACTTCAAAATAATTTTTTTCTTAGTACTTTGAAATTATTATCTTATAGTTGTTAGGCATCCGTTATTTCTTATGAGAACCTTAACTTCAAACAAGTTCTTATTACTTTGTAGGTAGCTGAAATCTCTCTGTAAAAGATTTTAATATCTTTTTTGTTATGTTTGGCATTCAAGCATGCAACCAGGAGGGGATCTTTTTATGTGTCCACCAGACACTTAATAAATTCTTCAGTTAAAAAAAATTTATTATTTTTTCCTCTGATTCTTCTTTTGGTGTTTCTATAGCATGACTTTTGTATTTGTGTTCTGAATCCTCTGTATATAATAACATTTTTTGTTTGTAATTACATATATTTGATAAATTTTATTTTTATTTTGAGATCATTGTATTATAGATTTGTATGCAGTTGTAAATAATAATGTAAAGAGATCCCATATATGTCTTTCCCAATGGTAACATCTACAATGATTGTATAATATCACAACCAGGAAATTGGCATTGATACAGCAGGAATGAGGACCTGGCTGCCTATGCAGCCTTCTCTGGCATCACTCAGATGGGGATGAGATGCCTCATTATAGCTTCGTGAGGGTGTCCTAACTGTAGGCTCCCCTCTCAACCTTTGCTGGTATGGGTGAGGATGAGGCCATATTTTTTCTCCTGATATCTGGCTAGAATAGTACAGTTATTACCTAAAATTGTTGCTAGTATGTATCTTTCCTGGTTCTTTGGTTAGTGAGAACAAGCTTTTCTTACTGCTTTTAGTCTTTGTGTCCCATAGGATTTTCCAGTTTCTTTAGCTTTAAATTTGGAATCTATGAGGCAAAATCAAACTAAGAAACTTACCACCGTGTCATTCTTTGGGTATCAAGGTCCCTAGCTGGTATGCCTTATTCTCCTTACCTTTCAGAGTATTCTTATGTTTATTTTGTACGTAATGTTTAGGCATTTTAGTTATACTTAATGGGAGGAATGGGGAAAATTATGACCATCTCATCTTTATGGAAGCAGAAGTTAGAGCCACATGTACATTTTATCTTCTAAAAATTTTTCAAACTGTCTGATTTACTAATGTTATCTGCCTCATTTGGTTTCTAGTACTGTTGAAAATTCATCATAGTTTGTACTGTCTACTGTCATTTAAACTTGTGGAGGGAGGTAAGGAAAGTGTGCTTATTCAGGCTGCCATGTTGACTTGGAAGCTCCTTAATGCCTTAAAGCTAGTGATTAGTTTATGATTACAAGATGATAAAAATGAAGGTCACTAGCCACCATTTTTACCTTAGCATAACGGTGATAGGAGATAAATTATTCTTTTTCTATATGGTAATTGTTGTATGGTGATGATGATAATGATGATGATAAAGATGATACTCTTTGATCTGGGTCCCCAGAGAGGTCTTCCCCCCGCCTCCCCGGGGTAAAATATGGAACAAATTTATTTCCAAAATCAAAATTCTAATGGATGTACTTATAATTCTTGGCAAATAAATACAACCAGACTTGAACTAAGACTCTTAAGCTTAGAAAACCACGCTTACTTATAGCTGGGTAGTGATGCAAGCAGATGAGCAACTTTATCACTTGGTTTCAAAGGACCTCAGGGAGATACATCTGGTCAGCCTATTATTTCTCTTAAGATGACTAAGGGAAAGCATATTCTGCCTCACATAGAACAATTATGGGTTCCTGCAGACCTGGACAACCAACTGTATTTGATGATAAGTGAGGCATGGTGTCTTAACTTAAGGTGGATGATAAACATCAAAGCAGGTCCTATTAAACGCTAAATGTGGAGACATAATTTAGTTAGTGAAAGGAAGGTAAAAGCACTCTTATGTAAATAACAGGAAACTGTGTTCCAGTTTTACAGATATTTAGAGCTAGGAAGAGCCTTAACTCAAAAAGAGTAAAAGTAACTTAAATGTTGCTTAGGAACCATCAGAGGAAGCCTAGATTGACTTGAGCAGCACCATGGAGAGCTCTGTGGAACTCAATTGCTGTGGTGTGTCCTTTTCTCCTTTGCAGTTCTGTTTCTCTCTAGCCATCAAGTCCTTTAAAGAAGGCCCCTCTCTTAGAATAACTTGAGGGTGCTGCAGAAGTAGGGCTTTCCTGCATTGTCCCTGAATCTCACAGTTTATGTGTTTGAGTTGCCAAGCTTCTCCCTACAAGAGTCCTTGTTTTTCATTATTCAGCTCTTGTTTTTAGAGTTGGTGGAATTATTTACTGGAAGCTCATGTGTTGGTATTAAGAATAGAATTATCCCCTCCCTTTTCTTTTCCCTTGGAGACTTCCCATAAGGTTATTTGTAACCTAATTTACAAGCACAAAAGATTCTTAAGTTATATACAATAAGAGATAATTGATGTACTGTGATTTGAGTTTTATCATGAGGCCGTATAAGGAAGAGATCTACTTTTTCTCATCCAAGCAAGCTTCTGGGAAAATCATATTTTGATTATCTGCCTTCTTCATAAAGAGATTTTGGAGAACAATTACGTAAGATATAGTCCAATCAGAGTTTTCTCTTCTCTTGACAACTGCTAGGATAGGTTAGACTTTAGAATCAAGCATTCCTGGCCTTAAATCTTGCCCCATCATGTCCAGATTTTAATTTTGGATAGAATACTTGACTGATTGAAGTCTTTGTTATCACATCTAAAAATAGGGCTAATGCCTCTACCTGGTATTGTTATAATTATATGAATTGATATACATGAAAGAAATTGGCATGGTACCCAGTCCTATGAGGTTAAAATCAGCCTTGGTCATTCATTCCTTTTTTGTCCTATGCTCAAAAAGAGAATGTAAGTAAACTTATGTAACAAGAATATTAACCCTTCAGGCTGAAATATGTTTTTTACATAATGTGATTAATCAACCAAAACTGGCATGTCATACAAAACTCACCAACTGAAGTTTGATATGAAGAACATACACTACCCTCATTTTCTGAAAATAATGTTCCTTTTAAAAAACTGTTAGGCAGTCATAGGCAGTTTTTCTCTTAGAAGTTTATAGCCACTGCCTCTGGCCTTCCAGGTTGTAAGATAATAATTAGAAATGATTATAATAGGTATTAGCTCTTTACAACAAATATAAATCACTGGTTTATTCCTAGGATATAAAACTTGAGATTTTCACTTTTGGGAATATCACAAATATTTTCTACTGAAACCACATTAAGAGATTTGATAGACATGATTAATAAACGCATGTCTCCTCACTGTTCTCTATTAGATGAAGAGACTCTCAATGGTAAGAAAAACACTCAATTCGGTGAACTCACCGGATGGCAACAAGGAGGGTCATACCATTGGCTCTGGGTGGACTAAAGGCATATGGTAGAACTTTGATTATTAAAACTTCCACGTGACATGAAATAGGGTAGGATTCTTTTCAGAGACCATACCCTGGAGTGTTCAATACCTCAGGCATTTGAAGGATTCTGGATAAGTAGTCATCAAAAAGACTATGAGAAAGATATCTAATGTATTACAGAAATACTTTCTTGAAAAATGGCGATAATAAGATTTGGAAATAATACTGGCCACGTTGTGGCATTTTAACGTTAGAAGGATGTTGGGTGCAATTATTGTAACGAGTGTCACACTTAGAATGGCAGCATAGGGGACACCTAGTACTCAGGAAGCTTTGGATATAATTATTAAGCCGTATGTTCTTATGAGAAATATAAATGGGAAGACAATAAAGGTATTAAAATAGTCAACCAAAAGAAATCAAAAGGATGAGGGCAGCTATCCCAATATAAGCTTAGGAAACCATGTCTACTTTCTTCACTTGAGCCAGTTCTCAGACTCCAAATCATGAACTGAAGAAGGATATAGATCCCCATGAGGAAAGACCCTGCAATACCAAGGGTATATAATTACTTCATCAGTTGTTTTCAAAGAGATTTACAGTCATTCACTTGGGACATACATGGGAATAAGGGGGTTGCCCAGCCATTTAAAGGTCTGTTGGACACAGGAGTTAAGCTGATATCAATATCCAGAGACCTGGAAAACCGTTATTAAGCCCTCCTTCCCCCCACATTACAGTGGGAATGAATAGGTGCAAAGAAATGAACAAATGGAGTGTTAGCTGTGATCTGATTCACAGTTGGTGGACTGAATCCATAGCCCAGTTCTTGGGCTCATTGTCATTGGCTGGGAAAAAATTCATTGTAAGAAGGAAGTGCATTGAGACCAGTAGCATCTGTGAGAGCTGTGATTTGTCTCACTATCCTGTTTTAAGTTCCTCTCCACAAAATAATATGAACATATATGAAGCAAATGAATCTGAGTGGTATAAAGGGTGAACTGTAATGGATAATGTGGTGTGCTCTTTAGATCCCTTCCTTAGGACCAAGGCAGTTATACTCCCAGGTGTCAGGAAAACTTGCTGCTGATAGCTCAAACTGAGTCCCTTTCCAAGAATTGCCCTTGCTTAAAGGGAGCTACTTTGCCAGAGTTTATGTCCCCAGGGAACATAAGTAAACATAATGTGACAGCTTCAATGCACAAGGACAAATATTGTACCCATTTCCTCCATTATGGACAATTCTGAGAGGCCACCTCAACTCCAGAGGTTTCTGTGGAGTTTCCTCTGTTGTAACTGCATCATAGTTGAATGTCTCCCTCTGCCTAGTTTCTTTCTCTTCCTTATGAGTTTTTCCTGAAACCACTCCCTGATAAAATTTCTGTAAGCAAATACTGGTCTTGGTATCTGTTACCTAGGAAATGCCACTTAAAACACATAGCACTATTTATGATATATTATAAATTTATGAATATATTGATAATTTTAAGGCTGAAAAATTGTGACCCACATAATAGGCATATAGTAAGGAAATAGAGTGAAACAGATTTCTATGAAGGATGATCTTTCCATTTAAGAGTAATATTTGCAAAGTGTAATAATATGGACAATCATTATGCATAATATTAAGTGGAATATGTACAATATAATCAAATGTAAAATATTGTCACGTTGATGTAAATAATACATTCAAAGACAGAAGAAAAGGCATTGGAATGGACACAATGCTTATATGAGACTAATAGGACTATGGTGAAATTTTCTTTTTTATTTTCTGTATTTTAGATATTTTGCTATTTGGAACATAATATTTTCACTCTAAAACTTTCTTTCAAAGAGACATGATATATGGTAAAAAGTAAAGCAAATTATTTTGCAAATAAATATACAATGCATTGTGTTGAAAAGTTTAATCTCTATTTCAAAAAGAATATTAGCATAGCTTGATGAGCAAATTAATAGAATCAGGCAGTTGCAGCTGCTCATCTTAAGAAAATTATGCATTGCAAATACATATAGTTGTGGTGGGTCACATTTGGGACCACAAAGGAAATTTATAGCAAGACCTGAGGAAGCAGAGTTAGTGAAAATGTAAACATGCCTTAGAGAAAAATATCAGATATCTTTTGAAAAGCATATTTTATGTAGTTATCAGATATATATAAAATCCCAAATGTTATGCTAATATTGTACCTGGCATGTACTGATCAGTTTTTGGTAGGGGAAAGGAAAGAAGTTGAATTCAGTCCAGTAGCCCTCAATAAGCACCATTTAAAAATAGTTTTATGAAAATCTAGAATAAGAGCCATGAATGAAGTTAAAACAAAAAAAAAAAAAAGGAAAATTACATCTTATGAAGACACTCATGCTTTTAAACAATATGCATTGTTTTTGTCTGTTAGTTGTATTCTTATGTCATTAAAATCAATTCAACAAATGGCAAAATACATTTTACAGGATTTTCTTTGGGTATGCCGAGAGATGTAGGGAGGGAAACAGCATGAGCTAAGGTACAGAGGCGAAAATGCATATATTGCATTATGGGTATCGTAACGAGTCTAGGCTGTCTGATGTGAAGAATTGATCAAAGGAAGGCAAGCAAGATAAAGTGAAGAAGTCATCTGTTAGATAGAGGTCAACATGTGATGCACTTTGAATTTAAATTCTATTTTATGAAGAATGGAGAATCAGTGACATCTCGAGTGGAGGAACAAATTGTGAAAAATGGACAATAGGAAAATTAATGGGACGCCATTCATTTGTTTATGCTCTCACCCTATAAATACTCATAAAATGGGATAACTTTAAAGGAGAAAATTCAAGAAGTAAGAAGTTCAGAGACTTTCATAGCAATCCAGCCCCGAGATGCTAAAAATCCACGTTAGTGCAGGCCAAGTGATAATGAAAAGGAAGGGGAAGGTAGTTTTGTCCATGTCCTCTCCTATTCACATTTTTCTTCTGTCCTCATTTAAATCTCTCTTTCATCTCACCTTGATTACCTCAGAACATAAGGACATTGCCTTGCCTTTAGCCTGCCCCTGTTCAGTCTCTCCTGCGCATGGTGATCACAATTGTCTTCTGAAAGCATGCTCTCTCTCACAATCACTCTCTCCAGTCCACTGGTTTTCTCATCTTGTTTCTTCTGCATAGACTAGAAGTAAGGGCTCTGCCATACTGTGTGTACCTGGAGCTTAACTTAAGTGAAATAAACCAGGAGTCTTGGCAAAACAACAGTTTGCGACCTAATTTAGAATGCTGCTTAAAGAGATTCTTTGAAAAAAAATTAAATAAGTTGTTATGCATGCTAAAATCTCTTGTGGAAAGGATTTGCTTGAAAAGGTTTATGTTTGCATTTGCTCCGTATCTGATGATAAATTGTGTTTATTATATCAATGTACTGTACATTTACAGAGAAGTTCATTAATAGCATAATATCTTACATGAATTTTTAATAACAACATTTATTTTCTTCTAAAGTCTGATCAGATATTGGTAAATCATAAGCAATTATTTGTGTACTTTAAAGGTTTAAGGGTTACAAATTCACAGTTGGACAACTTATTTTTCATTTAGACTTTCTAGACCAATAATTTAGTGCACATGAGTGAAAAACTGAGTGTTAAAATATCAGAGAGCACCTGAATGTGATTGTTCTCATTTAATAGGGATTCTATTTCTTGGCATTTTGTGTTGAACTGTTGGCTATGCTATACACATCTAAATCAGTTTTAGCAGATAAGGAAGCACATGCTGTGTTAGATCCTGCGATGAAAAGTTTAGTGCAGACATGTCTAGAATATTAGAATTTTAGCACTTGAAGGAAACTTAGAAATCACAGAACATCTTGTGTCCACATAACTTCCAGGCACTGTGGCTTATGCCTGTAATCCCAGCACTTTGGGAGGCTGAGGCAGGTGGATTGCTGGAGCCCAGAAGTTTGAGACCAGCCTGGGCAACAAAGTGAGACCTCGTCTCTAAAAAACAAACAAACAAACAAACAAAAACAAACAAAAAAACAAGGTAATGCAGCTTTTGTTTGTGCACATTCAGAGCATGCTAGTGTACTACTTCACATAGCAGCTCTTTTCATCTCTGAGTTTGGCAACAAAAGTCTTTCCTAAATTTAGCTAAAATCTTGAACACGGGATTAATGCCACTCTACTGAATGCACTGTCTTGTATGAAACAATTTTTCAAAGACACAGGCACTTCTTTGAACACTGGAAGCTATCTGATATTTTTCATTTTTATAATTTTTTTCTCCAAATGTTTACGACCTGTTCTCTATCTCTTTCTCTTCATGACATAGTTTTAAAATAGAGTGTTATTCACCTTCTAAACTCACAACGTTTTGTCAGTTTATTGTCAATGCTAGGGACTGAATGTTTGTGTTTACCCCACCCCTAAATTCATAGGCAGAAACTCTAATCCCCAGTGGAGTCGTTGGAAAGTAATTGGGTCATAAAGGTGGAGCTCTCCTGGTAAGATTAGTGCTTTTATAAAGAGAGACACACAAGAGAGTTTGCTTTATCTTTCTTTCTCTCTTCCACATGAGAAAATCAAGAAAACCCTCGCCAGAACCTGGCCATGCCCGCACCCTGATCTTTGACCTTCCAGCCCCCATATCTGTGATAAACAAATGTTGTTTAAACCACCCAGACTATGATATTTTTGTTATAGTTTTTCGTACTAAGATACCAAAGTAGGAAAGTAATCACTCCACATGTGTTTTGATCAGTGTGGTGCACATTTCCCACTATTAGAAAAGTATCTTATTAAAAAGCTAAAGACTGTGTTAATTTAAAATTTCAAATGCTCTGTAAAAGTGCAAACAACATATGAAAGGAAAAGGAAGTAAAGAGCCATAAGATCTTACTTAGGGAAAGGACTGAGAAGAAAGATATCCATAGAAAGCCTTTTGAAAGAAAGAAATGTATTGTTGGAAGCATTATAGATGAAGAAACAGTTGATGAAGAGATAATCATATACTTGAGGCATTTGAGTATTAGGAAGTAGGTTAGTTTAGTTGTATCTTAGTATTCATGAATAAATAGGAAATAAGGTTGGAAAATTTAGTTGAAACTAAACAGTAGAAGGACATGAATGCTACTGTAAAAAAAAAAAGTAAGTTTTGTTTGTTTGTTTGTTTTTGTAGGAGAGTTTTTGACTTGACAGGACAAGTGTATTTTAATAGATAAATCTAGCATCCCTATGATAAAGAATGGATGAAACAGGGGAAGATATTGTAACAGTTGCAACATGCAGTTGGTTCACTTTAAGTATGTCAGCAGCCATATTTCTTACAAATACTGCCTGATGATGGAATTCATAGGTAGCAAGGAGCCTGAGCATTAAAACAGATCGATGAAGCAGTTTTTGTCAAGAGCATGGTGTGACCAGTTCTTATGCATTGTCCTACGTGGAGAACGGCTGTTAGACCTGAAGATGCATCGCCTTCACTTAGTGAAATGCTCATAAGCTCTGCACACTGGACATTTACCAAGTCATACAGGGAGAGCAGAGTAAAAACTGTGCAAGTGCCAGCTGTCAGAAAAAGAAATACAGTTTATCACCATCACAGTGTTGTCTTGTAATATTCCATTGTCTCCTTTCATATCACTTTTTCTTATTTCTTTGAAATAGAATTTTAAATGGACTGCTAATAAAAGTGTGTAAATTTAGTTCTTTTTTTTTTTTTTTTTTTTTTTTTTTTTTTTTTTTTTGTTCATTTCTATTCGTGTAGGATCTTTCATCTCATCTCTGTTCCTGTGGAGCTATTATAAGAGACAGATAAGAGACTGGATTCTTGAATTCATTGTGTAGTGTTTAATCTTCAGTGGAGTCCCAGTTATCCAAGAACCTTGTCTAATGTTCTGTTTTAATGTTTTCAGTGCTCTAGCAGGGAGAAGAAGGAATGAGTCATTTTGAAGTCAAGCTTTATGCCACCTAAAACTATCTGTTGTTCAGATTCATGTATGATTGCTTGTTTGGAGAACTGCTCATTCCCTGCTGGCTGAGCATGAAGGTCAGCCCTATCTTCAGTAATATTTTCTCCAGTTCTGCTTCCCTTTGTCTCTTTCCATAGCTCTAAAGTGGACTTTGCAGTCCAGCTAATATTGAAGTGGAACTAGACTGCAGACTGTGCATATCCAAATGATAGCATATACTTTCTTCTTAATGTTAATATCTGAGACCAGCACATACTTTCTTCTTTATGTTAATATAGGAGTAGTTCAGCCAAACTAAATGGAGTTAATGCTAGGGCTTTGAAGGTTACTTCATTTGCTAGCATTAGAGCAGGGTCAAAGTACTTTAGTCAGGAGAATATATATGTGTGTGTGTATATATATATATACACACATACACACACACATATTCTCAAATATATATATATCATATATATTTCCAAATATATATATATATATATATTTTCATATTTGAGGCAGAGTTTCACTCTGTTGCCCAGGCTGGAGTGCAGTGGCACAATCATAGCTCATTGCAGCCTCAACCTCCTAGGCTCAAGTGATTCTCCCACCTCAGCCTCCTGAGTAACTGGGAATATGGGCATGCACCACCACTCCTGGCTAACTTTTTGTATTCTTTGTGCACCACCATGCCTGACTAATTTTTTGTATTTTTGTAAAGACAACATTTCACCACATTGCCCAGGCTGTTCTCAAACTCCTGGGTTCAAGTGATCCTCCCTCCTCAGCCTCCCAACGTTCTAGGATTGCAGGCGTGAGCCACACCATGCATTGCCTAGAATCTCGATCCTATCTAAAATGTTATCATTACCTCTGTTTGCACAAGCAAATGGCAGTTCTAACTCCAGCTCACACATCTGTTAAAGGAGCGGGAAATGGGGAGATGTTGGTCGAAAGAGACAAACTTTCAGTTATGCAAGATGAATAGTTCTGGAGGTCTCATGTATAGCATGGTGACTATACTTAATAGTAACTGTATCATACTTGAAATTTGCTAAGAAGGCAGACTGTGTTTTCACCACACACACCTACAAATAGTAACCATATGAGGTGATGGATATGTTAATTATCTTGATTATGGTGATTATTTCACAAAATCTGTGTCTACCAAAACCCTAAGTTGTACACCTTAAATAGATACGATTTGTATTTGTCAATTACACCTCAATAGACCTGGGGGAAAAAGAATCCAATGATCTTTTAAGTGGTTGTTTCCAGAAGATTGTCAGGGAGTGAAACTCCAAACTCTGCTGCTAAGACACCCAGGGATGTATTGGAGGTCTACCAGTAGTGCTTTTTTTTTTTTTTTTTTTTTTTTTTGTTTTAATTGCCTTAGCCTCATTATGAGGAACTTGGTATTATTTTTCTTTCTTTGACACTTAACTTGATTTAATATTATATCAAGTAAGATACTTAACTCTTCGTAAAGATTAAGTAGAAGAGATTACAGTTACATGCCAGAACCCGCTTTTCACTATTTACTGCCAGTATCTTATAGTTAACTTTTCATAATATTTATTTGGGAAATTATTTCTATTCTTTTAAAAATTATTCTTTCAGCACAGTCACTTTCTTTTCTAATTTATCTAATTGATTCCTGATCTTGCTGCAGGGTTAATATCCCAGATTGGGTTCACTTAACTGTTGACTTAAACCTGCAGTTTCTTGTTCAATTCACCTACCTTTTCCCCTTGGTTTTTGCATTTATAGTGCCCCTGATCTTTCCTGGTAGGCTTTTATCTCCTTTTCCTATTTGAGAATACTTTGAAATAATTGCAAGATGATTCTTCCTCCAGTTCTTTCACTATTTGTGCTTTTCTTTTAAAAAATATTTTCCTGTCATTTTAAATAAAATCTCAGGAGTAGGGGAGACAAATACGTGTTTTCAGTCTGTCACTTTAAATCAGAAATACCTACTTATAATGATACTTACTTTATCAAAGGCATTCTGGCAAAATATAGAGTAGAACATCTTATTTCAATTAGAAGGGAAAATCCATGGAGGCAGGCATGGTGTCTTACACTCACTAGGGGAGTGGCAAAAAAGGCATTTAACAAATATTCCTTAAATTACTTTATCATCAATAAAATATGGTGTTTTAACCTAAATAAAAAAATTATAAAAGTGAGTGTTGGTTGTAGAGTTGGTGAATACTGCATGGCTATAGGATTATGTGAAGTAGTATATTCTTAGTATGATACTGAGCTCTGGTTTAATATTCAAATTTTGATCTCTTTCCCACTTATCGGTGAATACAAAAATTATAAGTAAGTGGAGTAAGCAGTAGATTTGAAACTGTGGTAGGGTCCACGCTTACCTTGATCAACAACAGCTTGATTATATCAGCCTTTAAACTTTCTGTGCCTCAGTTTCTTCAGGTATAAAATTAAGATCATACAATGACAGGTTTGTCCAAGGCATTATGGGTATTCTATAAATCCAGATCAGCAAGGATTTTTTGTTATCTATTGTTTCTTTATATGGTTAAGAGTTTTTTGAATTAGTCATTTCTTAGTTGTATTTTTTTCCTACTAATTTTTCTCAGTCTTTAGATAATGAATCTTTGGCTTAGGTATATGGTTTATCATTTTCATGGTGGCATATTAGCCATTTTTGGTTTAAAGGAAACATTTCACACTAATATTTGGTTTATGAAGATGAAAATTTAAAATGATAAGGTAATTTGTCAGCTTTGGGGTATGGAATTATTTTATTAAAATTATCTTTAATTTATCTTTTAGAGAACAACATAAGATTATATTTGAAGGATATTTTTAATGTACATAGTGAAAAGAAGTAGATTTTGTTCTTTTTTGTCAAATTGATATAGCAGTAATAGTAGTAGAGAGATAAATATTAGAATTTGGAACTAACAGAGGGATAAACATAGATCAATAGAACAGAATAGAGGATGCAGAAATAGACATATACAAATATGTCCAACTGATAATTGAGAAAAGTGCAAAAGCAATTGAACAGGTGAAGTATAGCTTTTCAACAAATGTTGCTGGAAGTAATTGGAAAAGCATAGGCAAATGAAACAAAAGAACCTCAACTTACAGCTCAAGCCTTAGGTGAAAATAATTCAAATGGATTATGTATTTCAATGTAAAACAGCAAACTGTAGAACGTTTTGAAAAAAATAGGAGACAATCTTTAGGATCTACGGCTGGGCCAAGAGTTCTTAGACTTGATGCCCAAAGCATAATCAATAAAATAAAAAATTGGTAAATTGAACCTCACCAAAATTTAAGAAAAAATTTGCTCTGTGAAACATCCTGTTAAAAGGATGAAAAGACAAGCCACTGATAGGGAGAAAATATTTGCAAACCACATATATGACAAAAGACTTTTATCTAGGGTAATATAAAAAATCATTAAAAACTCAACAGTGAAAAAACAGTAAGAATATGTTTAAAACACATGAACAAACATTTCACAAAGGAAGAGATACAGATGGCACATAAGCACGTGAAAAGATGTTCAACATCTTTCCCACTAGAGAATGCAATTAAAACCACAATGATATATCACTGCATACCTCTCAAAATCATTTAATTTTTTAAAAAGTGAAAATAGTAAAGGCTAGCAAAGATGAGGAGGAACTGGCTCTCTCATTCCTTGTTGGTAGGAATATAAAATGGTACAGGCACTCTGGAAAACAATTGGCTGTTTTCTGTAAAGCTGAACGTGAGACCATATGATTCAGAAATTGCATTCTGGAACATCTAATGCAGAGAAATGAAACCTTATTTTCACACAAAAACTTGTACACAGACATTTATAGTGGCTTTATCCATAATAGCCCAAAACTGGAAGTAACTCAAATGTCCTAAAATAGGTGAATGGTTAAAGCTGTAATACATTTATACCATAAAATACTACTTTGCAGTAGAACGAAAAAACAAAAAAGCTATGCATACAACAATTTTTGTGGATATCAAGGGCATTATGGTAAGTGAGAAAAGCCAGTCTCAAAAGGCAGCATACTGTATCATGTACATAAAATTCTCAACAAAATCCATCAAAATTACAGAGCTAGAGAAGACATTAATGATTCCTAGGGGTTAGGAATTGAGGTCAGATAGGTTAAGTGTTACTCTGAAGGGGTAGCATGAAGGAGCCCTGTGGTGACAGAGCATTTCTGTATCTTGAATGTGGTAGTGGTTACACAAAGCTATATAGATAATAAATTGCCTAGAAGTACATAAATGCAAACATTCACAAATGAGTGCTTACAAAACTGGTGGCATGTGAACAGGCCCTGCAGATCGTACCACTGTCAATTTCCTGGTTTTAGTCATTATTGTAGTAATTTCATTGGGAGAAGCTGGGCAAGGGGTGCATGGGACCACACCCAGGTCAGTTTTTGCAACTTCCTGTGAATCTATTATTATTTCAAAGTGAAAAAAAAAACAATAAATCAGTAGATAGATTCAGGTACTTTCTGAATGGTGAAAAGTAAAAATATACAGTCAGCATCCCACTGCCAGCATTGTACCAGTACAGAGTACAGCAGGCACAATAAATACTTGTTGAATGAGAAGAAAAAAATTTTTTGTTAGAACACCATGAAGAACATTTTTGAAGAACACCATGGCATTACCTTCAGAAAGTATTTTTATTTTGCATCATTAAAAGAAGTAAGGTATTTTGTTACTGTTTTGTTTTTGGTCAAATTTGTATGGCAGAGAGAATAAAAGGGACAAAAGCAGAATCAATGTAAAATCTACCAATTTGCTAACTTTTACAAGTGAAGGATTTTTTGATTTTTTTTTAAATGTGAGGATTTTTTTAGGATTAATACATAAATCTTAAAATGGAACTTACCATTGGGTACACACATATATACCCATACAAACATGAACACATATAAGTCTCATGTTCAAGAAATGGGAAATAGATGGTAGAAAAAAAAGAAATATTATCAAAATCTGATCCAATGACAATCTACATGGATGAGGTTGGTTAGAGTGTTGAAGATGAAGATGTTGGGTGAAAGGTCTCATATTTTGTCTTCAGAAATCTCTGGAATCTACCTAGTTGAGCTACACTATCTATTCTAAAGCATAGAGATTAGGTTTCAAAAAAAATGAAGATTGAAATATCATAAATATGTCACATACTTCCATGTTTAAAATGACATGCATTGCCCCAGTGTCAGACAGATTCTCATGTTCTGTAAAACAGGTTATTGAACCAGCTTTTTTTCTAGTTTCAGAATTGCTTTGTTCAGTTAGGTATCAAGGGTGGGTGGAAAGGCAAGGCATGTAATCTTTTCACTTCTACTCATAAAATCAAGGAAAAGTCAAAAGCTAGGGAGGTCTCTTAACCACACAAACACACACCCATATACACAGCACCTGTTGGAAACAACATTTCTTTATTCAGAAGATCCGTTCTTTCTAGAGGATTTTATGCAATAGTGATGTGGCTGGGATGGAAATTTTTTCTTTGTATGACTGAGATTGTGGAAGGAAAGACTGCAAATGTGTGTGGTTGTCCTGATGTGTATGCTTGGACAAACAGAGATGCTTGCATATCTTCCACATGCATATTAGTAGACCAAATACTAGCATAAACACTCCAATTCCGTTGTACAATTTGAGGAATGGAAGCATTGAATGCACAACAATGCTAGGGGCAGACAGTAAATGCTAATCATTGACATCTCCACTCCCATGAATTGCATCATGGTTCAACAACTTGTCAATTATTATTTCCTGAGAAGCTTTATTTGTTGGAGGACTTTGTAGCAATGTGAAATAAAACTTCTAGAAAATAGCTTTGGGTGATAATTACTTTCCCATAAAGTCACAGGGGTAAAGCAAAAGGAGGAAGAATTCTACTCAGGCCATCTGAATTTCCTGGTGTTTTAATTAGAATCTTCTCTAATTAACCAAAATTAATAAGTTTCTGTAAGATTTTTTGCAGTAAATGCAAGAAAGGCTCAGTAAAATCTTTGAAGCATTGAATTAGATGTTCTTTTTTGTGTTTAGAGGTGCATTCATTAAGTGTTTCTGGATTTTGAAAAGAGGGTAATGATCCCAAGCTGAATGCTTGCTTCCTTCCTGTTGTGTTAAATAAAACTAACAGGTAAGAGGAAGTAGATCTTCTCAGATTAGCTAAACTGAGGTACCATCCCCCTTTCCCCTCACCTTTTCAGGAAACATTTGGAGACAGAATTAGAGTTCCTCATCAGCAGTTTCAGACTGAGGGGCTGCCTACACGCTGAGCCCCAGTCTTGCTGTTGTTCATGTGTGCTTTTTTGAAGAACATGTGCCTGAAACATCTTTAGATCCTCTCAAGCTATCTTTATAATCTACTGCCTCACAATCCATATGGACACCACACAGTTCTGAAAGGAGGTGGTAGAGCTAAAAGCATTCTGGCAGATGAGTGGAAATCATCACTCTGGCTCAGTAACCTCCCTCTTCTCTCCAACTCCTTAGTCAAGCCAGCTCCATGATATTGGTCAATAACTTAAATTAGAGAGAAAATTGTGTATTCTTATTATTTTCAAATATATAGATTACTATGGCATTTAAAAATGCCTTTACATGTATTCACGAAACGTATGTGTGTGTGTGTGTGTGTGTGTGTGTGTGTGTGTGTATTTTTTTTTTTTTTTCTGTCTTTCTGCTTTTCTACATCTCTACCCTGGCCTGAGCTATCCCACCTCAGGAACATCTCCGTGTGTGTGGTCTACAGACACTTGAAATTCACATCACTCTCTCAAATATGACTCTTTTCAGTTTGTAGTACAATTAGTGGTCTCTCAACTAACCCAGATTAAACTGTGTCAGACTGCTTTCAGCTATTCTCTCCCCATGTCCCCTGTGTATTCAATCGTTCATGAAGTTGTAGAGCCTCATGTCACTCATATGTTCAACATGGGTACCTAGTTTTTCTTTTATAGTTAACCCCTTGGTATAACTCGGATTTGGGCTCTGGTTACTTACCAGTACTAACAGCTTTGACTTGATGTCTCCAAGTTCACTTCTCTCTACTTGAAATCAAGTAAAGTAGAGAATTTTGCAGGTATTTATCAAACAACCTTGGCAGGCCAAAACATAAAATCACTGTTTTCTGCTCTAAGAAATGTGCACCAAAGACACCCACGACCCTAATTCTACTCATATCTCCATTAGTTCCCAAGTCTGACTCCAGTGCTTACCCAGCCCTTACCCTCACTGCCTTAACCCAGAGGTAGATGGCCATGATGTGAATTGGGGGAACCCGGTATATGGATGTCTGTCTCACACATTACTTAGTCATTAGACTAAGACTCATTAAACTAAGACTCTAGTTGCTACTGCTATTTTTTCTTTACTTGTGACTCAATGTCTCCACATTAAACTGGTCGCATTAAAATATGAGTATTAAAATGTGAAGTCTCTATATCAAGCCACATGCCCCTACTAAATTAATGTTCCCACAGTACAGCTTCAATGTGTCACTCCCTTCTCAAGAATACCCAGTGCCTTTAAGATACGCACAAACCTTTCTGTGAGGCAGCTGGTGCTATCCAGGTAGGCTCCACAGTGTCTTCTCAGTTGTGCTGCCAAGACTTCCTCACATTTACCTTCAACTCGAGACAAACAGTTCTGGCAACTGGATCCTAGAGGTGGCCTGCTCTTTCTTATCTCTGTTCCTACTACCCCTTCCTGGGACACTTCTACCAGATTCTTATTGACACTCCCAAGATCCATTCCTAATGCTATCTCTTTTGTGAGTTCTTTCCTCATCCCTCCAACTTTTTAATCTCCCATTCTTTCTCTTCTTTAAGCTTCTTAACACCTTATGGAAGTTATCTTTCCTTGCTTTATGTTACTTATTCTCTACCAGAATATAAACTTCTTCAAGGTAAATACTACTTCATTCACATTCCTCTTACATTTCCTATCCTTGAGTAAGTCTTACTAAATATTTGTTAAGTTTAATTGATACTTAGAGTGCTATATAGTTTGTCTTTGTGCCGATTTTTTTTAAAGAATGTGATATTTTTCTATTATACATATTTGTAAATGTGTGTACGTGCATGCATGTGCGCAGTACATTGGCCTTTTCGAACATTTGCAAAATACAAAATGTACAAAGAATAAAGTAAGTCATCTATTATTACACAAATTTAATCAGGTTAATATTTTGATGTATTTTTTCCAAGTCTTTTATATTATTTTTTAAATAAATTATTTTTCCTAATTATTAACCTAATATTGTATTTTGATTTTTTTTTTATCATTAGGAATTCTTTGAAAATGCCGCTTACTGGCTTTCTGATATTACATATTATAAATACATTATCCACATATTCTTTTGTTGAAGTAAATTTAAATTGAGTCCAACATTTTTCCTAATTACAAAATGTAAAAATGAAACAAACATTCTTGCACAAAATGTTTTGCCCAAATTAATGATAATTTTCTTATAACTGATGTCTGGAAGCAACATTAGGGATATAACGAGTATGTTTTGAGGTTCATTTCAATAATATTTTACCCATGTATGGTCTGTCCTCAGAATAAGACAGTTCCTGTCTTGCCAAACCCTCACAGCATTGTTTCATCATTAAATTCAATCTTGGCTAGTTTCACATGCCTGATGTAGGCAGAAGTGTCCTGGAATATCCACTAAAGACTTTAGCCTGATTCTTACTGTAATTTGTTCCTCTTAGTTTCTCTAGCCTACATTCTGCCACTTACCTCTGCTTTGGCAATTTTAGGTGTGAGAACATCAGCACTTCTAAATGCGTGTTATCTAAAGTAGTTTGAAAGTCAAGTGGGAGACCCAATCCATTATTGATATACTAGCTGGAGTAATAGTAAGGCCTTCCTGCTGTCAGCTAACAAATTGGAGCTACAAGTCTCAATACAGTTCATAGAAAATTAATACACTCACTTCTTTGATTAAAAATGGCACAATTATTTGTGACCCTTACTGTGCATTTAGTTTTAATAAAGGAGCCCGACTTAGGAACACATTTTTATAAGGTGGTAGTTTTTACTCTGCGTTCTCTCCTGCTGTTGTACTTGATTGAGACTGGTGCTTCCTAGACTGTGAGGTGGTGTGAGAATGACTTTGTGTCACATTCTGTAGGCTATTTTACTCCCGATTGTATCAGGCACACACCAGCAGCAGCTGACTTAAGCCCTGAGTCTTCCTGTTGAGGTGTGTGACTGTGACTTGCTTACATCTGTTATCAGCCTTCTCTGGCAGAAAAGGTTAACTGGTGAGAAGGCCATGTATGTTTTGCTCACAAAAGAGAGATCTTCTTGCCCATTCAGTTATGATGACTAAACATGTTACAGATGAGATTTTAGTGTTGATTTTACTTTGAGAAATAGTTAGCTAGGTAAAATTAGCTCTTTAGCTATGTAAAATTCCCTCTTTCAAGGGAGAATATTTTATATAGTATTCTACTTTAAGTTGTGTATATTTTAATGTACTCAGGACTCAGACATTCCACTCCATATGCAAAGCTGATGTCATTGAATCACTAATAAAACAGCTGTCACCAAAGCTGAGAGTTTTTTCCTGGTATAGAAATCTATCCATACAAATACATTAACATCGTATCAAGGGTCCAGGCTTGGGCAGGGGGTAGGTTGTATTTGAAGTGCTGTTAGGCAGCACCAAGTGATCAACTGTAGGCACAGAAAAACTGTAACAAAAGAATGATTTGTCAATAATTAGAACATGCCTCAGATTTTGAGACAGCTTAATCATGTCTGGCCCCCACATGTCAGAGGCCCTGTGCATATAGTCATAATATACTCCTGTAGGTTTTTTCCCCATAATAATTCCTCTGCTTTATTTGATAATTCTGGGTATGTGGCTGAGACTGAGAGGCAGGGATACTTTTGCTGATACAGACACATTATCTAATAGGTAAGTGGATTTATTACTGGAATCTGGGGGTCAAGAATGTTATAGATTATTTCAGTACATGTGTTCAAAACAGAGGAGAAAAAGAAAAAAAAAGAGTAACATTGTGTTCTCCCTGCCACGGAATCAATATATAATTGTTAATTATGCACCTGGCATGGTGGCTCATGCCTGTAATCCCAGCGCTTTGTGAGGCTGAGGCATGTGGATCATGAGGTCAGGAGTTCAAGACCAGCCTGGCCAAGATGGTGAAACCCTGTTTCTACTAAAAATACAAAACTTAGCTGGGCGTGGTGGCGGGTACCTGTAATCCCAGCTATTCGGGAGTCGGGAGACTGAGGCTGCAGTGAGCCAAGATCTCGCCATTGCACTCCAGCCTGGGTAGCAGAGTGAGACTCCATCTCAAAAAAAGAAAAAAAAAGGAAAAGAAAAAAAGAAAAGAAAAGAATTGTTAATTACAAGTGATAATTAAGTGGTAAAAGAGGAAATGAAGTTATTCATTGTATATTTGGACTATTCATAGTTTTTTTCAGATTGTAAAAAATTAAAAATTTGGAAATGATAGTCCACATTAAGATTACAATAATGATAAGACCATTACAAAACTCTCATTTTTCCATAGGCGGGTGACAGTCATGTGCTATCTTGTATGAAGTAAGTGGAACTCATGCCATTGTATGGGCCTGCATTTTCATAAACTGGAGCAGTCCTGAGCACCACGGTGTTTTTTAAAGTTAATTAGAAATAATGCCCAAATGCCATGATGTTGTCTGATAGTCTCCTCTACAGGTTGTATAAAGAAAAACTTAGGGGACTGAATAGACGGATAGTTCTGAGTTGCAGGGAAAATTCCTTCCAGTCATCTTGAGTAGAAGTTGAAAACTCTCCCTGTCCAAACTATAAATAGTGATTGTAGAATCACCAAAGCAATGCAGCCAAATCCTTCTGCCTTCAAAATGTTAGTGTGAGACCTGTTCTCCCTACAGTAAATGCCCGCCCACAGTTTAAAGAACACGACTTTGTAAAACCTTAAGAATCCATGGCAGATTTTCTAGTAGTGTGCACTGAGAAGATATGTCACTTGGGCATTACCTGTAATTAACTATAAAACAGCAACAACAACAAACAAACACCCTCAGACAGAAATGAAACAGAGTAAAGCTGCAGGTCTCTATAATGGGCACTGAATTCCCTAAAAGGAGAGTGCCAGGGCAAAAGAGATTTTCTAGGAGTCACAGTGTTGTGAAGTCTTCTTTAGCCAATATTAACACATATAGAATGGGGAAATTATTATTTTCTTTATAGCAGTGGCAGAAAGGACCTGCATGCCTCTGGATAGAGCACATTCTGTTGACTACACTTAAGAGAAATACATGTTGACACAATTATATTCGTGATGGAAAATTTAAGCAATAGCTGGCGTTTGGCTGAGGATCTTAAAGGGATTCTATAAAGTATCTAGATGTGAAGCTAGAACACCAATTTTCAATTTAAAAATTAATGCTAAAAAATTGTCTGCATTCTAGTGCATACTTGGAATTAAGATTTTAGCATTTGAGAGGACACAATTATTTCAAAATGTATTTGTATTTCAAAATTGAATATTCTAAAATTTTCACCTACAAAGCCACATATTAATGGGAAATGGCTGTATCGTTTTAATCACTGTTTTAAGTGATTTATCATGGTAAATCCATATTATTTCCTAAAACACTTATTAAAATTCAGACACTATTTTTAAGGAATTATGAAAATGTAAATATGTGATTCATGTGTATTTTGTTTTAGAGAATGCTCAAGTAAAAACCCTTTCTAACCATTTGTTTTAAAACACAGTGTTGTGTATCTCTAGAGACTGATGTCTCCTGTAACAGGAACTGACTCCTCATTTTTTAAGCCATTCAATTATCTTTTTTTCCCCTTTTCTCTGATGGCAAACTCTTAAGTGTTAAATAATCTAGTAAGAAAAAATATTCTTTATTATTGCTTTCCTACATATCAGATTAATTACTTTTTTTGGGTGGAATTTGGCTTCTACACAATTCCTTGCATCTAATCAAGTTCCTTTATTGTATGTGTGCCAGGACAGCATGAGATTTTAATGAGGAATGAAAGTTAAGTGGACAGAGGTGGGGCTGCCTCTGTCATGTGTACAATCCCAACTTAAACTCTCATCTCTGTATGAAGGATGAAATCTTTTGTTTTCAATCCATTCATTCAAATATGGCTCATTACCAGTTATAAGTGAGGCACAGAAAAAGACATTCCAATTAGCTGGTAATTAAATAGTTTCCTGGCTGTCTCTTCTCAATTTGGCAGAAGACACTGGTTGGAATGTTTTGGTAAAAATCTTTGCTTTCATCAGGAAAGCAAGTGAATGGCTTGCCTGGATCTGTCTGTCCACTAGTGATAATGAGCAGCAATTTGGAACTGGGAAAAGCATGACTTTCTTCAGGAAGCAGAATCTTCTAGAAGATGAATAAGACCTGTATACAAACAGCTAATACAACATTCCAAAAAATGGATACAAGGTACACAAATGCTGTTATACTATCTAGAAAAGATACCCCCAAAAGTCATAGTTAGGGAATCACGGTGTGGTTAGTACGTCAAGGCAGACCAAACTTAAATTCAAACACATCTGAAGGAAGCTAATAGTGGTGCTCCTGAGGGAATTAGTAATACCAGCTGCTACAAAATCACTTCCACTCTTTAAACCAAATCACTTTCAGAAAGAGTGATATTATATATATTGTACACCTCTGAGCCATTACTAATAACTATTTTCATAATTCCAGACAGGTACCTCAAGTTTCATATCATCTATATAAATCTTGGAAAAAAACTTGAGAGCATGCATCAAGATTCTTAGAGTATTGTGTTTTCCTCTGGTTGGTAAAATTATGAGTGATTTTCTAAATTATACTTTTTTTGTATTGAAAATTTCTGGAGTAAGTATCTTTTATATTTATCCACATAGTGTATTCCTAGTGTCAGGTAGGAATAATGCAATATTTTAGGTCCTAGTATAATTTTATGGGTAGAGTTATGGAATTAAACATGTAATCTCTAGGTGCTGGGTGCTATACCTTATCACTACATGCCCTTTGCTATGGGCCCTATAGTAGTTGAAGCTAAATGTTTCAAAAAAGTACAAGAAAGTGATTAAACAGAAGTATTTTAAAGGCTGATAGATTTAATTTTAAATAAGTAAATTACACATACAATTTCTGCTTATATTCACACTGAAAACACATATTAACACAACTGATTGGTTTAGGACCCTAGACAGTGTTACTTGTGAAATGAGACGAAAGTTGTGGATTTAATTCTCATAGAAAAGTTCATTTTGCTGTCATTTGGAGCCATGAACTGTATCCTGATTGATTGTACCAGAAATTATACTGATTTATTTTCTTCATAAATCAGACAATATTACTTGTAATAGTACTTATCCTAACACATAATTTTTGTGTTCCATCAAAACTTATTTAAAAGTTAGAATAATATGCTATGGTTCAGATTCTTTACTTTTCTTTTGAATAGTTAGATATTTGAGGCAAACATGTTTTCTAGAACTATATGAATAATTCACTGATACACACACATGTAATGATACATGTAAATAAATTTACCCCATAAATGACATCCAACTTTCCATTAATGAAGCATTGAGGCAAGTCAATCTTTGCATAGGGCACAAAGTGCTTTGCTCAAAGAAAAAAAAAAAAAGGAGTAGAAGCAGGTGAATTGGCAAAATCATTTGGAAGTTAGAAATTTTATTACGTTTTTGCAACCCATCTTGGCTGTACTCTTCCTGATTGCCAAGCCATCCTTTTTCATTGTCTCCAGTGAAGAACCGTATAGCCAGCAGAGTCAATGATTGGCATATTGAATATTGTGATTTTTATTATTACTTTGTACTTTGTAGTGCTATTTAGGGTCAAACAACTGCCGCTTAAGCCACACTGTAAAACTACCTCCATAAAACCAAAAGTGCTTTAGATAGATCTCAATCAATTTAGAGGCTTATTTTGCCAAAGTTGAGGACATGCCTGAGAAAAGGAGACACAAGCCACAGTAGGATCTATGGCCTGTGTTTTTTCCAGAGAGCATTTTGAGGACTTCAGTACTTAAGGAGGGATGAGTGGGCAGAAGGGAAAGGGGAAAGAAAGAAAAAAAAAAGGAAGAATAAGTAGTGAGATAAAGGGTCACATTCTTGTGAAGCTTTGATTAGCTGCTCCTTGAATCTACATAGTAGGTGTGAAGGGAGGGTCTAGAAGAACAGTCAATTATGCATTCATCTCCTGCTACTTGGTAAGTCTGCATTTGTCTCGACTGGTAGAGGGATGATTTCTAGTCTCGTCTTTGTCCTGGACCTGTGAAGATAAGTTGTTAATTTATATTGTCAGGATGAGGGAGACCACTTGGGAAGATATGTGGCCTTCCATCTTGCAGCTGTTTATTTAGGAACAAAGGTAATTTTTTGTGTGACTCAGTTTCCAAGCTTAACTTTTCTCTTTGTCTTAGTGAGTTTGATGTCCTAGCATTTTATATTCCTTTCACTCCTTCATGGTCATTTCCACATTTGTCAGGTGGGGCTGGTGGTTAATATGGTAACCCCGTATCTAGAGGGTGTGCTGAGTCATTAACAGATATTGTGAGTGATCAGCAATCCTATTAAATATTGTTCCCATTTTACAGATAAGGAAATTATGGGTCAGAGAAGATAAATTGTTTACTTAAATAGCATGTATCTAGGTCTATTTAGTGAACATTTATCTACCTCTTCTGGGACACACACACACACACACACACACACACACACACACAGAGAAAGCACATTTTTGAAATTCTGGGACTATAAAGATGAATGAGGCACAGTCTGGCTTAGAGTTCAGTACAACAAAACAACAAAAATCTCTTTGGATAGTTCAAGAACAAATGGATTTAATACAGGAAGTTAGTGTTTAAGGCCTCATTGGAAGACCTAGGGCCGTGGAAGTTAAAGGAGGACTGCTGATGAATTCTTGGTTTTGAGACCACATCCCTGTGGAAGTGAGTCAGAGTCAAGAAACTAGTGTCCATCTTGGCTGCTGCTGTTCCAGAGGCCTCTCACCTCCTAAGTGATACCTAGAAAAAGGAAGGTGGGGTTCAGACATTGCTGCAAACAATCTCTCAGCTAATAAGGTGCTTAGTAGCTGCCACTGCACAAAAAGGTGACTGCTGCCTCCCTTTGGTCCCTTAAATCTTGCTCAGGTACATCTCATGGGCAGAACTCTCCCATTTAGAATCGTATGTTTTACCTTCCATTTCCTACCTTATAGGGTGGGGGATGATGTGAGTGGAAATGGATTACGGGCCAGGCACCAATAGACTGTACAGAACACGCAACCTCTGCATTTAAGGCGCTCACGGTTTAATAGTGGAGGCAGACAAAGAGACAATTTCAGGGTCATATGGCAAGTGCAGTGATAGACCTAGGCTTTTGCTAGTGATGGCAGAGAGTGGGCTTTTATGACTGAGAAGTGAGAGAAGGGATAAAAAAGAGCTTCCTGGAAATGATGTTTTTGGAGCTAAGTCTTAAGGAATTAGTAAAACCAGATTATACTCAAAGGGAGGAAAGACCACAGTAGGCGTGTGGGAGAGAACAGTTAACAAGCCGTAAAACAGCGTGTTGACCACAGAAGTGAAGGGGAGGCAGGAAAATGACATGCAGTTGGGCGTGATTGGAAGTGAAGAAGCTCACAGTGAGGGAAAAGGACCATGTTCTTGTTTTGGACTTTGATGCCTGATAGGTGACATTAAGCCAGAATTTTAAGCTAAATCTACTTGATTGCAAAGTCAGAAATTTCCCTGCTCTTTCACTCTGCCTCAACTGTGATTGGATATTGATCAAGTATATCTAAAGAGGTGTCCAAGAAAGCCCATGACATGTGTGCAAGTTATGTGTATATGTTTGCATATTCATATTTTTAAGGAGAGAAGAAGCATGACCTTCTTGTGATTCTCAAAGTTTAATAATCATTTGAGCCAGCCAGATGCAGTAGCTCATGCCTGTAATCCCAGCACTTTGGGAGGCTAAGGTGGGCGGGTCACCTGAGGTCAGGAGTTTGAGACCAGTCTGACCAACATGGTGAAACTCTGTCTCTCCTAAAAATACAAAATTAGCCAGGTGTGGTGGTGCATGCCTGTAATCCCACCTACTCAGGAGACTGAGGCAACAGAATCGCTTGAACCCAGGAGGAGGAAACTGCAGTGAGCTGAGATCGCACCATTGCACACCAGCCTGGGTAATAGGAGTGAAACTCACTCTGAAAAAAAAAAAAAAAAAAAAAAAAATCACTTGAGCCAAGACTTTTGGCTTAATATTGCTAGTGTTCATTTAGTATTATTCTAGAGATTGCTTCAGGTAGTGCAGTAGGTTAACAATTTTTAAAGATCCTTTTGCCATAAAGTACCAAGATGTTGGTTTCCTCACAATAAAATTATTTCCAGGTGCATTGCTCAACTCTCAGGAATGTGAGACAAATCCTTCTAAGCCAAGCACACACGGAAATCTACAGGAGAAAAACAGGAGAGTAGGTGAAGGCTGGGAGGAAATTGTTAACTGCAGGAACCTAGAACTTTGGAGAATAGTAGTTGCCTGAATTATAGGGTGCTCAGGAGGAAAGACTAGGCTTGCACACATTGAGGGCAAGTCGGGGACTGGATGTGAGACCTCATTCCTATAGGTGCTACATTCTTAGGGAAACATTAAACTAGGAAAATCCCTGGTGGCCAGGAAACCTATCACTCCCATATCCAGGTGAAATAATAATTATTAATAACAATAACAAGGTACATGAGTATTTGTCTTAGTATTCTCTTTATTATTTAGGTATATAGTATCTTCTTTTTACTTATACATATTTCATAACTTTAAAATATATTATGCCTGTATTTCAGATTCATTTTATTATTACAATAACCTCTCGATGAATGAAAACCACATATTTACAAAAGAAGTAAGACACTGACATAAAAAGTAAAAGTTTTATCTTAAGCTATTTTAATTATTTATTGAACTACTATTGCCTTATAGGGTATTATTCTCGGAGATAGAAGTTGCTTTGCAAAATACAATTTGATAGCCCTGCAAATCAATATGCAAATACTAAATTAATTCACTATTGCTCATAAGTGTCCAACATTTAAAAAAAGAATTAGTGGGGTTATGCCATGCAAGTTTTTGACCAGAGACTCATTCAAGAGAACATTTAAATTGAAAAAATACAATTATTTCAGTTCCT
The DNA here is from genome assembly GCF_001698545.2 of Rhinopithecus bieti. NCBI lineage: Eukaryota > Metazoa > Chordata > Mammalia > Primates > Cercopithecidae > Rhinopithecus > Rhinopithecus bieti. Next base: position 585,051 of record NW_016803381.1, read on the forward strand.
TTACTTTTCTTTTCTTCCTGCTCATGCTCTAAATAGAATTCAGAATGCCAAGTATTATGATGCCACTTCAGAGGCACTTGTAGTAGGCTAGCTTTTTTTTTTTTTTTTAAAGAAGACCTTTGTAGTCGGTTCAATGTGTAATTTTGAAATAGTAGCAAGAATCAGATCCATTTATGTACAATCGTTAACATACTCAAGTGCAGTGTCAAATGTTGTCATTCATTTGGCTTAAGGGTTCCCTTCATATTTTGGAATGGGCTAGAGCTGTACCTGTTTAATCATGAGTAGGAAGAGGATGAGGCTGGCTTTACAGTTTCCTCCTGTGGAAGTGAGATCAGAGAGCTTTGATTTTCATTTAACCTAGCAAAATGCATCCTTAAGTTTCTTACAGTGTGACTCTGCATTTTTATTTTGCTGAAGCATGTTACTTTTTTGTAGTTAAAATAAGGAAAAGATAATGTTTATAACAAAGTTGATAAAATAATAGGATACAGAGAATAAAGTGAGTTTTATGTCTGACATTGCTCACACTATGGATGAATAGATAGGGATTTAATAAAATATTTTATTTAAAAAATAGATTTAAAGATAAATATAAATAATTTAAATGAAACTTTCATACAATGTAGATTCATTATTTGACAAATCTCTAATGATTTTCTTTTGTTTCTTGGCCTGTACTATTAGCATTTACAGGCTTAAAATACGATCCTCTTAAAAATGCTGACATTCTTATCAATAACCTATTCTTGGGAAGGATTTGATTTATTATACATTGCTTCGGTTACTGTATGAAAAGTACAATGTTTAATGTGGTAAGGTTCTTTCTTCTTTTCTCTACTTAACTCTGCAGATAATCTCATCTAAGTATGTGAAAGAATAAATTTGTATACCATATAACCATTCCTAAACCTTCTCAGTATATTAAAGCATATTTTGATTTTTCTTTCTCCATGTTACTCTAGGATAGTTTCCCAGCGCGATTTGGAGGAATTCATTTTGTTAATCAACCATGGTATATACATGCCCTGTACACCGTGATCCGGCCTTTCCTGAAGGAGAAAACTCGCAAAAGGGTATTCGTTTCTTTGTTTTTTTAATCATTTCTCTTCCCCAATCCAGTGAATTATAATGCATAATGTGTATATAATGTTAGCTATAGTAAAATGTATTTCTACATTGTATATAAATCAACATAGAAAACATTTTAAGATTCTTCCAGATCTTGTGGTTGTGAACAGTATATCTGTGAAAGAAGCATTTAAAAGCTAGCTCTCCTACTTGCTCACAAAAAGGACGTTTTAGTACATTCATTATATGTTAAAGACCTAATTTAAAGGCAAAAACAAATCTCTTATGCTGTGTTACTATAGTGCTATTGATGCACTTAATTTGAAGTAAAGTCTAAACAAAAGTTATAATTTTATATGCCGATAAGTGGATGTTCTTTCACAGTATATACTGCAATGAATGTAGTGAAATCTGTGGTATCTAATGTAATTTTTTACAATGGTTATGATCAATCACACATTTTGAAAAGATTGCTAATTTGTGATAATTTTAATATTTCTTTAAATTACATGTTACTTGAAGTCTCTTTAAATTCACTTTCATCTAACAATGAGGATAGTCAAAGTGCATAAAACAAAATAATTTTTCTGAGATTGCAATAATTTATGTAAAACATTTAATACAATGCAGGGCACTAGGTAAATACTGAACACATTATTTTCATTAAAATACATCTTGATGTACAGTTCACTAATTCTTGCAACAGCTCTGAAAAGTAAATTTAGTAAGCATTATTTCCCGTTTTAGAGCTGAAGAAACTAAGTCCTGGAATGGATAAATAACCTGCTTACTCACATACACAGAAGAAAAGTTGCAGAGCTAGTATACAAACCCAAATATTTCAGACCCACGTATAGAGCTGTTTTTACCTCCTGGTGCTGTTCTCAGTTTTCAAATGATTAGTTCCACAGCAAATACACTTTCCTCTAAATTTATATGGAAGATAATTTTCCATGTTTCTCAATGACCTAGAAGGCACTTGAGGTAGAAGCTTTATTGTGAGTGTGAAAGTGCAATAATTACATGTTCATATTAAGCATTAATGAACAAAGGGTTTACTGTAAATGAATTTGCACTCATGAAAGTGCAATAATTACATGTCCATATCAAGCATTACTGAACACAGGGTTTACTGTAAATGAATTTGTTGAAAATGTTTTAGTAGTTTAGAAGGAAGAATTCTATAAGGAATTATAATTTATAATAAAAATTGTTTCTACCACCAAGTATCAAATTAATTCATATTTTGGAATTCAGAAAGTGTATTGAAGTGCCTCACAAGTGCTTTTTCAAGATTTGCTTTAATGAAAGGATGATAAAGTGATCCAAAAAACCTGCAGCGGCTTTTAGTACAAATTATACTGGTGAGTGCTTATACAGTATTCACTCAGTGTCACATGCTGTTCTCAGTGCTTTGCATATGTTACCTCATTTAGTACTTACAACCGCACTTTGGAGTATATATTGTTATTTTTCTCATTTTGTAGATGGAAAAATGAGGCTTGGAAGGTTAACCAATTTGCTCTGAATCACAGCTAGCAGATAGTAGAGCCAGATACGTGAATTTATGGGAAAGAGAGTTTCAGGCAGAAGGAATAGCAAAGACAAATGTACTTAGGTAGAAATATGCCTAATGTATTTGACAAACAGCAAGAAGGTAGAAAAGCTGGAGCAGAATGAGCTATGGGGGAAGATGATAGGGGATGGAGTAGTTGGTAGAGCAATGGGATAGGAGGGACTGTGTTGTACCTGATCACATAGGGACTCACATACCATTGCTGGGATCTGGGCTTTCAGTCAGAGTGAAATTGGAAGCCCTTGAAGGTCATTGAATACAGGGGTTACTTGTTCTGAAATGATTTTTGACATGATTCTGCTCTGTTGAAAAAGACTGAAGAGGATCAAGTCTAGAGAACAGGGAGTGCACTGCATTTGGGGTTTTGTAATTGAATTGGACAGCTTTGACAACCTAGAAGTGTGCATTGCTAGCGTTATTCCAGATGGAAGGAAGATATCTAAACTTTACCATTTTAGTTAAAATTATATGATTTGGAAATTTTCATATGAGAAAATAATTATATGTTTAAATACTTAAAATTTCTACTTATATAATCAATACACAGTGCAAAGCTATTAAATTTCTTCACTGATATTCCAAGTGAGTCAGCATCACAATATTACTCACACACCTTATACTTCAGATGCTATAAGTCTATGTTCTGAAAAACTAGTAAAAGAGAACTGAAGAAGCAGCTGTGAATCTTTTTCTACAAATTCAGGTGTGCAAGAATCACTTGCTTCTTTGTTTTCTTAAATTAAATTAAATTTGACTTTGAGTCTCCAACTTACTGGGCTGCTGGGAATATCACCCTTAGTACAGGTGTCCTTTTTCCTCAAAAGCTCACCAGTATCTGGAGTCTTACACAGAGCCAAACTTCCCACCCATCATGGCCCCTTCTGATGTCCTCATTGTTCAAACCAATATTAGTTCCTTGAACTAAGGTCTCCTTCTCTCCCAAGTTATCTGTGAAAAAAGGGTATCTTTGCTGAAGCTAAAATCCAACGAAACCCACTACCCTAGTGCTTTCTTCAGCAAGTCAGTGATTGTCTTCCTGCTACTTAAAAGTTGATGGGAAACAGGTTTTCCTACTAATTGGCATAAATTTCTTCCTCTTAGTCAATATGGCCAACGTTGTTTTCTACTCCTTGGTGATTCTCAAAAGTCTTTCATCTATTCTTTTCCACTCCAGATCACCTAGCATAATCTCTTTAATGGCACAGTGTAGAAAAGTAAAATAAAAATGAAAGTATTATTCAGGCTAATTCTCAGAATTTTAAGGTATTCAGAGATACAGGAACCAAAAAGGACCAGACTTCTTGCATGAAATAGAGGAAGAGAAAAAACTTGTAAGGAAAGAAAAATAGTAAAATGTTAATAAATGATGTTATTACACAGAACTAGTGAAAACAAAGAAAAATCCAAAAGTAGAAACTTAACAGTTGCGCAATTGGAATGCATCTTTACTGCCTAGTCTGGAGATGCAATTCACATGTAAGAGTTCTAAAAGAGCATCATCATATAATATATATTTTTTCAACAAATTTTGGCTTTGGAGAAATATCAGCATTGCACTTAATGAATTGCCAAGACAATATATGCATGATTTAAGTAAGGAAATTATATGATATATTAGAAGATGAGAGATGCTGTCAAGAAACATGATACATAGAAGGTGGATAGGCTTTCTAGGTTGGGCAGGGTTATAGTATTAAATAGGTTTACTAAGGGAGGCTTTCCTGACAAGGGGAATTTTAAGAAGAGAAGTGCAGGATGTAGGTCAGCAAGTCATGAGGACATTTGGGAGTAGAAATCTCCAGACAGAAGAAATATCCGTTATAAATGTTCTGAGGCAAGTGCACAGTAGGAGATGTGTTCAAATAAGTAGTTCTTATAGGACCTTATAGGTTTATGCTAAGAGAAAGAAGTCAATGGGGAATTGTGAGCAGAAAGATATGACCTGACTTATATTTTGACATGGTCATTCTGGCTGCTGTTGAGAATAGAGTGTAGATGGAAGAGTGGACATAGAGAGGACAGTTAGGAGGCTCGTGCAAGAGCACAGCTGAAAGGATAGTAGCTGTGTTATGGGTGTCTGGGTAGAGCTAATCAGAATGATTGGATTCAGGATACATTTTGAGGATAGTACCAAAAAGATTTACTGTCAACTGAGATGACGAGAGGAGTAAAAGGCTGAGTTGAAAGTTTTGGTCTGAGAAAGTGGAAGAATAGTCACACCATTAACTGATATTGGAGATAGGGAGGAACATATTTGGAGTGGGGGAAGATTGTGAGTCCAATTTTGAACATGTTAAATTTGCAGTGGTCATTGAATATTTAAGTGGATATTTTAAGTGGAGAGTGGAAATACAATTATAGAGGTTGAAAAAGAGGCCTGGATTGAAGACATACATTTCTAGTGCAGGGATATTATTTGAAAGTCACTGACTGAATACAACGAACTTATGAAATCACCAATGAGAAAGTATAAAGAAGATAATAAATCCAAAGACTGAGACCAGTCATTCTCCAGTTAAGATATTAGGAAGATCAGGCCAGGCACAGTGACTCATACCTGTAATCCCAGCACTTTGGAGGCCAAGGTGAGTGGATCATGAGGTCAGGAGATCAAGACCATCCTGGCTAACATGGTGAAACCCTGTCTCTACTAAAAATGCAAAAAATTAGCTGGGCGTGATGGCACGCCTGTAGTCCCAGCTACTCAAGAGGCTGAGGCAGGATAATCGCTTGAACCTGGGAGGCAGAGGTTGCGGTGAGCTAATATTGCACCACCACACTCCAGCCTGGGTGACAGAGTGCGACTCCATCAAAAAAAAAAAAAAAAAAAGATATTAGGACAATCTGCAAAAGAGACTGCAAAGAAGTATCTAGGAGTTAGGTAGGAGAAAATCAGAGCTGCATGAAGAAAATGTTTCAACAGACAGAGTCATCTATTGTATTCATTGCTGCTGAGGGTTCAAGATATATAAGGACTGGGAATTGGATACTGAATTTAGCAATGAGAAGGACCTTGACAAAAGTTGTCTTCATTCATTGGTAAGAGACAAAGCCAGACAGGATTCCATTCAGGAAAAATGAGGAGAGAGTATTTGGACTATGAATATAGACAACTCTTTGGGTGAATTTTGCTATAAAGAGAAGGAGAGAAATAGGAAAGCAACTGGAGATGGAAGTAGGGCCGAGAGAGGTTTTATGTGTCTGTCTGGGGGGAATGGAGTCAGGATGTTCTCTCTCTGATGGGAAAGATCCAGCAGAGAGGAAATCTGAAGATGTGTGAGAGATAAGAGAGAACTGTTAAGAAATACAACTGAGTAGGGGAGAGAGGATGAATTCTTGTGCGCAGGTGGAGAGGTTGCCCTTTGTAGGGTTTATCTGTTCATTGTACTAGCAGTGAAGGCAAAATACATAGACACAGATGCTGGTGGGTGGGTTGATGTCATCTGGTTGTCCTATTTTCTCAGTGAAAGTGGAAGCAAGGCCAAAGCGGAAAACGATGCTGCGGAAGGAGGCAACAGAGTGTTAGAGAAGAGAGAGGAAGTAGTGTGCTAGGATTACATTGACTGCTCCAAGGATTTATTACAATGACTCTTACATGAGTTGAAGAAGATTTCCTATGTGAATGATCCCATCTGATGAAGTAAAAATTATATATCTAATAAAATAAGAGTTGCACGTGCTGTAACTTAACTTTCACAGGAAAACTATTTTTATTTCTTCTTATAAGAAGAACACAGGGGTACACATGTGTTTTCCTGGACATAAATACTGGCTGTTGTGCCCTCAGATGGGAGAGGGAAGGTATAAAGTTTGCAGTTAACCTGGTGTACTTTGGGACAGATGGCATCTTCCACCTCCTCTGGGCCTCATGTCATGTACTCCAGGCAGCTGTTTGCTCTGCCTATTTTGGCCAGTGACCTGCTGTTATCTGCTTTTACTCTTCTATAATTTGTTGAAAATGCTTATTAAGTGGCAACTACCATCCTGTAATTTTATTTGATATTGTAGAGTAATCTTTCTTTGTTTTCCAATATATTTACTTCAGTGGATTCTAAAGGTATGGAAAGCAAATATGAATGTGTTAGCTTATTCTTCTTCAATTGAAGAATGAAATTATTTTGTTACTTATAAAGTATATTTTAAAATAAATATTATATAAATTTAGATGAGACAATAGTGTTGTAGCAGAGAAGGTCAATCTGCAGTTTTGAAACTGAAATGAAAGAAGAGGAAAGGTAGCAGTTTATTTAGAGTATGTGGCTTGAATATTGCTCCAGTTTTTTTAAAGCATTATCTAGACAAAATAATTAAGGTGTGCATATAGCTTTACATTTTTAACTCATTATTTCTTTTTCTATTTGTACAGTCAGTATGGAAATCTTTAGTAGAGAAGATACTGGCAACATTACAGAACATAATGTCCTTTGGGACATGAACTTCACTCAGCCTTTCATTATGATGATGCTCATCTACTTTGGTTATTTACATCATCCACTTTGCATTACAAAACAGTTATTTAGTGGTTACAATATTCTTATTTTTGTTGATGATAAAGAGAAAGCCATGCAAGTGACAGCTTTTGGGTGTAATAACTTGCATAGGCTCTGTAATTGATGAGTCCCTTATGAGAAGGATCTGTTTTCACTGCATTCATTATACACATCATCAAGTTTGCACAACTAACACCAGGATGATGTACAGATCATCATGTACATATCATTCTGCTCATGTCCCTGCCTATGAAGCAGGAAACCAAATTTGTGGTTGCAGCTCTTTTACCCAATAACTCTCTGACCTTCCAGAAATTACTTAAAGTGTCTGAGCCTCAAGATTTTGGTATAAAAGTACCAGCTCTACCTGTTTTACAGAGTAGATGACTTGCTAAAGTATTTTAACAGATGTGGAAAACTCATATTTGCTATTGCTATCCTCACTTCCTCCCTGTAGGATTTAGATGGTATTTAGTTTCCTCCGTGTCTTTCCCTTCCTCCCGTCTTCTTGCATTTATAGATATTTTTGCATGGTAACAACCTGAACAGTCTACACCAACTAATTCATCCCGAGATCCTGCCCTCCGAGTTTGGAGGAATGCTGCCTCCTTATGACATGGGGACATGGGCAAGAACACTGCTAGACCATGAATATGACGATGACAGCGAGTACAATGTAGACTCCTACAGCATGCCTGTGAAGGAAGTAGAGAAGGAACTCTCCCCCAAGTCCATGAAGAGGTATGCTGGAAGTAGACTGGGGAGTGGGCTGGGCCAGGGCAGGGAGAGGCATCCTGGGTCAAACCCAAAGCTTTCTATTTTTCTGTATATATTTTTCTGGTGGGATTTTAAAACTCTTTATGCCCTATGATTGGATGTCTAAGAGTTTTGAGTCAAAGATAGTCATTTTCTTATAGTGAGAACATTTAAAATTGATTCTCTTAGCATTTTTCAAATATACAATACGTTATTATCATATATTTGAAAACTATCTTTCTGTAAGGTAGATCTCCCAAACTTATTCTTCCTGTCTAATTGAAACTTTGTACTTTTTGACAAATATCTCCCCATCCACCCCCCAAACCGCCCTGCCTCATCCCAGTGCTTGGTAACCACCATTCTACTCTCTATTTCTATGAGTTCGACATTTTTAGGTTCCACATAAAAGTGAAATCATGCAGTATTTTTCCATCATATTGAATTCCATAAATATATGCAATTATTTGTCAATTAAGAAAAAGATAAAGTAATTTGAGGTAACCTCAACTTAGTGTTGTTCTAAATTCATAGACAGTCTAGCAGGGCCCTTAGAAGTCACCAAATCTGGTAGTTTTCAAATTGTATCCTGAGAGGCCAAGGGTTTTGATGGGGTGCCTCAGGCCAAGTAGGTAGAGTAGAGAGAGTGCCCATTTCCACTGCAGTGGGAGCAACTCGCCTATAAGCAATTTATTTGATTTCTGTGTAAAATTTCTTTTGAAGAAAGCAACTACATACATCAGTTCAAACACTGTGTTCAAAGTTTGTGGTCTTTTTTCAATATCTCTGCCAAGTCTTTGTCTAAAGGTCTAAACATTACTAGTACAAAACACTGTATTTCACTTCAGTTTTAATCTTTATAGAGTTCATTGTTGAGTCAGAGTCCAAATACCTGCTTTGACTCTCACAGCACTTTTATGCCTTTCTTCTTTCAGTCAATAGTCTGGGGAGTTGTCAGACATGCACAAATGCATACCTGGCTCTGAGTTTGCATTCTGTCACAAACAAGTAGATGTGTGATTCTCAGACTTCCCAGGAAACAACAGTTCTGGGTCCATTTGGATAACAGTAACAAATATGACTTCTCTGGTTCATTTCACATTCACAGAAATATGGGCACCATAGCCCCTGCAAGTGTCCCCTCACCTAGCTCAGGGAGGATACAAGGACATTGAACGGGTCATGCCAATGTCGGACCTCCTTCTCTGATGAAAGCCTTAAGGCCCTTTGCCCATAGCTCAGACTCATGGAGTAATGTGCCTGTTCTTTAAGGATGGTCTTTTTTTTTTTTTTTGAGATGAGTCTAGTTCTGTTGCCCAGGCTAGAGTGCAATGGCACAATCATGACTCACTGCAACCTCCACCTCCCTGGTTCAAGGAATTATCCTGCCTTAGCCTCCCGCGTAGCTGGGATTACAGGCTCCCACCACTGCACCCAGCTAATTTTTGTACTTTTAGTAGAGATGGCGTTTCACCATCTTGTCCAGGCTGGTCTCAAACTCCTGACCTTGTGATCCACCTGCCTCGGCCTCCCAAAATTCTGTGATTACAGGCATGAGCCACTGCACCTGGCCAGGATGGTCTCTTTTATGCTGCTGCCTCTGTTGTGGTTGTTGTTAGTATATGTGTGCATTGATTTCCTCTCTCCAGGCTGCTGTACAACTCCTTGGAGAGAATGGAAAGGCCAGAAACTTTCCCTGCTCTAATTTTCCACTAGCTAGCAAGCTTATGTTTAAACCAACTTTAGGCTTCTTAACTCCCTTCTTTTAGAACAGAACTTCTTGAGATCTCTGCGTTCCTAAGGGGTTCATGGATGGGCTCTCGAAGGATTCTGTTAAGTGCTAAAAGTTATATGCAAAATTTTGTGTGCATAAGTATGAATGTACTCTGTGTATATGTCATGCATTTATTTTCTGTGGAAAAGTCATATATTTCATCAAATGATTTAAAAGTTTTCTAAAACAAAAGTGGTTAAAAGAAACTTCCCCTAAAATAGTGTTCTTCTAATAAAATAATCCTAATGATAACAGTTGTTATAATCTATCATTTACTAGGTACTTATCATGAATTAGGTGTCTTTTTTTTTACATTAATTTATTAAATCCTCACAGCAACCATGTTAAACAGATACTGCATCCTCAGCGTTAGGTAGTCTATATGTAGCGGAGCACGGCTCCATTGCATGAGATGTGGCGTCCTTTGCTTCACTGACATAAAGCCTGCCTACCCTTCGTGGCACAGAGGCCCTTTCTCAGGAACTGAACTACATAAGGATTTGGAGGCAGCTGTCATTGGTGACCACTAGTGTTCTTCTTTGTCAGCTAATGAAGCCCTTTTTCTTCAGCCATTCTGCCTGAGGCATGATTCCTCGTGTGGCCCATCATGTGAGCACATTTTTCTCTATATCTTCACTCTGCTCAGCTGCACCCTTCCCCTAAAAATTCTTTTTTTTTTTTTTGAGACGGAGTCTCACTCTGTCGCCCAGGCTGGAGTGCAGTGGTGGCCAGATCTCGGCTCACTGCAAGCTGCACCTCCTGGGTTCACACCATTCTCCTGCCTCAGCCTCCCCAGTAGCTGGGACTACAGGCGCCCGCCACCTCGCCTGGCTAGTTTTTTTTGTATTTTTTAGTAGAGACAGGATTTCACCGTGTTAGCCAGGATGGTCTTGATCTCCTGAACTCGTGATCCGCCCGTCTTGGCCTATCAAAGTGCTGGGATTACAGGCTTGAGCCACCGTGCCTGGCCCCCCTAAAATTTTTTTAACTGTTCTTGTTGATTACAGCCTTACCTGCTCCCCTACTCCCAATTTATTATCCACATGGCAATCCAAAAATCTTTTTAAAATATAAATCAGACCATGTCACATCTTGGCTTTATTTTTATTTTTATTTTTTTGAGGCAGGTTCTCTTTGTGTTGCCCAGGCTGAAGTGCAGCGGCGCGATCTCGGCTCACTGCAAGCTCTGCCTCCCGGGTTCCCGCCATTCTCCCGCCTCAGCCTCCGAGTAGCTGGGACTACAGGCGCCCGCCACCGTGCCCGGCTAGTTTTTTGTATTTTAGTAGAGACGGAGTTTCACCGTGTTAGCCAGGAGGGTCTCGATCTCCTGACCTCGTGATCCACCCGCCTCAGCCTCCCAAAGTGCTAGGATTACAGGCTTGAGCCACCGCGCCCGGCCATTTAATTTTTAATTTTTTTTTTTTTTTTTTTTTTTTTGTAGAGACCAGATCTCACTATGTTTCCCAGACTGGTCTCAAACTCCTGGCCTCAAATGATCCACTTGCCTCGGCCTCTCAAAGTGCTGGGATTACAGGTGTGAGCCACTGTGCAGGCCTTGGCTTTATGTTTTTAATGACTGTTATTTATACAATGAATAGAATCACCTCCTTATCATGGCTTACAAGATGCTACCTGATCTGACACTGCCGCCTCTCTTCTCCAGGTGTATCCCATATTCTTCCTCTTCCCCTGCTTTTCAGACACAATAGTCTTCTCTTTTTACCCTTGTCACCATCACCTGGAATGCTCTTTTCCTTCATCTTCAAATGGCTGGTCCCAATCAAAGGTCAGCTCCTCAAAAGAGTCTTTTGATCTTCGTCACCCACCTGGTCTTAGTCAGTTCTGCTTCCTCCTCATTCTGGCCACTCCCTGTCCATCACCATTCTTTATTTTATTCTCTTCATAACACTTTTAGCCTGTGAAATTGCTGATTTTGTTCAATTTTTTATCCACTCCACACCCCAAAGTAAGCTTCAAGGAGATGATATTGCCTATGTTTACCCTATTCTCTGAATCCCCAGTGCCTGGAGAAGGTCCTGGAGCAACAGAGGGTGCTCAGGAAATACAAGTTGAATGCATGGAGGAGTGCTCTGCTGCCCATCAGTGGCCCCCTTTAAGTGCAGTATTCATAACTGAATAGGGAACATCTGACCTGGTATTGGTACTTGCATTTAAGTTGCAGAGTTCTGATTTTGCAGGATAGACCTCAGTGACTTCTTTGAGTTACTGTTGTTGTCACTGTTGCTATTGTTCAAACAGCCAGAGCTGACTCATATGGGAGTTCTGAAAACTGGAAAGTCTCTTTACTTACCAATCCATATCCTCCTATTGTTTAGCTTTGCCATCCAGTCACATTATTTTAATTGATTAAGGCCCATCTTGTTAGATTTAGCCCAGTCTATCCACCTTTTGTATCATGATTCTTTTCTCTAATCAGGCTATTTTCTCCCCTGCACACTTTGCTTATAGCCCCTTAATGGCCCCAATCTTGAGTTTCTTGCTGGTGTCATGGGCTGATTAGAGTTTTAGGCATTGTTTGGCATATGTTTGGTATCATATGAAACATTTATGATTCTATTGGACAATTCCTGAAGAATGAAATTAAGAAAGGTTTTGCACTTGATTCTCATGTTCTCTGTCAGGAAATGGCAGTTCACCATGAAAGATAAGAGATTGCTCCTATGTTCCACATTGATTCCCCTTGTCCCTTTTCTTTTGGTAGTTTTATGATATCTTTAAGAGAGAGAAAATAATTCCATCACTAAAGAGTTGTGGATAATTCTTCTTTTGGGTAAATGTAGCTAGACATGTAAAAAGATTACTTTGTCTTTTGGTATAAATTTATGGAGGAACAGCATGGTCATCATGTGTAAAGATACAAAGTTCACTAGACTAAGTGTTTTAGAACTGGAGAGTGCCTTTTACCTTATGTTGCCAATGCCTATGATAGTGCCTGGCACATAACATTAGTGAGTAACAGTACTTATTTTCATGATATGCACTTCTGATTATTGAATATTGAATATATTATTATTGAATAAGGTTAAACATTTATTGTTGCTCTATGCAAAACCCCGTTCCAATGCTCTGTGTATGTTGACTCATTTGCTTCTTGAAGCAACTAATCAAGTAGTAGTATCCCCATTTTATTGATAGAGAGACTGAGAAATAGGAAAGGTAAGTGACTTCCACATGTTGCATAACTACAAAGTAGCAATGCTAATATCCGTACACAGGCAATAGTATTCCATGAGCCATTTCCTTAACCATATGCCAGAATTTGTGCAGGGTTTATGGATGCATTGTTGCATCTGATCCTCATTATAACTGTATGATGTGGGTATTATTTTCCCCATTTTCCAAAAATAGAGAACAAAATCTTAGGAAGTTTAGTCTTCCCATGATCACACAGCTAGTAAACTGCTGTTATTAGTAACTGGAGTTATGATCCGCTTCTGTTCAAAATCTAGTTTCTCAAACACTATGTATTGTAGATGCATGAGAAATGAGTATTGGATACCTAAATCTAAATTACTGGTTTTCAAGAAAGAAAGAAAATATATTCATTGTGAAAACAATAGAAGCTGCATAGAAACCCCTGAGATGGGCTGGGCACAGTGGCCGATACCTGTAATCCCAGCCCTTTGGGAGGCCAAGGTGGGTGGATCACTTGAGGTCAGGAGACATGAGACCAGCCTGGTCAACATGGTGAAACCTCATCTCCACTAAAAATACAAAAATTAGCCAGGCGTGGTGATGCACGCTTGTAATCCCGGCTACGTAGGGGAAGTGAGAGGATCAGTTGAACCCGGGAGGCAGAGGTTGCAGTGACCTGAGATGGCGCCACTGCACTCCAGCCTGGGTGACACAGTGAGACTTCGCCTCAAACAAAACCAAAACAAATAAAGAAAAAAAAAAACAAAAAACAGAAACCTCTGAGATGTATGAGTTAATGAGAGACAGCTCCCTCTACTGTGACTGGAATAAATCAATTCATTAACACTTTTGATCCTGCACAAATAATCCTATTCTGTCATAAAAGAGAGTAAAAAAATTTGGACTAAAATAGCCATACACTTGGGACAACTAAATACCAAAAAGAAAAAACAATTAATCTCAAATTGTTTCTGACTCACTTTTGTTCTGTGATTGAGGCATTATTTCACATATAGAACCAGAATTCATCGTCCAACAATCCTCATATCTGTAGTGCATGATAAAAGCAAACTAGAAACTTAATCCCAGGTTGAATAATATGCTGTAATTTAAAATATTTTGTTAAAAATGTCATATTCTCTCATATTTTTTCAAAAACAGTCATGAAACAGACTTAGAATGTGTATATGTGTGCATATCTGTATAATGTGCAATAGAATATTATGGCAAATTAACTATTGTGCCTTGTGTTGTCTGAAGAGCTTTGGTATGTACTTATGGAATATTATTAGGATATACCTCAATATTTATATAATAGATTTAATTTTATGAAAATTTTAAAATTTATTTTCTGTAAAGAAAATAGAATTGCTTTATCTATTATCCTCATTACTCTTCATTTTGAGTGCTTAATACTGAAGTTCTTTTAATATGGAAATTATTTACTGGCTAGAAGTCAAGACATGAAAACCTTACTCTTTTCCAAGCCCTATGATGCACGTTGTATTCACAATAAGGAAAGGAACTGATAAAGTCCCTGCTTATGGAGCTTGCAGTCTAGTGCGTATCAGTTGTCAAGTTAATACTTTAGCACAGGACATTAAATGAGCCTCTTTCCCTTTTGACATGAATTCTTCTGAGAGCCGATTTGCTTGGTTGGGTCTCACCTAAAAACAAAGTTAAAAGTCTAATTACTTAGTCTTTTGTGCAATTGTCTCCTTTGTTAAAAAGTGTTTTATTCATGTACTTTAAATAAAGATGATTATGCATTATTGCATTTAAAAGTGACACAAACTCTCTATTTTCTCTATTCTTTCTCCTTATTGTCCTTTTCCTCATCCTATTCTTATATTCATATCTTATCCTATTCTTACATCCTCATCTATTCTCTCTTATACACACACAACTTTAGTCAGTCTTTTTTTCCGTGATAGGTATGTAATGCCTATTTAATATTGAGATAAAATAGTGTAAATGACACTTAGGAAAAAAAATCTCCCAATTTTTTAATGCTTTCACCTTCATTTTCATTCTCTCTTTAGGAAATAATTTAAGTTTATTTAAATTTAATCAGTTTATCAGTTAATTATTTTTTCTCTGATAATTAGTTCCATTGCTGTTCTTTTTCATTTGCATGTGCAGTTGTGTTTTAGGTTATAGTCTTTTCAGAAGTTAATGAGGTTTGCTAAGAGGCATATTGCCACAGCAAAAGCCAATTGGCTGGAATGCAGCAGCAGGGGAAGAATTCATTACCAAGGAGAATTCTAAAAGGGCAGCTGCTTACTAAATGCTATAGCTATTAAGATGGCAGCTTCCTGCCATGACGGGAGCATGTTTCATTGATTTTCCTCTTTCCCACTCTCATGTTGTTTCCTAATGATAAATTGAGATATAAGCCCCAACTGTTATCAAAGGCATGTATAAGTGAGTTTTCAAATTATGTGCTTTACTAATCATAAAGTGTTGCTGCCTAAACAAGAGGGGTTTTACTTTTAAAATTCATGAAATTTAAAATTCCATGACATTTTCAAGATAAGGTTGATTTTATTTGGATATTCTACTAGGAAATTTAACAAAACATAAAATTTTGATCTTTTCTTGATACAATCATTAGTTAAAAAATGACAGTCAAAAAAAAGGTGCGTTATTGCATTTTTTCCATAGTTTTTTTTTAAAGACTGGAATTAAGCCTCCTGTTATTTCTATTTAATTTATCATAATAATCATTTTACTGTAATTTTTTTTCCATTTGGAGATGCTTTATTGGAAAACATCTATCCTACACTAGAAATTTTTGGTATCTCAAAGAAAAGAATCTTGCTCAACTGTGAGGAGCTCTTAAGTCACGTATAGTCTATTTAGAATCATTGGTGACTCACTATTCTATGTAGAGGCCAGAGGGGATTGTTTCCTCACTCCAGGGAAAAACATCACCAGCAGAGGTTTTTCTCTACATGTGCAACATCCACAATTCATAAATTTCTTGATATAGAGGAAGGGAATTCACATTCTTGGGAGAAGTAATGACAAAAAGACAGATGAGAGAATGTCGTCTGTGCAATTAGCTGATAATAACTCACTGACGCTGGCTTTATCCTTTCCAGATCTCAATCAGTGGTGGATCCCACAGTACTAAAACGCATGGATAAAAATGAGGAAGAAAACATGCAACCATTGCTTTCTCTGGACTAATAACTTCTCTACATCCCCTTCATGGATTAGAAATGGGAAGTATTGGTTTTCAGCAACAGGGACAGCACTGTGGAGGAATTACCAGCTGGAAACCGACTTATTCATGTTAATGTAGCATAATATATAATAAGGCATCAGGCTTTCCTTGGCCTGAACCATGGGGGCCCTAGGCTGGATTTTTAAAATGTCAATAATTTATTCTGTAAGTGCCAAGTTATTTGTAAATATAATGTAATCTTCATGTCAAGTTTGTAAATTTCAGTAGTAACTCAGTTTGGAAAAAGGTTGGCTCAGAAGTCCATGCCAGTGATATGAACTATAACAAAAAGTAGAAAAGACACAATCAAAGCTAATTAAATGTAGCCCTCTTTCCTATGAAGCCATATTTCAGCTATCAAAGTGATTCTTTCATTGTTTTTCTCTGAAACTCTGTCAGTATTCAAACATACTCTTAAAGGGCACACACAACTAAATGATTCCAGGAAATTTTATGATTAATGTATTTTCTGTCTAGTGATTTTCATTTCAGAGAAATGTGTCTTAGTAACTATCATTGGCCTTGCATTTTGGAGACGAGGAATGGCAGATGAGCTGGTAAACTAAACACTTGAACTCTTCCATGTTGTTTAATTCTTGGAATCTTATGAAAAGATGTGTTTCCTCAATTAAGATGTAGAATTGTAAAAGAGAGTGGATTCTTTTTAAATTGCTGTCTTCACAATGTGTCCTTTATTCAAGACCCCATTATATTTATCTCCAATGTACTCTAAGTACATTTCCTCCCCAAAACTCTTTGACCAAGAGAAAGAGAATTCATATGTGAATAGTGTTTTGACAGCTAATTTTGAACATAAAATTTTCCACTTACAGATGAGGGGCTAATTTCTAATTGTTGTGCACTGGTTAAAAAGTATATATATATATATATATATATACATACATATATTCACACATATATATTTTTACTGAGATCTAACAAATACTTGATGTGACAGGCTTATAAAATAAATCATAGATATTCAATGATCTTATAGATAATTACATGAGATTACTCTGGAAAACTACTTCTACTGAAGTTAATGAATATGAGAAATAGTGAAACTGACTTTCAGTGTACCTATTTAAGGGAATTCCAATTTAATTTATAATGCAATTTTAAATATGTGCCATCTTATTTGAACTATATTTTTCCTTCAAAGAAGCAACAGCTCTCAACATAGTGTAGGTAGCATCACGTGACAGAGAGCCAATTTTATTTTCAAATTTAAGTTAATTATCTTCGTGATCCTATTTATCCACAATTTCTTTCAGAAAAGGCTGAAAAAACACATTATATTCAGGAGATATAATGAAATCATCGGAAGGCATCTAAGACAGCATGTAATCATTTATACATTGATTTAGAAATTTGCATATTTAACATTTTATTTCATAAAATGTATACAATTTCAGCAAATTTTAAATTTTTTATGTTAAATTTCAATGTGGAAAAAATATTTTTATCACCCATAATAAATTTTGAGATTTAGAATTTACCATTAAAATATTCTTTTGGAAGAAAATATCTCAGAAACTCTTGGAAATCATCAAAATAAAGGCATGTGGCAGTCTTCACATTTTTTAGCCAAAACCTTCAAAATTTACTACAATTCTGCAGCCAAAAATTGTAAAAGCAAGCTGAGTACACCAATGTACAGTGTATCAATGGACTGCCTCATGTGTGTAAAAATACATTAAGTAATACAAATGAAAGATACCTTAATAATGCCAACCTCCAGTCAAGTGCAGAAGAATAATGACAGTCAGGCACTCTGCTCTCCTTGTGACTTTTACAGAGATTGGAATGCACTGGGGACAACGTGTCTCAGCAGTTTCTACCTTTTTAAGAATTCTAAGCATTGATATTCTTACATTCTTGCCTACTTGACATACAGTTTGTAGCCATGGGCTTTATAGACTATATAAACCTTAGGCGGTATAATCCATTGGAATAAAATAGAAACATTGTAAGTGCAGAGGGCAGTCAACTTTTCATTCTTATGAGTTTCTCTTGATGTGTACCATTTATTTCCAGTTTTCAAAATTCTCCCAGTTTCAGATGTCAACCAGCATTGGCAGCTTCTTTCTCCTATCATAAAGTTAGTGTCATATATAAAAATAACTAGAAAGGCATATTTTATGTGTATGCCTATCTAATTATAAGTATCATTCACACTGTCTCCCAGACCCACATTTGGAAAGTTTGCATTGCATTACTGCTCATCTTCAGATGAGTAATTGAGTGTTGGCTAGATTGTGTAAAATATTTTAAAACGAATGAACAAATTACAATGATGATGCCTTTTGAAATCACCATATCTAGTTCATTCTGTGAATAAACTAATTTTCTAGTAATGTTTGTGAACCTTAGTCAAGGGATATTCATTCAGCTTTATAAATTTACCCCTCAGCACCAGCTAGTTAGCACTGTTTAGGAATTTTTCCCTTCATGATATTCTGTGTCACATACCTATGTCTATGTATAACCTATACACTATACTTGTATGCCTATAAACACTCCTATATTGTATTTTAATTGCAATAGTATACCTCCTCATACCTCCTCTCTCTCTCTCTCTCACACACACACACACTCTCACACACACACTAACACACTAGACTGTTTGTCCTAATGAATTTTTCTCTGTACTTTGAGAGCTATTTTAGTTGTCTTGTCACTTGAAATTTGTGGGCTTCAAAGAATTACCACATTTGACTTGAAATGGTGCAGTGGTCCATTTCCTTCTTTCACCCTACCTGTTCCATCTTCTATTTTTGATATCTTTTCTTTCTTCCAGTTATTTCAGGGGCAGGTGATTCCAAAGCTGATTTAAAAATAAATAACTTCTCTTATCATGTTGTCAGTGATATTTGCCCGCATTTTGACTATTATTTAAGAAGGAAGAGATTATCATGAAAATATGCTCTAACAAATATGAAAAAGTGCCTCTTTGAAAATGGAATAAAACAGTGATACAGGCATATGGATTTTATTTGTACTCTCTTCCAAAAAGTAAATACATAAATCTATATTATATAGGTGAAATATAGATGTCATTCAAAGAAGGATATTTAAGGTCTTTATTTGAGCATACTCATACAGTATTAAGTCTCTGTTGTGTAAGTTAAATACAGTAACTTTAATACATGTTAATGATAAACGTGACACTAGGCTGAAATGATATACAAGTATTAAACAGAGTTTTGCAAGCAAGTTTTCAAAGTGGGCATGCATGAATTCTTTTATTTCAGTAATGGTTTGCATAAGTGTAGACAGGGATATTTCCTAAGTCTTTTCATACAGAATACTTATTTACTTTATAGTACCAAAAATTCATATATTCATAAGCAGGAAAGCCAAAAATTCATACATTCATACTTAGCTTCTTTTAACACTGTTAACTGGGCTATATTGTTAAACATGTGAAGCTTCCGTAATATTCCTGAGGGAACAGAAGTCCCTGTATTGCATCAAGAAATTGGAGAGTTGTTTTGGACATTGGGGAATATGTTTATGACTTCACAGAAAGACACCTGCAGAGCCATGGAGTATGTCTTCAGGGACAGGGTTCATTTGCTTCTACAATGTAAAAGTTTATGGACATGTCTGTGGTCCTTAAAGAAGTTACATTAAGAAAGTTCGCTAAGAGGCTTTACACTCTTCTGTTGTTTTATTTAAAGATCTGCCTTGTGTGGCTGGTGAATAATATCTTAGCTTCTTTTTTTGTGTATATTTATTAATGATTACATGAAAAGTTGCCATCAGCCATGAGGACACTTCAAACAATTTTTAACACACAAAATAAAATGAGCAGAGCTCTAGCATGATATTTGAACTTTCAGATATGGTATATGTACATTTTTACAACAATAAGCTCATAGGCATATATTCCATTTTAGATCTGCTGTATAAATACATAGCTTGAAACATAGTAATGCATTTGAAATTTGTGAGGTCACTGATCATACAAGAAAAGGCAGATTGTAAAGCAATGTATTGGAACAAAAGAAGATTGGTTAAATATGCAAGGTGTGTAATTATCTTCAGTAATGAAAAGGATTTGTTTTCTTGCTTTTGGTCTTTGGTTTTAATTGAAAAAATAGCTTCCCATATGCTACTGGAACTATTCGACATTATTTACTACATGAAAAGGGGCCAATAAGTAAAAATACAAAAGAAGCTTGGCTTTGTAACATTATTATATTATGATCTCAATGGCTTAGAGAATATATTCTTTTTTAAGAATTAAAGTTTTTATTTTATAAATATTTGGAGGTTAACATCAGACATGAAAATAGTGCTGTGGATTCTATTATGTACTAAATATGGGAATGAATACCCAGGTACGATAGGAAAAAAAATACAAAATAACAACTTTGTGGATTGAAACACTCAAATTAGCCTTTTTTCAAGGAAGGAGGTGTACAAATGATGCTATTGAAATAAAAAAATAGAAATCACTTAATTATAGGACTTAAATATAATCAAAGCACTCATGGTAAATAGTGGAAATTGTTAAAATTTAGAAGATGTTTTGTCTGTATTTGACTTTGTTTTAAGTCTCACTGCAAATATTTCTGTCCTTGATATCGGTGCATTTATTCTGTAAGACTTATTTCACCTGGTGAACGAGAGGGCCTTAGGTAAAAATCGAAATAAATTTTAACCACAGTTTTCAGAGTCAACCAATCCTCAACTACTTAAAAAAATTGCAGTGAATTTTAATTCATTTACATTTAACAGAGATACAAAGCATTATCTTGTTTCTAATCCAATTTTTCAATTTTCAGATTCTATATTTGCTTAAACGATAAATAAAACTCAGAAAACCAAATAGTTTTGTTTGCAAAGCTATCTAGGAAAAATAAAAGATGTCTAACAGGAAATCATATAAATCCTTGAAGAATACTGAGTATATTATTTGCTATTTTACTCCAATGTTATTAATTTTTACTACTACATACTATTTATTTAGTACTACACACTATTTACTACTTGGCCTTTTGAAGGAGTTATAAATTCCAGTACAGTATAATATAATTTTTGGATAAGTATAAATTTCTGTTTAAAAGAAATGTCTACTTTTATTTTGTATATTTTATATTTTACATGTATACATTTATTTTGCACATGGTTAATGTTAAATTTGTGAGTCCCGGATCTGCTGCATCTATAAAATGGAGATTTCTTTAAAAAATCATCTAAAATTAACAATATTTTATTTTGAGAGAAATTGTGCTTAGCTATTTAAGTTAGGATTCCTCAAATTTGTGATATTTGCATGTGTGGAGATCAAAAAGGAAAATATATAGTAATTTGTTTCATCAAAATGACATATCCAATATGCTATAACTTCTAGTCAAACTTTCAAATGAAAGTTTGAAAGGAGTAAACTAATGTTTTAATCACATATAGCAAAGGAATGATCAGTAAATAAAACTACTAGGGTTTTCACATTTGCACATAAAATACCTGGATTAGGCAAGAGATTAAATTTAGAAATTTGAATTACAGAAAAGCATCAGTTTAAATAAATCCTCAAAAAAGTAATCCCAGGTCAAAATATGACGTGAAATTTAAAAAAATCAGCCTGATTTGAGAAAGAATGCTTACTCAATAAATATACATTTGTGTCTTCTGTGAATTTCCCTCATTTACCCTATTTGTGGATGAAATGTCATCTAATAAGGTATAAGAGATTCAATTACATTTACCTAGGACCATGTACAAGTAGACTTCGTGAATTTCTTTGGCTCAAACTCAGAGGATTTCCTTTACACAGAATTCTTGAGGTTATCAAGAATCATTATTGCTGCTCCCTCCTAAAGGCAGGCCAGGAGAAGCCACATTTCCAGCAGTAATATCCTCAGTGGGAATGAACCGGGGCAACCAGAAAACACAGAGAAAGCCAGGGATATTGTCTCAACTCTCGTTACCAAAAAGTGTGTACCGTCTTCAGGAGGATCGAGTAGAAAATATTTTTAATTATAAGCAGAAAGCTATTTCAAAAGTCAGACGTTTCTAATATCAACTGTTAAATACTTGACAAGTGAAAAGAGACCACGGGGAAGTGATGGTCAAATCTCTGTTGTGAAGCGAGTTTCCACATAGAAACATCATCAAGAACATGTACCTCTGAGCATCACTTCTTTCTCTAAAAATAAAAATAAATATGCTGTTTTCCCCCCTTTTTTTTCTAATTGGTATCATAAAAGTATGAGACAGAAGCCACAAATGCTTTGTTGCCATTTAAGAAAAAAATCCTATATTATACATATATGAACATAATTCACTTAGTTGCATATGATTGAAATATTTGCATGCTGGTTTATAAATTATTACCTAAAAGTTTTATGAAATATAATCATAAAGTTTTAGTGCTAGAAAATTGTTGTGTTTTTTGTGTCTTGTATTCATAGGGAAGAGTGGTAATATCCCTTACTCCTCATTCATATAGCTAACAATTTTAATTGGATGGCTAATGGACATGCGAAATTCAACATTTACAAAACCAAACTACTTACACTCTGACCCTGCTTCCCCTTTAGCCTTCTCACCTCACTATGTGTGGACCCCAATTTCCAGTTTCTAGGAATAAACATTTTGGAGTCATCCTCCCTTTCCTTCCTCTTTTTCTCTCAAAACTACATCCAATCAGCTAGCTCATGCTGTTGGGTCTTCAAAATATATCCACACTCTAACCAGTTCTCCAATCTTCATCATCACTGCATTGGCCTATGTCTTCAACATTTTTCATCTGGAGTATTTTAATAACCTAAAAACTAGTCTCTTTGCTGCCAGAGTCAATTTTCAACACATTAGCAAGAGTGAATCTCTTAAAATGTAACTCAGATCATTTTGTTCTCAAAACCCTCTGAAAGAGTAAAAGTCAATGTCTTTATATCGCGATGTGTATGAGAAGTGTTGCTATGAAGGCAGTAAGCACCAGTATAGCAACATACCATGGTTTCTGATTGGGCTGACATTTTTGCCAGTAATATGCAAAAATAGTTGTTAAATACTTTAATTACTTGCTTTTGAGGTTCTCTACCCCATTCTTGTCTTTTCTTAGATCATCTCTTAAGAATCTCTCCTTTATCTACTGCTGCCAAACTGTCATCTTTGCTGTTCCGGGAACTTGCTAAGCATGCCTCTGGCTCAGGACTTTTGCATTTCTGTTCCCTTTGCCTCTAATTTCAGATATCCACATGGTTGATTCCCTCATCTTCTTCAGGTCTTTGCTTAAATGTCATCTTCTTTGCGAGGACTCTCTTTCCCAATTTTAGATGAAACAGCCCTGTTTTCCTTTCCTGCTGTATTTCCTCTCCATAGCATTTATCACTTGATACCCCATACAGATTATTTATTTACTTTACATTTTCCCCCAACAGCAATGTGAACTCCACAAGGGCGGGAATTTTTTTCTGTCTGTTTACTACTGCATTACTGGTGCCTTGAACAGTTCCCGGAACTTAGCGAATCCAAAAGGATTTCATGAAGATCCTAATTTGTTTCAGCAAGTTATATAACAGCCAATAGTATGACTTGAAAGACAGTTTCTTGTTTTCTTAATTTAAAAGTTTTGTTATTTATCTTCAAAGGGGAAATTTTATCCTCTCGTGGTGATGGAATCATGAATCAAAAATGATATCCTCTTCTCCCCAATTGTAGTCTCTATCCCTGAGCCTAAGTTTTACGTCAGTGTTTCAGTTTTGTCTTTAGAAGTTACTCCATGGTCACTGGACCCTGTATCTATCCACATGGCTTACTCTTGGAGAGACTACAAGATAGCACACGGGAAAAGTCATTTTGAGATTAAAACTATACGGAATTGTCCTTTATGGATTATCATAGTTAATTTCAATTTTTAAAAATCTCCAGGGAGTTAAAAGACCATAATTCGAGTATTGGAAGCCAGTTTAAGAGAATATGACTATGTAGTTACTTTATTATTATTATTATTATACTTTAAATTCTAGGGTACATGTGCACAACGTGCAGGTTTGTTACATATGTATACATGTGCCATGTTGGTGTGCTGCACCCATTAACTCGTCATTTACATTAGGTATACTTTTAATGGAAAGGAGAAGAAGAGGGAAAAAAAAGAAAGACATGGTGTTCGTACCTTCTCTGTAACAATTATAAAATGAATGAGGAAGTATTTTGGTGTTTCTAAGGTCTTTCCATGATCTTGAAATCTATATATTACAGTCATTTAGTCTGTGAACTATTTTAACGGTTGGGTTTCATGATACATATCTTTAAAGTTTTATGTTGAAAATTTATAGCTCTGACACAAGATGATAGAAATTGCTCATGCTCACATATATTTGAACTGGCTTTTCAATTTGTTCCCTTCTCTTTGTTTTAATTTCAGCTATCATTTTTAGAGCCTTACAGTCACAATTGTTCTTAACTATCCCAAATTTTTATTTCCTACTTGAACTGACTTCTCCATAATTTTAGTAACTAAATGACCTAGATATTGGTTCTTGGTGTGATAGGTTTATGATTTGTACCCTTTGCAATTTAAATTTTAATCCTTACCAAACCTGTTATTCCTTTTTCTCAGCTACATTGTTGTGCCTTGCCCAACTCTGTAAAATTTAAGCCTCCTATTTTATAATCTCCTATCAGAACCTATATTAAGAAGACATTGAATTTAAAGGAACAGCAGGTTATGTTGAAGAAGAAATATAACCTGAAGAATAAGGATAGATATTTGAAAATGTTTCAGAAGTAGTCTTTTAGTGGCTTTGTGATGGGTAGGAGTTTTATTCCTCTTTGTGCACTATGTAGGACATTGTTCATCAATATAGATTATGTTTCTTGTCAGTTACACAAGGATATGGTAATCAGGGTTAACAGTTTGGAAAACATTCTCTAGAGAAGAGACTAATGATTCTTGCTCACAAATAAGGCAGAATTTCCTTATGTTTCTTAATATTTGTTCCTTGATAGTCTGTACAGTGGAAACCATTTCCCTCTGTGACATCCTTTTTTGCCAACCTTTATGAATGTGTTTAGCATCACTTCAGATATAGAGTTCAAACTCAAGTATACACAGCACATGAAAGATACTATAGTTCATGTTCTCTTAGGTGGCATTTTCTTTTCATAATTTCTTATGATTCAATCCTGAGGGTATGTTCCTTGGTAAATCGTGTTAATTATGTCCACTTTATAATGCATTCAACAATTTTACAAAACAGATAATTGCTTATTATATTCTGAAAATCATGATATTAATATTTTATTTCCTTTTTTAAAGAGAAACTATTGTCTTTTTTATTTCTGAGGATGAATGAAATACTGTTAAATAAAATATCATTAAATGAAATTTCGGATTCAGAAATGCAGGTGTGTGTATATGCTTCTTTCAGCTTTTTCATCATTAACTAAATTTCTGTAAATTTAGAAAACATCATATCAAATAGCTACGAAGAAATTTGTCATATAGAGACATATGTATTTGGTGCTAGCAATTGGACGTATAAAATGCTTTAAAAACTGACCTAAAACATATATGGCCATATTGTAATATTTTGAAATTATTGTTGATTTGATCAAATATATTTGGTACATTAGTATTATCTCCAAGTCATTAGAAAAAACTTCCTGACTTCTAGAATGATAGAATGGAGATACAAGAAAGTGTCAGTTATATATAAAGTCTTCCCCTTAAAGCAGTGGACTGGGTTGAATAATGATTTCGGTTTATTTCATTTTTTACACTAACATAACCTATGTTCTGTATACTGGAGGTATGGGAATGAACAAAACAAAGTCTTTGCCCTTCTGAAAGTCATTCTAGTGGAGACAACATATAAAAAGCCAGTAAGAGTTGCAAGTGCAATAAAGACCTACTAGTTTAATTGACTGCCAGCGCACTGTTTTCTCATCAATAAAATAGGGAAATAATTGTACCAACAATATGAGCTAAGTTTCCTGTGTATCCTCTTGAAAACTTGGCTTCTTCCTTTTCATGGAAAACCCCAATATAATCCCCCCTTATCCATGCTCTTTTGAGGATGGCGTTAGGTCATGTGTAGCCACAGTTGCTCTTTTATCATTTAGTGAATATTATAAATATGTTTTAACAAGTTTCTCAAAAATAGTAAAATAGGGCAGGCATGATGGCTCATGCCTGTAATCCCTGCACTCTGAGAAGCTGAGATGGGTGAATCACCTGAGGTCAAGAGTTCAGACCAGCCTGGTCAACATAATGAAACTATATCTCTACTAAAAATACAAAAAGTTAGCTGGGTGTGGTGGCACATGCCTGTAATTCCAGCTACTTGGGAGACTGAAGCAGGAGAATAGCTTGAACCCACAAGGTTGAGGTTGCAGTGAGCCAAGATCACACCACTGCACTCCAGCCTGAGCAATAGAGTAAGACTCTGTCTCAAAAAAAAAAAAAAAAAAAAAAGTAAAATAAACTGTAGAAACAATTCAATACTTTAAAATAACTAGAAATATCTAAGCAAAATATTTTAAATTTAGAATAATGATGAGGATATTTAACAATCATATAAAATATTCAAATAACAGATACTGCCAACTAGATAATTATCAACATCTAAGAAAATACACGAAGTATAAACTTTCCTATTTCTTCTCATCCCAATAAGTTACCTTCCTTCTTTCTTTCTTTCTTTCTTTCTTTCTTTCTTTCTTTCTTTCTTTCTGTCTTTCTTTCTCTCTCTTTCTTTCTTTCTTTTCTTTTCTTTAGTTTTCTTTTGTTTTCTTTTCTTTTTCTTTCAGATAATAGATGCCACTGCTAGAAGATCCTGTAGAGCTTTGGGGATAATGAAAACCTGGCTGGGTGCAGTAACTGACAGCTATAATCCTAGCACTTTGGGAGGCTGAGGCTGGATGATCACTTGAAACCAGGAGTTTGAGACTGCAATAAGCTATGATCGTGCCACTGCACTCCAGCCTGGGTGACAGAGCAATACCCTATATCTAAAAAATAATCAAAATCAAAATCTCTAATTTTATTAGTATATAAATAGAGACATACAAGGTCTGTCTTGATAAAAGTGACATCACTAGTTAAGAGAAATACTAGTACTAAAACCAAGATTTCAACTGGTCTGGTCATGCTGCTGTTCCTTTTAATAAGCTTCCCGTGGCTCTCCTAAAACTTTTTCTATTAAATTCTATTCTACTTGAACATGACCTCATTTCCTTTTCCCTATATCATTAATTATGCTCAGAATTATTCATCAGTATTATATTAGGTAAACATCTACCAATGCAAAGGGGGACAACACTCAGGAATCTTTACATTGGAAACAGATTGTACATATCCACTATTTCCAACCTTTCAAGATTTTAGCAATCAATGGATTTAGGATGAGCTCAGTCCAGTAGGAAGATGAGATTTCAACAGGCCTATGTCTAAATCAAATGATAGTCACTCAAGGAAGCCAAACTTTCCTGATTTTCGAAGCATGTGCTCCCTAACTTCAAGAAAAAAACTGTGTTCTCTGTGCCCTTTTCACTTTCCCTTGCAAATAGTCTTTATTTGGCTGACCAAAAGAGGAGCAGCTCAACACAGGTAGTCAACTTAGCTCTTTACTTTCTTCTCTACATTTGTCAATGATTTAGGGCAAGTAGAAGCTCAGGACGCTGACTTTTTCTATCATTACAGCTCCCAAGCAACTATGTCATGTATCAGAAAGCTCTGATACTGTATGGGAGAGAGTCCTTCCCAAAGGTTGATTCAGGAATTTTCCCTTATTCGATTAATTTATGAAATGCTTTTCTAATAAGACTTACCATAGTAATTTTATAGATTAGAATGTTAACACATTGGATTATCTTAAGTCTTAAAAAAAAAATGGAGAGAAGATGTAGATCTTAATAGATTGGTTTAATCTAAACATGCAAAAATATTTAATTTGATTCACTACAAGGTAACTAAAAGGTTCTGCATCTGATATTGCTTGAGATTATTTTAGCATTGCTATTGTTGAGTTTGGAAAAAGGCAGCCTTGGAGTTACTTGGGCTCTCATTTTATCTAACTTTGAAATGCTTTTATATGGCTTTAAAAATAATGTGTGAAAACATTGCATTAGACTCACACTGAGGATATAAACATTACAGAGTCATACTCTCTTAAAATAATGCATTTTAAAAAACAGTATTTATCATACTATTCTCTTCTAAGCTGACAGTAATCTATTTTAAATAGAATTTCTTTCTGAGAAAAGAAATTATGTTTAAAAACAGCACAACTCCATGCATTATACCATAGATTATAAACTCCAAATGTATAAAAATTTCAAATATTAAAAAAGAAAACCATAAAAGTATCAGTAGAAAGCATGAAAGAATGTCTTTATAACTTTGGGGTAGTGACCTTTATGCCAATTATTCAAATTCCAAAAGTTAAAAAAAGAACAAATTTTATCAAGTGAAATTTGAAATTTCTGTGTGAAAAAAAGTATAAGCAAAACCAAGACAACTGACAGCCTGGGAAAATTTTTCAACTCATATAACTGACATAGAGCTAACATCTCTAAATTAAAAAGCTTCTAGAAATTGATAAGAAAAGAAGAAAACTTAATAGAAAAATAGCTAAAACTGCTGGGTGTGGTGGATCACGCCTGTAATCCCAGCACTTTGGGAGACAGAGGCAGGTGGAACACCTGAGGTCAGGAGTTTGAGACCAGCCTGGCCAATATATGTAGTGAAACCCCGTCTTTACTAAAAAGTACAAAAATAGCAGGGTGTGGTGGCACAAGACTGTAGTCCCAACTACTTGTGAAACTGAAGCAGGAGAATCGCTTGAACCCGGGAGGAAGAGGTTACAGTGCGCCAAGATCACGCCACTGCGCTCCAGCCTGGGCGACAGAGCGAGACTCCATCTCTTGAAAAGAAACAAAACAAAACAAAACAAAACAAAACAAAACAAAACAAAACAAACACAAAACAAAACAAACAAACAAACAAAAAAACAAGAAAGAAAAGAAAAATAGCTAATATGAACACATGGTTCAGAAAAAAGAAAATATAGTGACTCTAAAAATAAGAAAAGATGCTACACCATACACAAACTATGCAGTAGTTTCAAAACATACCCTCAAAGAGGCTGTGGGAAACATCTTTCCCCTACCTTACTGTCAGCAGACTACATTGATACAATTTCTGTGGATGACAATTTGGCAATATCTATTAAAACTACAAATGGAGGTAGCCTTTGACTCACCGTTTCTCTTCCGGAAATGTATCCTTCAAACATACTTGCACATTTGAGAAATATATGTATAAGGATACTCATAAGTAAATTACAAGAACAAAAAAAAAGTTGAGGAAACTAAAAAAAGTTAAAAAATATATAGTGTAGCCAAAGAGAGGATACTATGCAAATCTAACATAATCGACTTAAATTGATATAGCCAATCAAAAGAAGAGTATGCAAATCTAAAAACAGTGAGGAAATACTTTGTGCAATGATATAGATCCCTAAGATATACTACTCAGAAAAAAAGTAAGGTACGGCTATTGTACTAGGTATGGTATGTGTGATGTTTCAGGTAAATATGTGGCAATGAGGATAAAAATAAGTGGTCATATTTGCATGTATATTCTTAAGGAAACGTGGAAGGCTATAACAAGCTAATGATATCGGTTGTTTGTCGGGAAGAGTTAGAAACTGGGTGGATAGGGACAAGGTGAGAAGAAGATTTTCACTTTTCTACAATTTGTTTTCATTGTTGAACTTTGTGAATGTATTATCTATTGACATTTTTTAAATGACTTAATCTTTTATTATCTTACATTATTTTGACATTGCAAATAGTTAAAGATTGTAATATAGATGTGTGTATATATTCTGTTATATATATATTTACATATATNAGATTATAAACTCCAAATGTATAAAATTTCAAATATTAAAAAAGAAAACCATAAAAGTATCAGTAGAAAGCATGAAAGAATGTCTTTATAACTTTGGGGTAGTGACCTTTATGCCAATTATTCAAATTCCAAAAGTTAAAAAAAGAACAAATTTTATCAAGTGAAATTTGAAATTTCTGTGTGAAAAAAAGTATAAGCAAAACCAAGACAACTGACAGCCTGGGAAAATTTTCAACTCATATAACTGACATAGAGCTAACATCTCTAAATTAAAAGCTTCTAGAAATTGATAAGAAAAGAAGAAAACTTAATAGAAAATAGCTAAAACTGCTGGGTGTGGTGGATCACGCCTGTAATCCCAGCACTTTGGGAGACAGAGGCAGGTGGAACACCTGAGGTCAGGAGTTTGAGACCAGCCTGGCCAATATATGTAGTGAAACCCCGTCTTTACTAAAAGTACAAAATAGCAGGGTGTGGTGGCACAAGACTGTAGTCCCAACTACTTGTGAAACTGAAGCAGGAGAATCGCTTGAACCCGGGAGGAAGAGGTTACAGTGCGCCAAGATCACGCCACTGCGCTCCAGCCTGGGCGACAGAGCGAGACTCCATCTCTTGAAAAGAAACAAAACAAAACAAAACAAAACAAAACAAAACAAAACAAAACAAACACAAAACAAAACAAACAAACAAACAAAAAAACAAGAAAGAAAAGAAAATAGCTAATATGAACACATGGTTCAGAAAAAAGAAAATATAGTGACTCTAAAATAAGAAAAGATGCTACACCATACACAAACTATGCAGTAGTTTCAAAACATACCCTCAAAGAGGCTGTGGGAAACATCTTTCCCCTACCTTACTGTCAGCAGACTACATTGATACAATTTCTGTGGATGACAATTTGGCAATATCTATTAAAACTACAAATGGAGGTAGCCTTTGACTCACCGTTTCTCTTCCGGAAATGTATCCTTCAAACATACTTGCACATTTGAGAAATATATGTATAAGGATACTCATAAGTAAATTACAAGAACAAAAAAAAAGTTGAGGAAACTAAAAAAAGTTAAAAAATATATAGTGTAGCCAAAGAGAGGATACTATGCAAATCTAACATAATCGACTTAAATTGATATAGCCAATCAAAAGAAGAGTATGCAAATCTAAAACAGTGAGGAAATACTTTGTGCAATGATATAGATCCCTAAGATATACTACTCAGAAAAAAAGTAAGGTACGGCTATTGTACTAGGTATGGTATGTGTGATGTTTCAGGTAAATATGTGGCAATGAGGATAAAATAAGTGGTCATATTTGCATGTATATTCTTAAGGAAACGTGGAAGGCTATAACAAGCTAATGATATCGGTTGTTTGTCGGGAAGAGTTAGAAACTGGGTGGATAGGGACAAGGTGAGAAGAAGATTTTCACTTTTCTACAATTTGTTTTCATTGTTGAACTTTGTGAATGTATTATCTATTGACATTTTTTAAATGACTTAATCTTTTATTATCTTACATTATTTTGACATTGCAAATAGTTAAAGATTGTAATATAGATGTGTGTATATATTCTGTTATATATATATTTACATATATATGGTATCCTGTCTCTCTCTCTCTCTCTCTCTCTCTATATATATATATATAAACTGCTCAGCCTAAGATACAGACCACCATCCATAGTTTTAAATCCTCTTGCATGTCTCTGATTTCTCCTTGAGGCCCTCTGATTTCCACTTAAAGCTAGCTATCCCAAATTACATTGATTATTATTTTTATTTTTTGTATAGCTTACCACTTACGTATATATATCTAAAAATATACCTTTGCATGCTTGAACTTTACTTAAATTTCTTACTATATGCATTTTTCCACAGCTTCCTATATTCACTCAATAGTATGTTTTTGAGTTTCATTTATGATGTTGCACTGAAGATTATACATTTTCACTCCTGTAAATTTGATTATCCAAAAGAGTACATGCAAGGTTGGAACGATCCCTTCTTTGAATGTTTGACAGAACTCAGTTAAATTAGCTGGGATTGGTACTTTCTCTATGGAAATATTTAAATTATTAATCTCATACCCTCAATGATTTTAGGATTAGTATTATTTTCAGTTTCTTGTTGAGTCCATTTTGTTATTGTATTTAATTTTCTAGGAATTTGACTATATTCAATGAGTTTTAAAATATTATTGCTTGCATTTTATAATATTTTCTACCCTTGAAAAATATATACACTGTGTTTGTCTTTATTGCTCCTTTCTATTCTTCATATTATTATTTTTTAATTCATGTTTTAATTAATTGAAGCCTTCTCTATATAACTTAGCTGGAATTCTTGTACCTTTGCTTCCTATTCACTAATTCCACTATAATCTTTACTGTTTGCTTCTTCCTTGTGTAAAATTTTGTGAATCTTGTTGTTTTTTTTTTTTTAAATAATTTCCTAATTTGGTTCTAATCTATTAAATTTAAGTCTTTCCTATTTTCTAATAAAATTTTTTTGAAAACGATGAATTTTCCCTTGGGAAATGATTTTTTTTTTCAAAATATCTTACATTTTTGCCTCTCATGTTTAATTCTAGACCTATGTGGAATTGAGATTTGTATGTAGTGAATGGTACAAATACTGCTTTT
The DNA here is from genome assembly GCF_001698545.2 of Rhinopithecus bieti. Lineage (NCBI taxonomy): Eukaryota > Metazoa > Chordata > Mammalia > Primates > Cercopithecidae > Rhinopithecus > Rhinopithecus bieti. The sequence continues at coordinate 617,622 of NW_016803381.1, forward strand.
CCCTCTATTGACCAGGAGATAGTGTAGCCTGAAGTAATTATTTATTGTTCTGTGTTAAAAATGATCCCCGTGCTTTATTCTGTACCTTCAGTAACTATTCAAACCAAAACTTTAGATGAAACAAAGTCAGCAGCAGATCCAGCTCTGTGGCTGTCATTAGTCTCTGATATCCTTCCTTGGATCCTTAAACCTCTCTTGTATTTATAAAGTGAAGATTTCCTTTATTTTCTTGCCAGTTTAGATTTAGTTAAATAGTATGGGGTTTTTGTTATTGTTGTTTGTATGACAGCATTTCTACCTGTGTTGTTGAAGGAGAAGTCGATGGTGTATTACATATCAGTAGTACAAGAAATCTATTAAATTTATTGTCATTATAAGAACTTGGAACTCCCACAGAATAAAGCCTTTGGGACGATGAACCTAACTTAGTTTTAAAGAAATTTACATTAATGTTGCTAATCCCTTTATGTGTTTTTTTAATCATCAACACTTTTGACGTATGCCTCAATACAATGTGTTCCAATATTGTTCATTCAAGAAAAGAAAATTATGGGAGTAGGACGCAAAATAGCCACTGATTTAAAAATATATATTCTAGATATTGTAGGTGCACATTAAGTAAGGTATTCCATATTGGTTGTAATTGACAATAAGTTTTCTTGGAATGACAATTGTTTCATCATTTATTTTTCTCTTAGAGACAATTTATGTATTGGCATAGGCAAAAAGCTTTTGTACACCTGGTGCCTGTGTACTCTTCCATAATATTAGGCAGCACTTTCTGAGAGCATGGATACGCAAAAAATATTCAACAAAGAGTCTGTCATTTCTTCTGGATTTCTTCTTTTTAAACAATCACATATGAGAAACGAATTCATTTTGGGATTATAGGAGGCAATGTTGAGATAACCAAAATAATCGGGTAGGCTTCTTTCTACTTCTGATTCTTCAGAACCTTCATGTTGTCTCTAAAGCAGTTTATTTACAAAAGTATTTTATACTTTCTGGAATGAGTGGTCCAGAATTATATAATTCTCCTACAAAATTTTTGCCTTATAAGATTTATGATGGTCTCTTACAGGATTTGTTATTTGTGGACCAACATGAAACCTGCCAAACATTGCTCAGAACCTAGGGTGACTTTTAGATTCCTAAGTAGTTTTCTACAATTGTCTGGATAAAAAGGTTTACAGTGGGTATTAATAATATGAATAGACTAATACAACTGATACTTATGAAAAAATCAGGGACAAACTAAGATAACCATGAGAGGAAGCCCTGATACCCTAGAATAGTGGTTAGGTGGTCACTCAGATCAGACTCTTGAGTTTAAGTCCTTTGCATTAGCTTACAAGGGCAGCCATAACAAAATGCCAGGGACCAGGTGACTTAGAAAACAGAAATGTATGTCCTTGCAGTTCTGGAGTCTGGAGCCCAAGATCAAGGTGGTTTATTCTGAGGGTTGTCTCCTTGGTTGCAGATGACGCCTTCTTGATTCCTTCATATGGTTCTCCCTAGTGTTTTCTGTATGTTCAAATCTCCTCTTACAAGGATACTGGTCAGTTTGGATTAGGGCCCATCCTAATTGCTTCATTTTAGCTTAAGTACCACTTAAAGGCTCTATCTCCATGTCTTAGGTCATTTTCACACTGCTGATGAAGACATACCCGAAACTGTAAAGAAAAAAATGTTTAATTGGACTTACAGTTCCACACGGCTAGGAAGGCCTCAGAATCATGGTGGGAAATGAAAGGTACTTCCTACATGGTGGCAGCAAGAGGAAAATGAGGCAGAAGTGAAAGTGGAAACTCCTGATAAACCCATCAGGTCTCATGAGACTTATTCACTATCACGAGAATAGCATGGGAAAGGCCAGACCTCATGATTCAACTACCTCCCCCGGGCCCCTCCCACAACATGTGGGATTTCTGGGAGATACCATTCAAAGTAAGATTTGGGTGGGGACACAGCCAAACCATATTACTCTGCCCTTGGCTCCTCCAAATCTCATGTCTTCACATTTCAAAATCAATCATGCCTTCACAACAGTCCGCCAAAGTCTGAACTCATTTCAGCATTAACCCAAAAGTCTACAGTCCAAAGTCGCATTTGCGACAAGGCAAGTTCCTTCTGCCTATGAGCCTGTAAAATCAAAAGAAAACTAGTTGCTTCCTAGATACAATGGGGTACAGGTATTGGGCAAATAAGGAAGTTCCAAATGGGAGAAAATGGCCAAAGCAAAGGGTTTACAAGGTCCATGCAAGTCCAAAATCCAGCAGGGAAGTCAAATTTTAAAACTCCAAAATGATCTCCTTTGACTCCAGGTCTCACATCCAGGTCACGCTGATGCAAAAGGTGAGTTCCCATGGTCTTGGGAAGCTCTGTCCCTGTGGATTTGCAGGGTACAGCCTCAATCCTGGCTGCTTTCATGGGCTGGCTTTTCCAGGCACACAGTGCAAGCTGCCAGTGGATCTACCATTATGGGATCTGGAAGACTGTGGCCCTCTTTTCACAGCTCCAGTAGGCAGTGCCCCAGTAGGAATTCTCTGGGGAGAATTCCCCCAGAGAAATATAGGGGCTCTGACCCCATATTTCCCTTCTGCACTGCCCTAGCAGAGGTTCTTCATGAAGGCCCCCATCCCTGCAGCAAACTTTTGCCTGGGCATCCAGGCATTTCCATGCATCTTCTGAAATCTAGATGGAGGTTCCCAAATCTCAGTTACTGACTTCTGTGCACCCACAGTTTCAACACCACGTGGAAACTGCCAAAGCCTAGGGCTTCCACCATCTGAAGCTACAGTTCGAGCTATTGACCCCTCGAAACATTGACCCCTTTCAGCCATGGCTGGAGCATCTGGGACACAGGACACCAAGTCCCTAGGTTGCAGACAGCACTGGGACCCTAGGCTCATCCCAGGAAACCACTTGTTTCTCCTGGCTTCTGGGCCTGTGATGGGAGGGGCTGCTGTGAAGGTCTCTAACATGGCCTGGAGACATTTTCCCATGGTCTTGGAGATTAACATTAGTCTCCTTGCTACTTATGCAAATTTCTGCAGCCAGCTTGAATTTCTCCTCAAAAGACGGGTTTTTCTTTTCTACTTCATCGTAAGGCAGAAAATTTTCTGGACTTTGATGCTCTGTTTCCCTTTTAAAACCAAATGCTTTTAACAGCACCCAGGTGAACTTTTGAATGCCTCACTGCTTAGAAATTTCTTCCTCCAGATCCCCTAAATCATCTCTCTCAAGTTCAAAATTCCACAAATCTCTAGGGCAGGGGCAAAATGCTGCCATTCTCTTTGCTAAAACATAACAAGAATCACCTTTGTTCCAGTTCCAAAAAAGTTCCTCATCTCTGTCTGGGACCACCTCAGTTTGTACCTAATTGTTTGTATCACTAACAGCATTTTTGTCAAAGCCGTTCAACAAGTCTCTAGGAGGTTCCAAACTTTCCCATATTTTCCTGTCTTCTTATGAGCCCTCCAAACTGTTCCAACCTCTTCCTATTACCCAGTGCCAAAGTTGCTTCCACATTTTCGGATATCTTTCCAGCAGCGCCCCACTCTACTGGTATGGATTTACTGTATTAGTTCATTTTCATGTTGCTGATAAAGACATACTCAAAACTGGGAATAAAAAGAGGTTTAATTGGACTTATAGTTCCACATGGCTGGGGGACCTCAAAATCATGGCAATAGGCTAAAGGCACTTCTTACATGGCAGCAGCAAGAGAAAAATGAGGAAGAAGCAAAAGCAAAAACTTCTGATAAACCCATCAGATCTTGTGAGACTTATTCACAATTATGAGAATAGCATTGGAAAGACTGGTCCCCATTATTCAATTACTTCCCCTGGGTCCCTCCGACAACATGTGGGAATTCTAGGAGATATAAATGAAGTTGAAATTTGGGTGGGGACAGAGCCAGACCATATCACTCGAAATATATTCACAGTCTGAGGTCCTGAGGGTTAGGGCTTCAACATATGAATTTTAAGGAAACGCAGTTCAGACCATAATATCCATCCTTGTCATTTAGCAGCTGAAGACATCAGGCTATTTTTTTTTCCCTCTTTTGTATGTCTTAGGATTGTTGTGACTATTAAAGGAAAAGGCACATGTTGAGCACTTAGGTTAACGCCGGGTAAAAGCAAATGTTGGTGATTGGTTTTAATTATGATGTAATAGAAACTACATTTTTACATTTAGGTGAAAAATTATAAAATACAAAGAAGTAAGATAATAGTGTGAAGTGTGGTGTTAATGTAAAGGAGGGCATCTAAAACTGGAGGTCATAAACCTAGTACCTCTTTTGCTCCAAATTAGTCTGTTATATTTATAATTGTAGTAGGTTTTTCCCAGGTCCTCGAACTCCATTTGAAGACAGAAGAAACAAAAAGTGTTTCCGGACTGTGTCTCTTGCCTTGTAGACCATCCATTTCTATCTTTTCTTACGATTGAGTAATTCTTGCCCCTACCCCCCTATCAATGGGAGGTTGCAGCTTACAAAGGGCAAATGGGAAATGGAAAAATGTCAGCAGAGTCATGAAGTTGAACTAGAAGATGGGGAGACAAGACTTTTCAGTTTGAGGTGAGTGTTTTAAGTAACATTAAAACTATGTCAAAGAAAAGTCTCAAATAATAATGAATGTTGAAATAATATTGGTCATTATGTTTACTAAGTGTTATTAACAGTACAGACAATCTAACTAATGATTATTGAATTATTAAGTCACTAAACACTGAATTATTTTACTTTATTATTGAATATGTAACATTCTACTTTTAAACATTTTAATAAACATGAAATAAGGGAGACCATCTTATGTTCCATGTACTTTTAAATGAAAGGTAATTATTTTATACTTTATTTTGATTAAAGTAAAGATTTTCTGAATATGAGTTCAGAGTAATAAATGATAGAAGCAGGATTTTTAAAAATGTACTTAGTTATCTAATACCTAAGATATTTCTACTATAGCTTTCTGCTACCTACATGTGCCTTGATATTACCAGAAAGTTAATTTAATCAGGATATTCTGCTTTTTAAAGAATTCTAATTCATAGACATTTTGCAATATGTGTTATACTGTGCAGCATATCAAGCATGTTATAGCTAATATGTTTTGCGTAATCCACACAGATTAGTTTTATAACTGCTAATGGAAATGAACTTAAGTCATTTTATAGTAATAAAAAATGTCTCTCTGTTATGTTTATTTATTGCAATGTGGCTTTCACTATTGATATATTTGCCAAATGTGTCAACAAAAGCAAGATCTAAAATACACGGAAGACCTATCCCATAAAAACAGTTCTATGTACATATTTTGACAGATTTTTAGTGCAATGTAATGACTAGTGATGTGAAAATTATGGTGTGTGAATGCCATTATTTTTATATCAAAGGCAAAGCTGAATGAAATATATGAATTTAAAATAAGAATGGACACTCTCAAAAAGGAGATTCATATTGGAAGTGTATATTAAATCTAAGCCTCTTGGAAATAATCACCAGGAAATGGCTTCTAATGTTCTGTGAAAATAGTACAAATGTGGCATGTGCATTACATGTGTTAGAATTTTTAAAAGATTTACTTTTTAAGCAAAATCACTTTATAGACTGGGCATGGTGGCTCATACCTGTAATCCCAGAACTTTGGGAGACCGAGGTGGGCGGATCACTTGATGTCAGGAGTGCAAGACCAGCCTGGTCAATACGGTGAAACACTATCTCTATTAAAAATACAAGAATTAGCTGGGCGTGGTGGTGCACATCTGTAATTCCAGCTACTCAGGAGGCTGAGGCAGGAGAATCCCGTGAATCCTGGAGGTGGAGGCTGCAGTGAGCCAAGATCGTGCCACTGCACTCCAGCCTGGGTGACAGAGCGAGACTCTGTCTTAAAAACATTTTAAAAATCACTGTGAAAAAGAAGAAAAGTGTTAGAAAACTATCTCTAATGCTTTGTTATTTGCAAACAAGTGAGTTTTATTAGGGTATACACGATCTCCATTGCATGGAGCATGGCTCTCCTTTCTCCAGATAGGCTTGGCAAGTGAAACGGCCAAAACACATGGCATGAGGAGCATTAAAATGCTCATCTTCATCCTTATCTCTCTTAATTTAAAAAAATCTCTTACGCTGGCTCTGTTTGTCTGATCTTATCATATTACGTGTTCTTCAAGATGACATAGTGACAGAGACGTTGAATAGATTTCTGGGAACTCTGACAACTAAAGCCGACCATTACTTGGTTGATTAGATTAACTATATGCCTCCTACCAGTGTCCCATAATAAATAGTAACAGGAGTTTTGAAAAAATTAAAGAAGTATAAAGAGAGAAATGAGAAATATATAAAATAAAATTGTAGTTGCTTAAAAAAAAATTCTGGATGAAGCCCTCTGGAATGAGAAACAAGAAATTGCATAAAGTGAATCATTTGATTCTTTCTATAGCTAGATAGGTGATATAAAGGATCTTTATAGGACACAGAATGTTCTTTATGGAACAGGGAAACATTGACATATTTTGAAAAAAAAAATTAAATTGGCCCAGCTCTCACTCCCGAGTGGTGGGGGTGGAGAACATTGCTTGATAGCACAATATCTCATTTGGGTATTTTTGCAATTTACATGACAAAAGTAATTTGGCAGCCAGTCACAGTCGATGGAAATTCTGAAAGCTAATAATTCACGGTGCAGTGCTGTTTGTGGGACATTATTCCTAATTTTAAACTCTTTAATTTACCTCCCATGTGATTCCCAATTAGAAAGAAAATGCATAAAAATACTGAAAAGAAAACAGAAACCATAGGCTAGATAGTTTTGCTAATTGTTTTATAACATAAATCCTGCTTTTCCTAATTATAGTAAATCAGTGAATCCACTTCATATATAATATGTTTAAATAGAAAAACAGGATATTCGTTTATAGCAACACATACAAGCAGCACAACTAGAATGGGTACGATACTCAAATTTTTTAAAATGAATACCTGAGCAAACAAGAAAATAAAGGAAATATTCAACATTCCTGCTTCTATCATTTATTACTCTGAACTCATATTCAGAAAATCTTTACTTTCATCAAAATAAAGTATAAAATAACTACCTTTCATTTAAAAGTACATGACACAGAATATAATCTCCCTTATTTTATGTTTATTAAAAATGTTTAAAAAGTAGAATGCTATATATTCAATAATAAATAAAGTAAAAGTGGTGGGTTTGTGAAATGGAGAGGTGGGAAGTTGGTGGAGAAGTTTGCTATTTTCGGGCCCAAGAAAAGGGTGACAAATCAGAACTGAGATCCTATACTAATGTAGCTCCCACAAAGGGGTGTACTCAAAGTAAAAGGTTAGAATAGAAAGAGCCCACTCACCCCCATAGGTAAACCCACCCTCATAAGGAGCCTGATAAGCCTCAGTCTGGGTTCTGGTGTCAAACATAAGTCTCCTTTGAGAATTCATCACCATCGACCTCCTTGTTGCTCATGTGGACTAAAGGTTCCAATTTATACTACATGAGTGGTCCAGAAAACCATAATCAGAAATCCTGTTTAAAAAGCAGACCCAATAGACAGCACCGCTGGAAGGCCCGTGAAAAACAAATACACAATTCTGGAGACATGGCCAACCCATGTTCTTGGGATTTGCACAGAGAAAAGCTTCCTGAAGAGAAGTTCACCATCCAGTTTTAAAATCCAGGAGGAATAAATTTACCATGAACAAGAATCATCAGCTACAAGAAACTGTAAAAAGCATATCATCTCCCTGAAAGTTTCAGATACGAAACTATCAAAGATTATAAAATACGTAAGTGTGCCTACTGACATTTATTCAACCTTCTTAATAGATTCACACCTTGTTTTGCATTCAATAAATTGAGGACTTGAATATGAAAATAAAACAAAAATTTTAGAAGAAAGTACAGAAGAATACCTAATGCTAGAATAGGAAAGAATTTATTAAATCCTCCTTCCAAATAATTGTAAAGGAAGTGAGAGATAAGTTTGACTATATTAAAAATAAAATCCCCTATACAGAAACAGATATCACAAATAAATGATAAGCTAGAGACTAGCGAAGGCTTTCTGCGAAGAACATATCCAACAAAGATTTGAATCTGGAATATATAAGTAACTTCTGGAAATGAAAATGAAGAGGTAGATAACGCAGTAGAAAAGTGAGCAAAGTATTTGAGAGAAAAATAAGAAACCTGAATTGCCAAAAAAATACATAGAAGATGCTCACTAGATATTAGAGAAATATGAGTTAAAGTAACATCATGATACTATACAAAAATTAGGAAACTTCTAAACATTTTATAATACCAAGTTTTGCTGAGGTTTCTGGAGACAGTATAATTAGTGTCACCTTTTTGGAGAGTAATTTGGCAATATCTAATAAAATTGGAAATATGGAATCCTTTCACTCTCAGGGGTATATTCTAGAGAATTTCAACATGCACACAATGAGATTAGGTACAACAATTTTCCTTATATGATTTGTAGTAGCTAACAAATTAAAAACCATCTCAAATTCATCAAGAGAAGAACAAATAGTTACATTGTGATATATTTCACCCTGGAATGCTATACAGCAATTAAAATAACTGGTGCTACATGTATAAAAATTTTGAAATGATACCCATATTATTATGCAACTTATGTAAAATTTAATATTAAGAAAAAGAATATTTTATTCATATAAAGCAAAACTATAACAACATAACAAAGTCAAAATTGATTGCCTGTGGGGAAAGAAAAGGGAAGTATGATCAAGCAGGAATTTAAAGTAACTTTAAATATATGTATTTTTTAAAAGAAATACATATTTTAAAATAATGCATTTAAAAAAATAATTATCTTAATTTCTTTTAAGTTTTGATCAAGATGCATGGTGGGGTATATGAATCTTTATTTTATTATTCTTACAATTTCCTGTATGTTTGAAATATTTCACTACAGAAAGGAATGTCATGATTTTGGCTTACTCCACCACTATATAAATATTGTCCTGACAAATAATTTTGATGAAGTGCCATTCTGTTAACCTGCCCAAAAGGCCCACATGTGTCCATGTTTTCAAGGCCCTGTAAAATGTGGTTAAATTAGGCCCAGGTGCCATTTAAGGTGAACATTGTTCTCTGTGCAAGCTGCTTATTAGGGTAGTGTTTAGCTATCTCAGTTCTACTAAAGAGAGTCAGAGAGATTGATCCTCATCAAATGACTAGTCTGCAAGACTGTTTTTATGGACTGAATTGTGTTCCTCTAAAATTCATATGATGAAGGCACAATTCCTGATATAACTGTGGTTGGAAATAGGGCCTCTAAAAAGGTAATTAAGGTTAAATGAGGTCATAATGGTGGGACCCTGATCTAATATGACTGCTGTCTTTATAAGATCTTCTTATAAGGGACATGAGAGATGCCCATATGCAGAGGAAAAAGTCACAGCAGGAAAGAGACTGTCAGAGAAGAGAGAGCTCAGGAGAAACCAAACCTCCCAACACCTTGATCTTAGACTTCCAGGCCTTAGAGCTGTGAAAACTGCATTTTGTTGTTTAAGTCAATGAGGTTGTGGTATTTTGTGGGATGGAATTTTTTGGCATGAAATTTTGTGATTTGGAAGCCCTAGCAAATAAATACAGCTATTATAGCATGAAAAGATATGAGATTGAAAGCCTAGAAATAGATGAAGGACCAGAAGCTGACAAGTTAATTTGTCTATGAAACTGAAGATATTAAAGGAACGCCAAATGGCCTTTTCAGCAAAGTTGCTGGCTGTATCAGATTGCCTAATATAAACATTTCCTAGCAGCACCAGGTGGGCCATGGCCTCATTCTAACATCAGATGATCGTCAGCATGGCTGAACACCCAAGTATAAGTCATGTCTACAAGTAGAAATAGATTCTGTTTTAGCTATTGTTACAAATAGCTTTCTTTGTTTTGAGTTTTATACTTTGTTTATATTATTTATCACACAATACCCTATAAACTCTGGCACATTAGTAATTACTCCAAGGTTTAGTGCACAAGTGCCTAATTTAAGTCCATTTTCTGTTGTTAAAAGGTAGAAACTATAGGAAAAAAACAAAACAAAACAAAAAAAAAACCAAACAACAGAAACAAACAAACAGCACAACCAGGTCTTAAATGGGCTTCGGGTTCCATGATTTTAATGATATGTTAGTCTTTGAGTGTTTTCTTTTTTTTTTTTTTTTTTTTCTCTGAGATAGACTCTCACCCTTTCTCCCAGGCTGGAGTGCAGTGGCGCGATCTCTGCTCACTGCTCACTGCTCACTGCAAGCTCCGCCTCCTGGGTTCTCGCCGTTCTCCTGCCTCAGCCTCCGGAGTAGCTGGGACTACAGGCGCCCGTCACCACGCCCGGCTTATTTTTGTTGTATTTTTAGTAGAGACGGGGTTTCACCGTGTTAGCCAGGATGGTCTCGATCTGCTGACTTCGTGATCCGCCCCCCTCGGCCTCCCGAAGTGCTGGGATTACAGGCGTGAGCCACCGCTCCCGGCCTAGTCTTTGGGCTTTAAAAAATAATGTTAGTGTTACCCGTTACTGCTTCTTCTCAGACATGAGAAAATTTTGTCTTTATTCCTTTTGGATAAATGGATTGTTCTGAACAGAAAGAGAAGATTTGCGATAAAGGGGCATGCTGAAGAGAGTTAAGCCAAGGGAAGCACTAAATAAGAAGAATGAATGATGGTAGTCTCAGCTAAAAGAACATTGGATTACTATGGAAATAAGACAATTAATATAACACTTATAATGATATCTACCAGTTTTTGAGCCCTTGTCTTAACACCTGGGTCTATGCACTGCCTTTTATATATTTTATTCAATTAAATCTTTAAAACCGCTGTAAAGATTTAAACCACTTTAAAACCACTTTAAAACTATAGAGTGGATACTAAGATTAGCCAAAATTCTCAGATAAGAAAACCGCCATTTAGTGGCATCAATTAATCTGCTCAAGGACAGTGTCAGGATCTGAATCCAATTCTTTCTGATTCATTGACCTAGGACTTTGTCTTAGTCCATTTGGAATGCCATAACCAAATACAACAGATGGGGTGCCCTATAAACAACAGCAATTTATTTCTCAGGGTTCTGGAGGCTGAGAATTCCAAAATCAAGACACCAGCATATTCAGTGACTGATGATGGCAAACTTTCTCATAGACAACTCTTCTCACTGTAACTTTACACGGCAGTCCATAGAGGAGTCTCTCTAAGGTCTCTTCCACGAAGGCCCTAATCCCATTCATGAGGTCTCTGTCCATATGACTTAATAACCTCCCAAAGACCCCATTTTCTAATACTATCATCTTAAGGGTGAGGATTTGAACATACAAACTTTGAGGACACATAAGCATTCAGATCACAGCAGCATCTTTAACCACTGCAACATACTGCTCCACAAAAGACAGATATTTCTTTTAAGAAATTACAGAAGTCAACGTGAAGCAGTATAACTAAAATCTCTTGTACATTATCAGCAGTCAGAAGACAGCAAAGCTGAAGACTGCCTCTGCTTTGCCCTGCATAGTTTCAGGACACCTTGTACTTCAACTCATGTTGCTGATGACTCAGTGTGGCTGACATCTCCATGACACACAAATTAGACCAGAGAAGCAAGGCTCTCCCTGAGCTGGAGTTGGCCCTCAAGGTGGTGTATACCAATCAGTTCTATCCTTGGAGGACTCCATAATCAGATTTGGGAGGTCTGGAAGGAGCCCAGACTTTCTATTCAGCAGGAGTGGGCTGAGATTCAGCTGTAAATAGAAGAGAAAGACTGCCATAGCAGTGGAAAATAACTATGTAGCCCTGGCTTGTCCATTTCACATAAATGCCGCAATGATTCATCTTTGAGTTGATAAACATGTTTTCCTAAGTGAAAGTCAGACAGACAGGATGTGATTCCCAGCTAGAAGGGCTTCATTACTAAAGGATTATAGAGAGAAGCTGCTCAGCCTATGCCTTTGCCATGCTGGAAATAGATTTGTGCTGGGGCACAATTTTCCTTTCAGTGAAATTCAGATAAGGGGAAATTCTGGCATTTTATTGTAGTGGGTCTTTAGTCTTACTTTCCTTTTATTTCTCATAGTGACACAGGTCCAGTGTCATATTCAGGGCTCACATTAAGAATATCAGCAGTGCTCACTGACTTCAGTGACATAGTCACCAATGTATACCCAAAACTGAGGGGGAAAAAAAGGCCACAGCCTCAGGATTTGAAATATAGATGACACTGTTAGACTCAGGATCTATGCTTAGAAAGAAATTAGGCATGTAGCCACCAGATAGATGCAAGGAAAAATACCACACCTCAGTTATTAAGACATCAAGTTTACTTTACAGGTTCTTGTTTACAAGTACAACCCAAGTTCACCACCATCACCCCACACCACTCCAGACTTTCAAAAATCACTTTATAATTCCCAGGGGAGAATTATAAATCAATGATGATTGATTGCTCTGTAGGATATGTAAATAAGTAAAACCAATGGGCATGGGGAACGCAATTCACTGCTTCCCTTGTGACAAGATTCATTTCAAGTCAATCCAGCACTGAACAAACATGTATTGGTCATGTAATATTTGGTGGGATAGGAATCTGGTTGCTGGGATAGGAATATGAATAAGAAGCAGCTTTTAACTTTGAGGGTCTTACAACCCAGTAAGGGAGACAGAAGCAAAGACACAAGTCAGTATAATGTGGCATGAAAAATTGTAGAATTAGAAAGTATACATATGTAACAAACCTGCACATTATGCACATGTATCCTAGAACTTAAAGTATAAAAAAAAAAAAGAATTAGAAAGTATGATGAGAAGAATAATGAGGGAGCAAATTTTTCCTGACTGAAAGTAGAGTTAGGAATGAAAACCGAATTACAGAAAGCTGGAGTTAGGAGCTCGATAGGGTGTAAATATGTGTCCCCTCCAAATGTCAAGTTGTTGGGTGATCCTAAATGTTGGCAGAGGGGCCTGCTGGGAGGTATTTGGATCATTGGGGCAGATGGCTCTTAAATGTCTTGGTCCCCTCCCCATGGCAATGAGTTCACTTGAAACCTGGCTGTTTAAAGACCCAGTACCTCCCACTCGCTCTTGCTTCCTCTCTGATCATCTGACACACCTTCTTTCCTTCCCTTCTGATTTGACCAAAAGCTTCCTGAAGCTTCACCAGAAACTGAACAGATGCGAGTGTACAGCCTGTGCAGCCTGCAGAACTCTGAGCCGAATAAACCTCTTTATAAATTACCCAGTCTCAGGTATTCCTTTATAGCAACACAAAATGGACTAAAACAGAGATGATATTGTGATAGATTTTAAAGTCTAAGAAAATCATTTTTCAGGTAGACTAGTGAAGAAAGGCATTCCAAGCCTGGGGAAGAATATGGGCAAAATCATAGCAGAGGGCCTGTGTGTGGTATATTTTAGGAATAGTGACACATCAGGCATGGCTGTAGAGTGAGGTTTTGTGGGGACAGTGTGGAGGCAAAACTAGAAAGGCACATTGCAAGTAGGTTGTGGGGTAAGTGGGGCAGGTTGTGGGTGGGAGTGGGGAAGTGGGGAGTAACATTGTTGCCTTTTTTGCTGTAGAAGGTGGAATACCAGTGCAGAGGCCTTTAAACAAGAATCTGACAGGATCTGAGTTCAGATATAGATAAACCACCTCTATCAATTTATTTATATTTTATTAAATTATTCTGCATTTTTCTTGTATGTAAAACCTGCTTTTCATAAGGCTATCTTTTAATCAGAAGTGCATTTATCAGGCAGCGCCATCAAAGTAGAAGGCAGAACATGGAAGAATGGAAAATCAGGAGAGTAATTTTATCTCCAGGAAAGAAAATGAGCATTGAAAGGTCAATGTTCTGTCCTTTGCCTCTTGAGGCTGGCAAATCTAGACACAAGGAGTCAGAGTTGGTACTCTTTTTGGCCTTAATGATTGTAATATCAAGATGCTTTCAAAGCACACAATGGCACTCATTAGAAGGGTCCTGCTTACCAGACAAGTCTCATTCTTCGGCACTGCCATGTGGGAACCCTCAGCTTCCGTTTTACAGCACGAACTTCAGGAGACTGAATTCACCATAATTTCTTCTTTCTGTGCTTTTTCATATTCTCATACATACTTAAAATATTCTTTCATTTAATACGCTTTTATACTGAATAATTCCTATTAATTCTTCCAGCTCACATATAATCTGCTCTAGGAAGCCTTCCTTGAACATTCTGAACCTGGGTTAGTTCTTCCCTTATGTGTCTCAATGATATCTCACAAATATTTTCATTATACCAATTTTCCCATTGTATTAAAGTTGCTTAACTTTTTCTACATGAAATTGGAAGCTTTTGGTAGGCAGGCACTTTATCCTACCACAGTATTCTTAATGTCCTATACTTAGAAGATCCTCCAAATGTTTGTTAAATCTAATGCAACAGAATGAGAAAAAGAAATAAATTTAATTATTTAAAGTCAGATAAGGGACTCTTCTATAGCAAAGGCCTGGCAAGTAAATATAGGTAGATCATAAAGAAAGCCTTTTCTTTCTTCAATATGGCAGAAAAGTTGAATAGTTGAAGAGCGTGACCAGCATATAATAAAGGACAATAAATTGGCAATACGTGACAAAATGTATATGTGCTTGAAAACCAAAGTCAGTTTTAGGGAGGAGGTCATTAGCCTCTCGATGCCCCATTTTCATTTCCAAGGACGAAAAATCTTTAAAGTTTAGGTGTAAATGGCGCCTGTGGGAACCTAAGATAAACATCATTATCTCTATATCCTCGTTTGTCCCCTAAAACCTTAATAAGCAATAGTTACTCCATACAGAAAATAGTGAAATTATAATGTTTAACAGGCTTTTCAGGTGACACCTATTGGAAGAAGAAAAAGATTATAGTTACTCTTCCAGAAACAGAAACTCATTGACTTGGATTTAAGTTAGAGATAGAAGCACAGTGCCTGGATTTTAGCTCTTACACCTCTCTATCTACACTGCATCCAGTTACCAAGTCATGTTGATTCTGCCTGCTAAATAGTTCTCAAATCCATTTACTTTTCTATGTCCTCTTCCTTAATCCTAGCTTTATGGACTATCTCAATAACCTTTTATTTGGTTTTTCATATTTGACACATTCTTTTAAAGTACAAGACTGAGTGTACCAATCCTAAAATTAAAACCCTTCCAAAGAAGTCTTCCTGATGTTTTGGGATTAGATACAAAATGTGGAGTGTAGATCCTCCATTCTGGGCCCCAGCAGCTCCTGTCTGTGCTCTCTTTCTTGAACACTTTTACTGCTGCCCACTCAATCTCTGCCATGGTGACTGTCACAAACTAATTGTCATTCTTAACATTTTCTTCATCTGTGTGCTTAGAAAGTATCTATGGGTTTTCTATTGCCATCTAATAAATCACCACAAATTTAGCAGCTTAAAACCATAGTTTTCAAGAGTCAGGAGGAGTCTGCGCATAATTTAGTTGAGTGTTCTGCTTAGGGGCTCGTGAGGTTGTAATTAAGATAAAAGTCTGGGATATGATCTCATCTAAGCTTTGGGTGTACTTCCAACCTCAATGGTTGTATGAATAATTCAGTTCCTTGTGACCATAGGATTGAGAACTTCAACTCCTGGAAATCACCACCATTCCCTGCCACATGGGTCTCTCCACAGCATAGCAGTTTGCTTCTTCAAGGCCAGCAGGAGACTATTTCTGCATCTTCAGGTCTGAATTCTAGATCCTGCTTGAAAATGCTGACCTGACTAGTACAGGCTCACTCAGGAAAAACTCCCTTTTGAGTCCTTTAAAGTCAACTGATTAGGATTTTCATCACATCTGCAAAATCCCTTTACCTTTGCCTTGTAACCTAACCTGATCAAGGAAATAACATTCAATCACATTCACAGGTCCTACTCAAACTCAAGAGAGGGGGCTTATAGGGGTATAACTCTTTGAAGGAGATCTTAGAATTTTGCTTAACTCACTCGGATCTGTAACTTCATTTGAGTTCATCTTTCCTCATTCTAACCCTTACTAAAACTGTAATCAAATCAGGCATCATGAGCTCAGATGCCTACAGTGATTGGCAGGTTTTGTTAACAAGTAAAGTGACAGTAAAGAGTGGTAGAAAATGTGGTGATTTCAAAGGCTTTTGGTCATCAAAGTAACTCAGATCTCCTCAACTCTAGTCAATTACTTCTTTGCAGAATTATGGCCCAGCAGCCTTATCTGACTTTTTCAGATCAGCCAGGAATCCAGACGTGTGTGTGTGTTTGTGTGTGTGAATGTGTGTGTGCGCGCATGTGCGCGTATGTGTGTTTGTTATGCAGTGAATGTGTTTCCCAAAACTTCATATCTTGAAGCCTGATTCCCTGATGTGATAGTATTTGAAGGTGTGGACTTTGGGAGGTAATTAGGTAATGAGGGTGCAGCCCTTATTAATATTTGTGCCCTTATAAAAGGGATCTCAGAGAGCTTGCTCTCTTTCTGCTATATGAGGATACAAGGAGAAAACAACCATTTGCAAACCAGGAAGAATGCCCTTATTATATACCATATCTGCCAGCACCTTGATCTTGGATCTTCCAGCCTCCAGATTGCAAAAAAATAAATTTCTGTTGCTTAAATATTCTGTTTTAGTAGTTCTAACTGACTGACACAGTGTCTGAGCATAAAATATTCTGATTTACAAATGTTCTAATTAATTCAAATAATAAAAACTCTCCCCAGACCAATAGTATGCAGAATAAATAAATATATTTTCAGTCAGGACTTTTCCTTGTGCTATTACTTTGAAAATTTTAAGTGATTCCATCAAGATTATAAGTTATACATATATTTTTCAATACATTTTTATCCTTGTAGACTATAACTCCATGAGAACCTGGATTATATTCCTCTTATTCATTTATATATTCCAGCACTTAACACGTTGAGGACACATAATGAATAATCAATACATATTTGTCGAATGGATTAATAAATGGAAACCTTGTGAATTCTCAGCAAGGTAGACCTGAGTTAAAATTTTAACTCACCAACTTGGCAGTTGGGTCTTTGATGAATTGTTAACATTCTGAAACTTACTTTCATTATGTACAAAATGGATTATCTATAACTACTAGTTTTATTGTGAGGACTAACTGAAATAATGAATATAAATGACATAGGATAGCAGTTTCTCATTGTAGGATGATTTTTCTTTTTTAGAGATGGCTCACACATATGAGTGAATGAGTGTACAGTATGTTTTAGCACTAAATACTTCAACCATCTACTTTTGTACAATTTCTATGTTTTAAAGTTACAGTGGTGGATGGTCTTATCAAATTCAAGTATTATATAGGAAAATTATGTATGCATGTTACTCTCTATACATAGAAGATATATAAAAATTACTTTGTATATATGCAATTTACATATCTCAAAGGCTGATAGTTTTGGTTAAGGTCATAGAGTTGGATCTTTGGCAAGGAGAGCAGGGAGCAGGGAAAGAGGTGGTGCTGAGGTGAATGAGGCAGTGTGATGTATGCAGAGCCTCTTCTCTGCCTCCCACACAGAAAGCATGAAAAAGGAGCTACTCTCTAGTAACAATATTCCTTTGAAATATTTTCAAAGGAAATGAAACCACAATTTGTTCCTAACTGCTTTATTTCACAAACACTATCAGGAAGGGAAATTCCTATTGTATTTAGTGGATGCATTAAATTCTGGACATTAGTACTGTGCTTTTTCCAGGTATAATTACAAGCATTTTCATAAGCAGACAATTATAGACAGCTTATAATTTATTATTGTATGGTTATAAAATAAAGGAACAAAAAAAGAAAAAAAATCTTCTTTTAAAATAATGCATGCTTTAGTTAAAATGATCAGATAAATCCACATGAGCAAAGACAAAAAACAGTCAGGAAGCACTTCTGTAGAAAGATCAGTCCATCATGTTAGGAATATTCAGTGATATTGTCCTTATTTCATTTTTTAGGCTTCCACTGTGTCTACAGTGGTAGCTATTTTATTTTGTTGTACATCAGAAGATGAGAATGTGCTTAAGGGAATTTGATCCAATTAGTATTACATTGCTGACCTTTAGTAAGGAACACACCAAATGAATTCAAGAGTAGCATTGAAATATGTTGGTTACACATAGCAAATATTCTAAAGTTTCAAGAGTACCAAAAATTTAACTTTGTAATTACAAGCAAATGCATTACAAGATTTTAGAATCCTAATTGTTCATAGCTGTAGGGAATCATTTCTACAAACGATTCTTGGGGGAGAAATACAATCAAATGAAGCTGAACCACGTAACAAAATTAACAGTATGAACTTGGTAAACTCCTTCCTACTAAATGTATTAATATCATCAGAGACAATCTCTCCTACCATCTGCAGAAGCAGTGAGAACCCACAAGAGTAAATAACTCCTACAATTGTTCAATTTGTTATTACCAAACTTGTGAAATTATTTTATTATTTACTTTTAAGACATTATCTTTTATAAACATTAAAATTTTGCACTGCTATTTGCTGTATTTTAAATGTAGAAGCAAGCAAAAAATAATCTAGCTGCAAAATAGACCCAAATACATTTCTGCTTTTATCTTTTCAAGGTCATAATAATTCAATTTTTACCTTTTGCAGGTACTACACTGGAACTAACCAGGAAAAATACTTTTGACTACATAAAACAAGACAGATTTGGGATTAAGAAATAGGGAGTTTAACAGATGTGTACTTTGTTTTGCATAGTAAACATATTTCCAAAATTATATATTAATGTGAAGCAAACAAGGAGTTATTTATGCATGTAAGTGGTAGCTGAACTTATTTAAGTAAATAATATTGCCCAGGGAATATTAGTATCCATCCTGGTGCCAACTGAGATGCCCACATTTATTCCTTAGTCAGTGTAAGAAGGCATGCTCACAGTGGCCTGTTTGATGCACAGGGCATTGCAGAAAATATCTGCTGCTGCTCTGAGCTAAGAGCTGACAATTTTGGAAGGAAACTCAGGTGTTAAGCCGGGATGGCCTATATGACCCTCAGCTTTGCTCCAGGAGCTTGAAAATATGGCACTCCTCAATCCTGTGTACCCAGATCAGACCATTCATGCTCTCAACATCTTTCTTTGTGTGCTTTCATCTTGGCATGTATTGCCTTAGTCAAGGACTTCACTCCAGTTTTCCCTTCTTCTTGTATCACCTTCTTTTCTTCTCATTGGATCATTCACCTCAATAAAAATATATACTATTGTTTCTCCCACCTTCAAAACAGAACAGAAAACCTCCTTTGACCTCACATTCTTTTCTAGCTATTCCTGAATTCCCTGCTCTCTTCTAGCGCAGATCTCTTTTAAAGTGCTCTTGGTTTTTGCAGTCTCCAATTCTGCGCCACAGTTGTTTCGTGAATTTGTTTCAGATTTTTATCTCTACCTCTCAATAAAAGTTGCTAGTGTCAAGGTCATCAATAACCTCCATAATAATAGATCAACAAATTCAAATTCTAGCCTTCATTTTTCTTGATTTTTCAGCAACATTTGAAATGCCCTTTCCTTCTTGTATTAAACATTGTCTTGTCTTGCCTTCTGGAAGAGCATTCTTGTTTACTTTGAATTGTTCTACGTGGATAGAATCCATCTTCTTCACAACTAAACATGTCATGCTCCAGGCTTAGTTCTCAGCTATCTTCTGTTCTCTAACTGAATTTACGCTCCTTCATTCTCAGGATTTTGATATCATTTATATATGGATGACTCTCACATTCATTTCTTCAACCCTAACTTGCCTCCTAAGCTATATATTTTTATCTCCAAATTTATACTTGAGTTTCCTTTAAGGTATGCAATAATTATCCCAAATTAGCTTAAGTTAAAATAAATTCTTGACAATTGTCTTTCAAATACCTTCATTCTTTAGCCTAAAATAATGGTTCTGGCGAATAATTTTGTCTCCCACAGTACATTTGGCAATGTCTGAAGATACTTCCAAGTGTCACAAGGGGTGTATGCTACTGACATCTATATTCAATATCCAGCCAAAATGAAAAACTTCATTCTCCTCTTCCTCTCACCCTCATGTTCAACCCATTGGCAAACCTTGTCAAATCTACTTTGAAAATATATCTGGAATTCCTCATCAGTTCCAGTGCTACTTCTCCATTCTATGCCACCATCAACTCTCACCTACATTAATTCATCTCCTGTCCCAACTAGTCTCCCTTTTTCTACTAGTGCAGATGAAAATTCTACACATTAGCCAGAGCTTTTAGAACACGTAGGAACCTCCAGAGGCTTCTTGTCTACCTCAGAATGAAATTCAGAGCTTTTACTTTACTTCATAGCCTATTTATATTTTTAAAAATTATTTGTCTCATCCTACCAACAGTATAAACTTAAAAGAACAGTGACTCTGTTTTGTTTATTGCAGTATTCCAGAGCCTAAAAGAATATAGTATACATAGTAGGTACATAATACATATTTATGGATTGAATAAATATCCACAAGGCAAGTGTTTTAGTCTGTTTTCACACTGGTATAAAGAACTGCCTGAGACTGGGTAATTTATAAAGAAAATAGGTTTAATTGACTCACAGTTCCACATTGCTGGGGAGGCCTCAGAAAACTTACAGTCATGGCGGAAAGCAAAGGAGAAGCAAGCACCTTCTTCACAGGGCAGCAGGACGGAGTGAGTACAAGCAGGGAAATGCCAGGTGCTTATAAATCCATTGGATCTCATGAGACTCACTCACTATCACAAGAACAGCTGGGGAAACTGCCCCCATGATCCAATGACCTCCCATCAACTCCCTCCCTAACATGTGGATATTACAATTTCAGATGAGATTTAGGTGGGGACACGGAACCAAACCCTATCATTGAGTCTTGCTTGATGACCCAGTTAGTAAGGATCTTCCAGACACTCTGGAGTGGACAATACTAACTGCAGAAAAAGCCATGAAGTTAGAATGTGCTTTAAAAATATCCCTTCTTAGTAAAATAGAATGTTGGTAGCCCTATGGTAGCCCCCCATTTAAAGAAAAGTATTCGTGTCTTACAAAATTCTGGGGATCCTGGTATAGATTTTTATAAAGTCTTTCCATCCCCCTTTCTCTTTCCACAACTCTAAATTAGGACCAAATTCTTCCCTGTATAAGCTACTACAATATCCTCCTGACAAGTCATTAACTAACTTTAATTCACCAATTTCTGCATTAAAAAGCATCTGAAAACTAACCCATTGTTTGTCAAATTAAGATAAAGAGTCTCTTTTTGACATTGATGTTCTTGATGATACAAGTCCAAATAAATTTCCAGTTTTAGTTTTCACTATTCCTTCAGACAGATTTGCCACTGAGCAATTCTAGGTTACCTTTTAAGTCTATGTTTTTTGAACTTCATGTCTTTACTTAACCTGGTCTCTCTAGATAAAATGGTGGAATTCTCTTATTACTAACTGCAACGCCCCACCCTTTGATCTTCTACGGAATTCTTGAGGTTCACTTAAAATGACATTTTTCCTTATAAGACCTCCCCTATATTCCCTGAGAAGTGACTTTCCTTCCCTTAAATGCCACAGAGCTCAATTAGTAGTTTCTTTATGTTCTAGTCTTCCTTCAACCAGGCATTGAAACATACATATTTGTCTTTTCTCTTAGATGGCACATTCTTAAGGAAAGTTTTTTTCCTTTTTTTAAATTTTTATAACTTTCTTAAAACTTACCAAAATATATTTGGATTTAATATAATAGCATATAATGTGTGTGAGCTTCACATTTTCAATAGTATTGTAAGTTCCTTAAGGTCTACAATTGCGCCAGATCTTTTTGCATTGTATACACTATCTTTTGAATACCATAATTCCTAGATCCATATTAAAAGCTTAAAAGGAATAATCAAACAAAATGCCTGAAAACTTTTAACATTTGTAATGAAAATAAGTGTGTTAGAAATATATGCTTCTATATCTACGATAAACTGAATTCTAAATTTTATTTGTGAAGAAAGACATACAAAATGCAAGACCTTGCTGTTTTTATTTATGAACATTTTAATTTACATTAATATTTTGATGGTATTAGCTTTCCTTTTAACACAGCTAAACAAAACTCTTTTTTGGACTCAAAACTTATCGTTATCCTATGAACTAGACGTATTGAATCTTTCCCATATCGTTCATTCTCTTTTCCCTTCTGGGATAACTTCTATGAATTTCTAAGAATAGCTTAAAATGTTTTTATCAAGAAGCCTTACCTGAACTTCTCAATATAATTCTGATAGAAGACTCTATCTAGCTGCTTTAAAATGTGAATAAAATGCTGTTTTATTATTTTTCTCTATATCCAAACATAATTGAATGTCTTATATAGCTAACAAAGTTAACATATGGAAAAATTAGCACACCACTGATGAAATATATTGTCTTTGTGTTAAAACATTGAAACTATATATCTTGGCTATGAAGAATTGTGCTGACTTTCTGGGCAAATTCTCCCATTAGGCTAGGGTCTCTCTCCTGCCTAAGAGATCTGGTCTAGATATACATATCCTTCTGCATCATCCATTTTTCTCTTTACTAAATATTCCCCCCAGAATATAAATATGCCAAGTCTTTCCTATTCTAAACAACACACCACCCGTATACACAATTTCCTTAGAATCCCCTAGTTCCTGCTTGCCCC
>NW_016803381.1:641089-653696 GCF_001698545.2 Rhinopithecus bieti
TTTTTTTTTTTTTTTTTTTTTTTTTTTTTTTTTTTTTTGTCTTTGCTTTTAAGCAATTTTACCCTAATGCTCTCAAATACAGGTTCTTTTAAAAAATACTGCCAGTTTTGGAAAGTGTTATGTCATTATCACTTTAAGTTATTTATCTGTCCTATCCTTTCTCTTTCTGAAATTTTTGACATGTATCTTAGACATTTTCATGAAATCTGATAAATGACTTAGGCTCTTTTAAATGAATTTTTGTTGTTTTCTATTCGTGCTTCAATTTGAATAATTTATATTGACCTATTTTCCAATTTAGTAACCTATGACTAACAAGCTGATAAATATTTAATAAATCTTTTTTTAAAATAATTTCAACTTTTTTTTTTTAGATTTAGGGAATACATGTGTAGGTTTGTTACGTGGGCTTATTGTGTAATGCTGAGATTCAGAGTATAAATGATTCTTCCACTCAGATAGTGATCATAGTAGCCAACAGGTATTTTTCAGCCCCTGCCCCACACCCTCTCTCCTTCATCTAGTGGTTCCTTGTGTCTATTATTTCATCTTTATGTCTGTGTGTATCCAAAGTTTATCTCCCACTTATAAGTAAGAAAATGCAGCATTTGGTTTTATGTTCCAGTGTCAATTCACTTAGGATAATGGCCTCCAGCTGCATTCATGTTGCTGCAAAGGACATGATTTTATTCTTTTTATGGCTGCATAGTATTCTGTGGCATATATGTAACACATTGTCTAGTGAATAGTGCTGCAATGAACATATGAGCACATGTGTCTTTTTTATAGAACAATTTCTTTTCCTTTAGGAATATACCCAGTAATCAGCTTGCTGGGTCAAATGATAGTTCTGTTCTAAGTTATCTGAGCAACCTCCAAGCCACTTTCCATAGTGGATGAAACCATTGACATCCCCACCAGTGGTGTATAAGTAAGTGGTGTATAAGCGTTTTCTTCTCTCCACAGCATTGCTGGCACTTTTTTTTTTTTTTTTTTTTTGACTTTTTAATAATAGTCGTTCTGATTGGTGTGAGATAGTATCCCATTGTCATTTTGATTGGCATTTCTGTAATGATTAGTGATGATGAGCATTTTTTCATATGTTTGTGGGCTGCCTGTATGTATTCTTTTGAGAAGTGTCTGTTCATGTCCTTTGACCATTTTTTAATGGGGCTATTTGTTTTTGCTTGTTGTGTTGTTTAAATTTCTTAAAATTTCTGGATATTAAACCTTTGTCAGTTGCATAGTTTATGAATATTTTCTTTCATTCTGTATGTTATCTGTTCACTCTGTTAATAGTTTCTCTTGCTGCAGAGAAGCTCTTTAGTTAGGTCCCACTTGTTAATTTTCATTTTTGTTGCAATTGCTTTTGACGTCTTAGAATAAGTACTTTGCCAAGAGTGAAATCAAGAAGAGTATTGTCTAGGTTTTATTCTAGGGTTTTAAAGTCTGAGGTCTTATGTTTAAAGTTTTAACCTATCTTGAGTTAATTTTTGTACATGGTGAAACGTGGGGACCCTGTTTCATTCTTCTGCATGTGGCCAGCCAGTTATCTTAGCACAATTTGTTGAATGAAGAGTCCTTTCCCCACCGATTATTTTTGTTTACCTTGTTGATGCTCAGATAGTTGCAGATGTATGGCTTTATTTTAGGGTTCTCTATTATGTTCCATTGGTCTATGTGTCTGTTTTGAACCAGTACCATACTGTTTTGGTTACTGTGGCCATATGGTATAATTTGAGGTCAGGTAATGTAAGGTCTCCAGTTTTATTTCTTTTGCTTAGGATTTCTTTGGCTATTAAGACTCTTTTTTGGCTCCATATGAATTTTAGAAAATATTTTTTTAAGTCTGTGAAAAATATTGCTGGTAGTTTGATAGAGATAGTGATGAATCTACAGAATGTTTTGGGGAGTATGACCATTTTAATGATATTGTTTCTTCTAATCGTGAGCATGGACTGTTTTTCTATTTGTTTGTGTCATCTATAACTTCTTTCGGCAGTGTTTTGTAGTTCTTCCTGTAGCAGTCTTTCACTTTTTGGTTAGATATATTCCTAAGTATTTGCATGTGTGTGTGTATGTGTGTGTGTATGGTTATTGTAAATGGGATTGCATTCTTGATTTGGCTCCCAGCTTAAATGCTATTGGTGTGAAGAAATTCTAATTTTTCTACATAGATTTTGTATCATGAAACTTTATCAAAGTTGTTCATCAGTTCTAGGAGCCTTTTGGCAGAGTCTTTAAGGTTTTTTTAGGTCTATAATTATATCGTCAGTGAAGAGAGATAATTTCACTTCTTTTTCTATTTACATGCTTTTTTTTTTTTCTGTTGCCTGATTGCTCTTGCTAAGACTTCCAGCACTATGTTGAATAGGAGTGGTGAGAGTGAACATCCTGTTCTTAAGTAGAATGCTTCCAGTACTTCCTCATTCAATATGACATTGGCTGTGGGTTTTCCATAAATGGCTTTTACTATTTTGAGATATCTTCCTTTGATGCTTGGTTTACTGAGGATTTTTATCATAAAGGGATATTGAATTTTAACAAAAGCTTTCTCAGCATCTGTCAAGGTGATCATAAGATTTTTGTTTTTAATTCTGTTTATGTCATGAATGCATTTATTTATTTGCATATGTTGAATCAACCTTGCATTCTAGAATAAAGCCTTCTTGATCCTGATGAATTAACTTTTTGTTGTGAAAGGATTTTGCATCCATGTTAATCAGGGATATTGGCCTATAGTTTTCTTTTTTCTATTGTGTTTTTTCCAGGTTCTGGTATCAAGATGGCTTCATAGCATCATCCCTCCTCCTGATGGCTGGATTCCCTCTCCCAATTTTTTTTTTTTTTTTGGAATAGTTCAAGTAGAATTGATATCAGCTCTTCTTGGTTCATCTGTTAAAATTTGACTGTGAATCCATCTGGTCCAGGTTAGTTGGTAAGTTCTTTATTACTGATTCCATTTTGAAACATGGTATCGATTGGTTCTGGGTTTTAATTTCTTCCTTTTTTAATCTTAAGAGATTGTGTGTTTCCAAAAATTAATCAATTTCTTTTAGATTTTCTAGTTTGTGTGCATAGAGGTGTTGGTAATAGTCTTTGATAGTCATTTGTATTTCTGTAGGATCACTTATAATGTCCCCTTTGTCATTTTTTATTTTGCTCTTTTTTTCTTTGTTAATCTAGCTAGTAGCCTATTGATCTTGTTTATTCTTTCAAACAACCAACTTTTGGCTTCATTGGTCCTTTGTGTGGATTTCTAGGTCTCAATTTTGTCCACTTCTTCTCTGATTTTAGTTGTTTATTTTCTTCAGTTAGTTTTGTTGTTAGTTTGTTCTTATTCTTCTACCTCCTCTAGGTGTGTTGTTAGATCATCTATTTGAGATCTTTTGATATTATTGATGTAGGCATTTAGCACTATACACTTTCCTCTTAACACTGCTTTTGCTGCATCTCAGACATTTTGTTATGTGATGTCATGTCTCTGTTTTCATTAATTCCAAGGATTTTTTTATTTCAGCCTAAATTTCATTGTTTACTAAAAAGTCATTCAGAAGCCAGTTGTTTAATTTCCATGTACTTGTATGGTTTTGAAAGATCTTCTTGTTATTGATTTCTATTTTTATCATACTGTGGCCTGAGAGTATGGTTGGTATGATTTTAAATTTTTGAATTTATTGAGACTTACTTTGTGGCCAAGAATGTGGTTGATCTTAGAGTATGTTCT
The DNA here is from genome assembly GCF_001698545.2 of Rhinopithecus bieti. Taxonomy (NCBI): domain Eukaryota; kingdom Metazoa; phylum Chordata; class Mammalia; order Primates; family Cercopithecidae; genus Rhinopithecus; species Rhinopithecus bieti. Next base: position 644,817 of record NW_016803381.1, read on the forward strand.
GTGTGCTGATGAGAAGAATGTATATTCTGTGGTTGCTAGGTGGAGTAGTCTGTAGATATCTATTAGGCCTAATTGATCAAGTGTCGAATTTAAGACAATAATTTATTTGTCAGTTTTCTGCCTTGATGACCTGTCTAATGCTGTCAGTGGGGGTGCTGAAGTCCCTCATTATTATTGTCTGGCTGTCTAAGTCTTTTTGTAGATCTAGACTTTCTTGTTTTATTAGTCTGCGTGCTGCAATGTTGGGTGCATATATATTTAGGATATATATATCTAAGTCTTCCTGCTGAATTGACTCCTTTATAATTGAGTAATGTCTTTCTTTGTTCTTTTTTGCTGTTGTTGGTTCAAAGTCTCTTTTGTCTGATATAAGAATAACAACCTCTGCTCTTTTTTGTTTTCTGTTGCCATGATAGATCTTTCTTCAATTCTTTATTTTGTGCCTATGGATGTCATTACTTGTGAGATGGGTCTTCTGAAGATAGCAGACATATGGGCATTTTTTTTTTTAAATCCAACTTTCCACTCTGTAACTTATAAGTAGGATGTTTAGACAATTTGCATTCAAGGTTAATATTAATATGTGAGGTTTTTATCCTATCATGAAGTTGTTAGCTGGTTGTTTTGTAGATTTTGTCATATAGTTGCTTTGTGGGGTCTGTGTGCTATATAATTAAGTGTATTTTTGCAATGGCAAATATTGATCTTTCCTTTCCATGTTTAGAAATCCCTTAAGGATCTCTTGTAATGCTGGTCTAATGGTAATGAATTCTCTTTGTGATTGTTTGTCTGGAAGATATTTTATTTCTCCCTCGATCATGAAGCTTAGTTGGGCAGGAAATGAAATTCTTCATTGGAATTTCTTTTCTTTGAGACTGCCAAAAACAGGTTACCAATCTCTTCTGGATTGTAAGACTTCTGCTGAGAAGTTTGTTGTTAGCCTGATAGAGTTCCCCTTGTATATGATCTGATCTTTTTCTCTAGTTGACTTTAAGATTTACCTTAAGCATGTTCCTTTGACAGTCTGTGACTATATGTCTTGGTGAAGTTCTTTTTGTATAGTATCTCACAAGTGTTCTCTGGATTTATTGTATCTAGTTTCCTAGCTCTTTAGCAAGATCAGGGAAATTGTCTTGAATTAGTCCCTCAAATATGTTTTCCAAGTGGTTTACCTTTTCTCCTTATCTTTCAGGAATGCCAATAATTTGTAGGTTTGGTCACTTTACGTAATTCCATATTTCTTGAAGATTTTGTTAGTTTTCTCAATTCTTTTCTTATTTTGTCTGACTGGGTTACCTTGAGAGAATAGTATTCAAGCTCAGAAATTCTTTCTTCTACTTGGTCTAATCTATTGATAAAATTTCAGTTATATTTTGAAATTCTTTAAATGAGTCTTTCAATTCCAGAAACTAATTGATTTCTTTGTAAGATGTTTATCTCTTCCTTCATTTCCTGAATTGACTTTGACATTTCTTTATGTTGATTTTCAACATCGTCTTAGATCTCATTGAGCTTCCTTGCTTTGAGTTTATTATCTATCATTTCTGAATTTTCATATTTTATTAGAGGCCATTGTTGGAGACCTAGTGTGAGCCTTTGGTGATGTCACAGATTTCAGATTTTTCATGGGGCCAGAATTTTTGCAGTAGTTCCTTATCATCTGGAGATGCTGCCACTTCTAAATTTTGGACTTACTTTTATGCTGATAGAATTCTTTTTTCTTCTTTCCTCTGTTTCCTAGGGGCTGTCATGGTAGAAAATGTTGGGTAGTGTCTTTTCGCTTCCTTCTATAGCCCTATGCACTTCATTGGCAGGTTTTATATTGGGTTGTGCAGTTTGACTTACATATGGACCGGTAGATGACACTTATGGCTAAGAGCTGGTTGTGACCAATGTGGATGGGTACATACTAAATCATGGTGTATTGAATAAAGTTCTCTGTTGCCTTACACAATAGGCTGATCTGTGGAATGCACAGTGGACTGAGCTCCCTGCTCAGCTTTGCAGTGGGGAACAAAGATGGGCAGGGTCAGACTACGAGGGCCTGCCTATAGATTCCCTAATGACAAGCACAAGCAACAGCCCCAAGGGAAGGGCTTGTGGATGCCCACCAAGAACCCAGAGGTGTGCCTAGGCTAGCATGGAGCTGGTAAATCTCCTCAGCCCAAAGTTCTCTGCATGGGTAGGGGTGGGAGCCTAAACTCTTACTCTAAGAGAGTGAGGGTTGCTCTAGATTCCTGGATATCTGACTGGATATGGAATGTAGGGGTCCACACTGCATCAAAATCTCTGCAGAAGAAGGGTGAGGTGGCTCAGGCTTTTAATCCAGGCAAGCAGATGCTCCAGATGTCTGGAGATATGCCTAGGCATGAAGCAGAGGGCCCCTTCTGTGTACGGATTTCTGCACAGGGAAGATGGAGTGAATCAGGCTGCCAATCCATGTGTGCAGCTGTCTCAAATACCTGAAGATATGCCTGGAGGTGGAGTGGAGATGGCCCCACTGCACCACAGTCTCAGGGGAGTAGACTGAGGCACCTAACTATGACACACACAGACAGGTTCCAGGTTGCCAAGCTGGCCCTGGCTACAAGTCTTGTTTCACCCAGGAGAAACCGCAGCTGCTGTAGCCTTCCTCCTGCCCCAGACCTGCAACAGGGAAGAGCAAGTTCCAGGACCTATTGCTGGGGCACATTCCACACTTGCCACACAATTCTGGCTGTTTAGACCTCCACCCTACTTCAGAGCCCCAGTGTTCCAATCTCTGTCTTGAGACTAAAATGCCTGCATGGCCATGCTGCCAGATTGCCAAAGAATGACTGATTTGTATAAGCCTGGATTATCCTGCTGCCATACCCAGTTCTGGGAAAATGCCTGCAGATTTTTCTGGTATTCTTCCCGCTCATTGTCTACAACCCTCTCCCTAAGTTTGCGCCAGAGCTTGAAAAAAGAAGAGCTCTCCCATGGCCTGCATTGCACAGAATACCGGGGGAAAAGGTGGGTCACAGAGAGGGACACTCTGCCCATCTTATATTCTGGGATTTCATTAATTTTTATTAGCCAGATGCTGTCACAGGAGCAGTTTGGCTACCTACTTCTATAGGATTTATGTGTTCTTTGCTATCGTAGTGGATTCCTGTTTTCCTTCTTAAAGCTCACAAAGTTGATCCTTATGCACGATTTTGCTATTTCCAAGTGGCTGAGGCACGTTAGAAGCCTCCAGTCCACCATCTTGCCCAATTAAATCCTGAATTTGTGTTATTATATTTTTTGTTTTAGAATTTCATCGTCTTTATAGATTCCAGATTTCTGATGAAATTTTATATTTTATCATCTTTTGATCTTATCATCTATTTGAATGTAGTATTCACATGTGTATTAGGCTTTTCTTGCATTGCTATAAATGAGTATCTGAGACTGGGTAATTTATTTTTCAAATTTTGTTTTGCCATTTTGAATTATTTTATTTTATTTCAAGTTCCAAATTACACATGCAGGATGTGCAGGTTTGTTACACAGATAAACGTGTGCCATGGTGGTTGCTCCACCCATCAACCCATCACCTAGGTATTAAGCTTAGCACGCATTAGCTATTTTTTTCTGATGCTCTCCCTCTCCCTAACCCAGCCCCACGACAGACCCCAATGTGTGTTGTTCCCCTCCCTGTGTTCATGTGTTCTCATTGTTCAGTTCCCACGTATAAGTGAGAACATACAGTGTTTGGTTTTCTGATCCTGCGTTTGTTTGCTGAGGATAATGTTGTTTCTTGACTTATTAATAATCACCATTTTGACTGGTGTATGATGGTAGTTAATTGTGGTTTTGATTTGCATTTCCCTAATGATCAGTGATGTTGAGCTTTCTTTCATATGTTTCTTGGCTGCATCCATCTAACAAAAATCTAATATCTAATATCCAGAGTTTATAAGGAACTTAAATTTACAAGGAAAACAACCCCATTAAAAGTGGGCAAAGGACATGAACAAACGATTCTCAAGACTGGGTAATTTATAAAGAAAAGAGGTTTAACTGGTTCATGGTTGTGCAGGCTATACACAGGAAGCATGGCTCTGGCATCTGCTCAGTTTCTGGGGAGGCCTCAGGTTGCTTACAATCTGGCAGAAGGCAAAGTTGGAGCAGGCACTTCACATGGCAGAAGCAGGAGCAAGAGAGAGAGAGAGTGGGCCTGGGGAGAGAGGCTACGCACTTTTAAACAACCAGATCTCCGGAGAACTCAGAATGAGAGCTGACTTATCACCAAGAGGATGGCCCAAGCCATTCATGAGGAATCTACCCCCATGATCCAAATACTTCCCACTAGGGCCCCACCTCCAACATCAGGGATTACATTTCAATGTGAGATTTAAGCAGGGACAAATATGCGAAGTTTGTGTTCGTATTATTTCTAAGTTTGCGTTTGAGAACTCTAAATGTGTACCAGTGTTGGTTCTTAATCTGTTGTCTAGTTTCGTCATCTTCTTTTTCTTGTTTTTCTTGATAATATCATACAGATTGTCATATTATTATGTGAATAATTAGAGCTTCTGGATGATTTAAAGATGATTTTCTTTTAATTCTAACAGAAAGAGTAGAGTTATTTATTTATTTATTTATTTTTAGATGGAGTCTCACTCTGTTGCCCAGGCTGGAGTGCAGTGACATCATCGCAGCTCACTGCAACCTCCGCCTCCTGAGTTCAAGTGATTCTCGTGCCTCAGTCTCCCCAGTAGCTAAGATTACAAGCACACACCACCACATCCAGCTAATTTGTGTATTTTTAGTAGAGATGGGGTTTCACCATGTTGGTCAGGTTGATCTCAAACTCCTGACCTCAAGAGATCCACCCACCTCAGCCTCTGAAAATTATATTAATCCAATCTTAGGTAGCAGTGATTAAATTCTTGGCTTTCTATGTAAGAATCGATCTATTTTCAGTTTTCCCTTGCTCCTACGGTGTATACTTTCAGGTGGCAATACTGATAGTGCAAGTTTTATTTTCTCCCTCATTAAATTCTTGATTGAAAAGTGATTTCAACAATGTACAAGATGATTTTCATAATGATAATGAGATATTTACTGTAATAACCATGGAAGCCTACTTTGAAGAAGGCAGCAGTGAAAGCAAAGAGGAGCATTAGCTAAAGAACCAAGGAGAGGCACTAAATCAAAGGGTTTTTTTCTGTTTTCTCCTGAGAATAAATTCTTCTCAGGATAAATAAAATTGTTTGGTATTGGGAGCATAAGGGAAAAGACACAGAGGAGAAGCTTTGATGGAACATTTAAGTAAAGGTTAGAGATATAGTTGATAATTTTTATATACAAAATTAAACTATCACTTTATCCCCCCAACACAACAAGAAAAGAAAACATTCTCAGAGGTTTCACTTTCTATATCTGCCAGAAACGTCCCAGGAAAACAAATTTCCTACATTGCGTTATTTCAGAAGCAGTACAGAGTTGTCTCTAGGGCTTGTAGAACAAATGCAAGCTCTATGAGCCCTGAAAACAACTGTAAGACTTGAGAGATATCTTAAAAACAAGGATAAGGGGTACCCTAAAACAAGCATAAGAGATACCCTAAGACAAGGGTACAAGCCCTAGGCAACGCTAGACATGGGCCTCTTATTCTGTTTTCTTTCATAGAAATATATACGTATGTATTTATTTGTGTGTGTGTGTGTGCGTGTGTATTTTGTCTGCTCAGCGTGGAAAATAAGTTAAATATATGAAAATGATGGTATTGGACTAGTTTTTAACCAATGAACAATATCTACATTGTAGAGTTTCAGCAACGTTAATAAAATGTCTCTACCCCAAAATATGTACATAAGCACCGATAATAATACTAATTTGCACTCCTAGGAATGGTTTTCTTCGGGAATTGAAGATTCTTTGGGAGTATTATCAGCAAGAATCTTGATAATACTCCTGAGAAATACATGTTACTGTCGAACAGCTGGCATTATAAGGGGAACTAGCTTGCTTCCTAAATTACTGGCAGTTAAGAGGGCATATGCTACTGGGACTGAAAAGAAATGTGCCTCAGGTGGAGAGTAGAATTATTAGGAAAGAAGGGAACAATGGCAAAGACAACTTGATCCACTTCAAAATTTTGCTTAGGGCTGCCTCTGAAAAATGATCTGTTATTGACATACTATAATTCTCCAGTCTTAAAATATAGTTTTAGAGGAAAGACCATCATACATCTAAGAAGACACCACTCCTGGATTTACATAGAAGAAATGAGGGGTAGTTCCTGTCTGATTTCTTTAAAGAGTTAAAGACCATCTTCTCAATCCTTTGACTCTTATATTCATAAATATTTGTACAAAACAGATGTTTCCTTGGTAAAGAACTTTGCCTATTCTTTACTAAAAACCTTGCTATAATCTTTTCTACATTAAGATGCTTGAAATAGTTAACACTCTTTTAGAATTCATTAAGTACAACCTGTAGTATAACTTAATATTTTTCTCTAACTTGATTTAAATTGACCCAATGTCTTTTTTTAGCAGTAATTCATATTTATTGTTTGAGAAAATTGAAAAACACACACACATAGCCAGAAATAAAAGCAATAAATAGAAACAACTCACAATTTTTCCACTTCCACTAGGTACATATCCCTTTAGATTTCTTTTCTGCACATATGCCCCTATGTATTCCTATGTATTAATTTTGTCATTTCATGATTTATTATGATAATCTTTCCTTATTAAGATATATAAGCCTAAATAATCAATTTTAATGTCAGTATAGTCGTCCAGCTTATAAATACAATAATATATTTACCCAACTTCCTACTAATGGACATTTAGGTTTTTACAAAAGTTTCATTGTAATAAACAAGACGCACATATTCATATACATAGGTATGTATATACACACATACTTGTTCATTGACTATTTCTGAATGACAGATCCTTCAAAGTAGAATTTGTAGGTTGCAGGATATTGACATTTTATGTTGTCAACTTAACCTCCAGAAGGGTGGAAATATTTCTGCAACCACAAACATGTACTCCCTTGAATCCCCAGTACGCCACACCCTCTCCAGCACTGGTAAATTATTCTTTTAATATTTTCTAATGGCGAGTTTTCCATTTCCACCTCCAAATGTACTCCCCACCCTTCCCCACCCTGCCCTTTGGAGCATTTGTGGGCTCTGTGACTTCTGGCTTCCTTAAGGGTCAGCCAGTGGTGCCATTGGTGAGACAAGCACAGATGGAAGCGCAGTGAGGTCGAGGCAATTATTCCTTTGCCTCCTTTCTGCCAGGTTGATGGTGGGTGGGCTGTATCCTTCTACCAAAGGTTACAGCTTCTACCTGGTGGTCTCTACTCATTCTAGATTCCAGCAACTTCTCCCACCCTTTTCCATTCTGACCTAGGATGGGAAACGGATCTCTCCTGGGCTAAATGGACCCAATTTCTTTACATAGTCTTATACTAATTTCTATGAAATTATTAGTCGTGTATGTGTGTTTGCACCTGTGTATGTGTGTGGCAGAGCGTGGCTTATCATGCATATATATGTATGTATATATGTATCCATAGTGAGGGCAAATTAAAATATATAACATATACAAGCTGAGAATTGTTATATTGTGAAATTATAGACTATATTGAGAGGTGTTAGAGAACTTTTCTGTCTAGCTAAAGGATTGTAAACACACTAATCAGCGCTCTTTGTCTGGCTAAAGGTTTGTAAATGCACCAATCAGCACTCTGTAAAAATGGACCAATCAGCACTCTGTTAAATGGACCAATCAGTGCTCTGTAAAATGGGTCAATCAGCAGGATGTGGGTGGGGCCAAATAAGGGAATAAAAGCTGGCCATCCCATCCAGTGGTGGCCAATGCTTGGGCCCCCTTCCACGCTGTGGAAGCATTGTTCTTTCGCTCTTCACAATAAATCTTGTTGCTGCTCCCTCTTTGGGTTTGCTCTACATTTATAAGCTGTAACAGTCACCAGGAGGGTCTGTGGCTTCACTCCTGACTTCACTCGTGAAGTCAGTGAGACAACAAACCCACCAGGAGGAACAAACTCCAGACACACCATGTTTAAGAACTGTAACACTCACCATGAGCATAATGGCTTCAGTCTTGAAGTCAGCGAGACCAAGAACTCACCAGAGGGAACCAATTCCAGACACAGTATCGTACTACATTTCAGCAAACATTGTGCTACAATATAATGCATTTAAAACATTTGGACTTTTTCAAACTTTCAACTTTTAGAAGACCAACATTTTCTTTAAAATATACATTACTTTTCTCTGTTATTTATGAGTTATTAGCCAACAATTTGTGATTGAGGCTGTGTGTCCAAGCAACTGGAGCTTATGCATTTAATAAAAACAAATCTTCATCACCATTTGGTTTCCATTATTTAGCACAATGAACTAAATACTGTGCCTTTAAATGCTTTTTTGGGGGGGGCGGAGCAAGATGGCCGAATAGGAACAGCTCCAGTCTCCAACTCCCAGCACGAGCGACACAGAAGACCGGTGATTTCTGCATTTTCAACTGAGGTACTGGGGTCATCTCACTAGGGAGTGCCAGACAATCGGTGCTGGTCAGCTGCTGCAGCCCGACCAGCGAGAGCTGAAGCAGGGCGAGGCATCGCCTCACCTGGGAAGCGCAAGGGGAAGGGAATCCCTTTTCCTAGCCAGGGGAGCTGAGACACACAACACCTGAAAAATCGGGTAACTCCCACCCCAATACTGCGGTTTAAGCAAACGGGCACACCAGAAGAATATATCCCACACTTGGCCGGGAGGGTCCCACACCCACCGAGCCTCCCTCATTGCTAACACAGCAGTCTGCGATCTAACCGAAACAGCAGCAGTGAGGCTGGGGGTGGGGCGCCTGCCATTGCTGAGGC